>NC_056666.1:26234868-26536184 GCF_018350195.1 Panthera tigris
TATTTAGCAGTCTCCCTGATTTGTTCCCTCGTCTCCACAGATACGTTTACATTTTTCAAAGGGCTCCAAATTGAAGAGTTTGGTCAATCCCAATGCCAGTACATGGACTGTTGAAACACGAAGGGAAAAATCTACAAAAATGAGAAGCTTTCAGAAAGAAGGCGACATAAATGACATTGTTTCAGAAATGATTTTTGCCTCTTGTACAATTTTCCGGGGATTTGGACGCACATACACACACGCACACACACTCTCACAGAGTCAGGGAGACGAATAAACAGGAAGGAAAAGATTGACTTTTATTGCTGGCTGGTTTGAAGTTAAAAACATTTTTTTCTTTCTATTTCGACTTCCGCCTTTTTTCCCTTAGAACTGCATCAGGCTATTTTTAGGAGGGATAGGTGGCTCGTTTGGGTGGGGGGAGGGGGGCGGATGATGAAAAGCATGACGTCACCATGCTATTTCGGTAGAGTAAGAATATGCCAGGTTAGGTCGGCTTACGTTTGGTTCTGTGTACTTAGGCGCTGAATTGGGTCTTTTTCTAATTTGGCCACAGCTCTTCGCTGGAGACGGGAAGGATAATATTTATTCAATGCTAATTTGTAAACTTCATTTGCAGTTTTAGGTCTGGAATCTAAACTGCCATTCTGTCCCCACAGGCGGCAACCCCGGAGGCCGGCCGGCCGAGGACTTACTTCCAAGAGAATGGGGTTTGAGGGTCCGAGCTCCCCCAGCCTCAAAAGCCTGCTCTATTTTCGGTCAACTGTGGGCTCTCAGTTTGGAGAGCAAATCCTTCACCTGCATATTTTGTGGCTGCTGAGGGGTCTGTGGATAGCGAGGGGGTAACTCACTCATCTGTTTAGAATTGGCCGTGGAAACTTCTCTGCCAGGTGTGCGTGCGTGTGTGTGTGTGTGCGCGCGCGTTACTATCAGCGACTCCTATTCCCCCCAGAGGTTTTGAAATGTTCCCTCTGAATGTTTGTTTATAACATTTCTCAAAGGGAACTCACTCCTAATAAACAGGCAGCGTTTGGGAAAGACTCAGCCCCACCTTTCATTCCTGGAGACGGATGCACACCTTTGGGAACGGCTGCTCTGTTGTTTTCTAAACGAACTCAGAAATTGTTGTGTTGTTGACAGGCATTTCACTCTGATGTTTCTAACCTATTTATGGGTCTCTGATAGATGGTGATTTTTTGGCAGGCTCAAGATAAGCCCGGGTCAAGGAAACAGCTTGCACTCGTCATTCCAAGTCTAGCTCTACCCGCCGTGTCATTTCATTATTTCCTTTCCTGTTATCTTCAAACATTCCCTCAGAGCAGAGCTTGACAAGAACAGGAAGGTTGGCAAAGGTCTGGCAAGGGGGTTGTTTTTCTTCGTGTTCTAAAATGGACCCTCCCCTCCCCCCATCCTTTCTTCTTTATGACCCACTCCCCAGGCCCTCTCCAAAGCTGATGGAAAAAAAGTTAAGAACGCCTTACCCTCTTTAAAGAAGGTCTCTAAGAGGTTTCTAATCAGCTCACTGTCAGCCTGTTTCCTCTGATCAGCTTAAATAGGTCCACTTGAAGTTCACAACTGCCAAAACCAGTGTTCAGATTGAAAGCATGGGGGCATTTGAGAAGCATTTATGAACTTCCTTACCCAAGATTATCCAGGAGGCTGAAAGCCGAAGGAGGGCGCCTGGCCCACAAACCCTTTCTTCTTGATTAAATTAGCGTTTCCCATTCCCCAGGCTGATTTCCCTTCTCTTTCTGCCTCCCCCATCCCCCACGAACATGCAAACTTGATTCCCGAGCCCGGCTTTTGTGACTAAGGCTCCCTGTAAGCCCATCATAAACATCTTGGTACAAATGAACCTTTTAACCTCTCATGGATGGCTTTCTGTCTAACTTTACACACGAACAACCAAAAAGTAAGACACAGTATCTCTGGCCGGCGCAGACATGTGGGGGCAGGAAGTTGGCTTTTGTGCTGTCTCTACCCAGGTCCTTTTCTGAGATTTTCCTTCTCTGTCTTCAGAAAAGAACGGCTTTGTTAACCATTAGCCACTGACAAGAGTGTGTCCATTTCAGCAAAATTAATAAGAGATAGCATTTTTCTTCCTTCTAAATGGCCCATGTCGGTAATTAACATCGCCTTTCATTACTCAACTTGAAAGCCGCCTTCTCGGGCTCCCCTTGACCTTGCCCTGGCTTTGTTAAACTGTGGCCTCCAGTCTGTGAGAGACCTAAATGCAGAAAAAGCACCCTGAGACCCTTGCCAAGCAAGGTGCCTTGAAAGAATCATTCAACAAATATTTATGTGCCTACTGTGTTGGGCTACCAGGTTGAAGGGGGGTGGGAGAGCAGGGTTAAGTGGTGACCCAGGTGGACAGTTAATGGAGGAGGTGACATTAAAATGTTGGCGTTCATGGCCAAAAAGGATGGAAAGGTTCAAATGATTTCTTTGCTCTTTTTTTTTCTTTTTCTTTTTTTTTTTAGAGAAAGGGGAAAGAGCACTTTCACAGAGAGAATGTTTTTTCTTCTTGATGGGTTGTTCCCATGGCCATGCAGCCATGAAGTAAGTGCTCGCCATTTTAATAATGGCACTAGATTCTAGTTTAGCCAACTCTCCGAAAAGTGTGTAAAATGTTTTCCTGTCGTGTTTGTTTGTTTGTTTGTTCTCCATCAGGCGTGTGCCCCAGGAGGATTCTTGGTCACAGAGGCAGAAGGGTCACTTTGGGGTGAATTAAGTTAGTTTTTACATCATTCACAACTTTATTTATTTATTTATTAACGTTCATTTATTTTTGAGACAGAGAGAGACAGAGCATGAACGGGGGAGGGTCAGAGAGAGGGAGACACAGAATCGGAAGCAGGCTCCAGGCTCTGAGCCGTCAGCCCAGAGCCCGACTCGGGGCTCGAACTCACGGACCGCGAGATCATGACCTGAGCTGAGGTCGGACGCTTAACCCACCGAGCCACCCAGGCGCCCCCATATCCTTCACAACTTTAACCATGACCTCCATGTTGACAAGAGCCGCCAAGGAAAAAACCCAAAAGCCCCGTGAGACGGGATGGGTTCAAAAACTTCTGCTGCAAGCTTAATGGCCTCTAACGGCCACCATGATGGTAAGGATTTTTGACAGTTTATGAAAAGCCAAACATGGCATGTAGTCATTTTTGTGGAAGAATATGAACCTTATACACGGAGAAGTACAGGCCGGGAGACTCAGCACCAAAACGTGAATAGTCAATTAATAAGGATACTTGATGAGTGCCGGACAAACAAGGGATTTGAATTTTTCTTCCCTGTGATTTTCCGTATTTTCCAAAATGTCGGAGGGTACATGCGTTACTTCCGTGGTCAGGAAAAATGCTATTAAAGAATAAAGATGCAGAAGGGGGAAAAAAAAAGACTTCTCCATCAAGGTCGGAGTTTAAACAGAGATGATTCTGAAAATGCTGGGGCATTCTCCCCTCCCATGCGACTGTGGGCGTCATCAGATTTAAAAAAAGAAAAAAAATACACTACCCTGCAATCAGGAGTCTCCAAACACAGGAGTCTGTTTTAAGGCGCGCTGACTGTCTTTCAACAAACTCGACGGGAGAGCTCTCTTGGAGCTACTTTGCTTGAAAATTTGTTAGTTGATTCTAGAAATTTCTGTAGTGGAAGAATCCTTTCTCTCTCTGTCTCTGATGCAGCTTAGCTCCAGTACGTTCCGGGTTCTGAATTATTCAAGGGTCAGAAATCTGTTGCAAAGGTTGTGGTGATCACTTTTTTTTTTTTTTTTTTTTTTTTGTAAATCCTTTGTTATTGTTCTCTTGCTCAAGCCTCATGATAGGAAAATCTAAAGGCCAGGGGCGGCCTTCACAACAATGAACCTTTATTTTTACCTAGTATTTTGTAGTTTTCTTTTACTCAAATGACATAAATCAGATAAGCTCATTTATTTCACAATTGGTGGTAAGTGTGCAAAACATCTCAAATTGTGATACACGTGTCTGCAGGTCGGCAGCAGAGGAAAGAGCTTCAGCTTTTATTCAAATCCCGTCCCTGATCATTTGCAATAGAAAAGCTAAATGGGGAGGGGGGGTGCAGGGTGTGGATGGTGGGGTGGAGTTGCGGAAGGGAATGCAGAGAAATGGAAAAATGCAAACCTGTTGCTTAGGTTGAAGTAGGTTCCCAGCTTCTTCTGGCATTTTCTGTCACGGAGGCTTCACAGGATGAAAATGCACTAAATTAGAGCAACAGCCCCGGCGGGCGCCCTTCCCCCAGATCAGGATTGTTTTTTGACGTCTGAGTCACTCAAAATTGTGGGGCCCAAACATATAAACAGAATAAGAGAGGCTGTTTGCGGTGAGCACGCAGCTTTTAAACTGTTTTGGGCCTTGAGAGAAGGTTCCTCCCATTTTTCTCCTTACACTCAGAAAAAAACACAAAAACGCCAATACAAAACCAAAAAACAAACAACTCAAGAAAGTACTGTTGTCTTCAGGATGAGAGGATTCAGGGCTGTCTGTCCTTTGTGGCTCGATGAGAACGTAGCTGCTGACCGAGAAGCCAGAGGTAATTTGGGGCAAGAGCCAACAGCCCCAGAGCGAAGGGGCCGGGAGTCCTTATACAGCTGCTTGGTTTCCCAGAAGCTGGACTGGGGGTGGTGGGGGTGCCTGAGAGGGGCAGAGCTTACTGACCTTGTCCTTGGGAGTCTCAGGAGGCTGAAGGAAAGATCCCCCTCAAATCTGTTTATACCAACCAGTGTCCTAGATGCTTAGAAATATTTTCCCTTCTTTCCTCGCCTTGCTTCCCGGATGAAGCAATTTTATAGGAAATACACATTAAAAACGTAAACAAAAGCTAGCACTGGATCGGGTAGGTGGGGAGAGGAGACTGGGGATAATGCACGGTGGCTGTGGTTGACCAAGCAAGTTAACTGTGAACTTCCTGGCATCAGACGCAGAAAGAAGGCGGGCTGGGGAGGGATATATGCAATTGCCTATTTTTGGTTCTTTGTGAGGAAAAGAGCACATGACCACAGGGACGGCAAAGCCTCTTCCACCACTCAGGAGTGAAGACATTTCTCCTTGTGTGACTTTATATAGAAGACCCTAGACATGTGGTTGAAAACGTGCTCAAGCAGTTTTTCTCCGCATGTTACTTTTCTTTAAGCTTTCTGGCCCACGTATCCATCCGAGTTTGGCTGCTAAAGGTTATTCGCTGATATTTCATGCTGTAGCTTCTCCCATAGAGATTCACAACGCTGTTAAATTCATTAAGCAAAGAAGCCATGAGGCTTAGGTGGCTCTGATGCCGTGGTAGTCTAGGCAAGGAAACCAGAACCTGAGCTTGCAAATGCTTCAAGGTTAAGAAATGGCCACCGAAGGACAACCAATCACAAATAACCAAGTAGGCTTCTCCAAATAAGGCAACACTTCCACTGTAGCCAATCAAATGGTTCTTTGGCTCTGCTTCCGCGACTGCTCCCTAAGTCTCTCCCTGAGCTCCCGTAAGTGGGTTGCTCCTGACCACTTCTGGTTTGGCTCTGCCTGATTCGCATCGATTTCTGCGAAAATACACTCGTAGACTATTTCATAGGACTCGGCTTATCCTTTGACAACACAAAAGTCAATCGTTTGTCTGTGTGCCGACAGCAGGCAATTGGGATTGTGCAGAGTGCCCACGGAGCAGACATCTGACAATACCTGCTGAATGCATGGATGAAAGATTAGTAATCCCGGGTGGCACCAATAAATGATTGGGAAATGTCATGAGAACATTTTAATTACAGTAGTTAAGGAATCTAGCAAAAACAAACAAACAAAAAACCCCTAATATGAAGACAGCCATCATATTGTATTGAAGGGCAAAAGAAAACTTGAGTAAACAGACACACACAGTGTTGGCTGGGAGACTCAAACTTGTGAAGGTGTCGGTTCTTCCCTAAGTAATCTATTAATTCAGTGTAATTCTCAGAAACATGACGAGGGGCTACTTCATGAAACTTGACAAGCTGGGGTACAAGTTTATATCAAATAGAAGATGCACAGATGAATCAAAATAGTATTAAAAAAGAGTTAACATGGGGCTCCTGGGTGGCTCAGTCGGTTAAGCGGCCGACTTCGGCTCAGGTCATGATCTCACAGTCCGTGGGTTTGAGCCCCGTGTCAGGCTCTGTGCTGAAAGCTCAGAGCCTGGAGCCTGTTTCAGATTCTGTGTCTCCCTCTCTCTGACCCTCCCCCATTCATGCTCTGTCTCTCTCTGTCTCAAAAATAAACAAATGTCAAAAAAAAAATTAAAAAAAAAAAGAGTTAACATTGATAGATTTGTCCTACTTTATACCAAAACATACTTTATTTATCTATTATTATTTTTTTTAGAGAGAGAGAGTGTGATTGAGGGAGAGAGGCAGAGAGAGGGAGAGAGAGAGAGAGAGAAGGAGGGGGGGGAGAGAACCATAAGCAGACTCCATGCTCAGCATGAATCCCAATGTGGGGGTTTGATCCCACAACCCTGGGATCATGGCCTGAGCCAAAATCAAGAGTCAAACTCTCAGCCGACTGAGGCACCCAGGTGCCCCTCAAACATACTTTAAAAAGGTGGTAATTAAAACAGTGTGCTTGTAATTCAAGAACAGAGAAATAGATCAATGAAATGAGTCTATAAATGGATCCATGTATTATGTTTACATAGGAATTTAGTGTATAACAAAGGGAGCACTTCAAATTATGAAGAGATGACCAATTCAATAAATTGTGTCAGGACAATAAGAAGAAAAGAACATTTTAATCTCCCAATATGTATAAAACCTTATGGGTTCAAAAACTAAACCTAGAGAAAAACTATGAAAGCATTAGAAAACATAGCAAACCTATTTTGCAATTTTCAGATGAGTAATGTCTTTTTAAGCAAGGTATAAAACACAGAAACTATCCAGGAGAAAGTTTTTTAAAGCTACATTTAGAGACTTAAGTTTTAATACAGTGAAATGTTTAAAACATGAGCAACAGTCTGAGGGAAAATGTTTACAAGCTACATAATTAGATAAGGATTATTATCCACAAAACATAAATAGCTCATACAAATAAATAAGTAAAACCAGGGGCTCCTGAGTGTCTCAGTTTGTTAAGCGTCCAACTTTGACTCACATCATGATCTCACAGTTCATGGGTTCAAGCCCCGCATTGGGCTCTGTGCTGACAGCTCAGAGCCTGGAGCCTGCTTTGGGTTCTGTGTGTGTGTGTGTGTGTGTGTGTGTGTGTCTGCCCCACCCCCCCGACTGCTTGCAATCTGTCTCTCTCTTTCTCAAAAATAAACATCAAAAAAAAAGTAGAAAGATGGGGAAAATAGAAATAGTCATGTCATTGACTTAAAAGTGATCAGTTCGAATATGAAGATATTTAATCTAATTAGTAAGTGATGAAGAAAGATCAAAGTTTCACCCATTGCATTGGAGATTTAAAGAAAAATTCTGTTCCTTTCAATGTCGAGGAGGTACAAAATGGTATAGTCCTTGGAGGTCAATTTGGCAGCGTATAGCAAAAGTTAAAATGATTATCGTACGTCCAATTCTGTTTCTTTCTGAGAGACTTCTTTGCACATGTGTACAAAGAAGCATCCATAGGGGTTTTCAATGCAGCATTGTTTATAATAGCAAAAATTTAGAAACCATTTAGTTTTAATTTTTAATTTTTTTTTAAGTTTATTGGAGAGAGGCAGAGACAGCGAGAGTAGGGGAGGGGTAGAGAGAGAAGGAGAGAGAGGGAGCATCCCAAGTAGGCTCCACACTATCAGCATGGAGTCCAATGTGGGGCTTGAACCTCTGAAACCGTGAGATCATGACCTAGGCTGAAACCAAGAGTCAAGATGCTCAACCGACAGAGCCACCCAGGTGCCGCCCCGCCCCCCCAAATTAGAGAGCTGTTAAATGTGCATAGTTAGGGAAATAAGTTGTAATATATATAATATTATATACTAATATTCCGCAGTAAAAGAAAATAAGGTAGAACTATAGTTCTGACATGGAAAGATTTATAAGATATATTTTTATGTGAAAAAGTACACAGAGAACAGTACCTATGGTTTAATTCTATTTATATGCCTCCTGTATGTGTGCACGGATGCATGCGTGTGTGTGTGTGTGTGTGTGTGCATGTGTGCGTGTGTGCACATGTCTGTATGTGTGTGCGCACGTGGATATGCATGTACAACTACATAGAAAAAAGCCTGAGTTACACACTGAACTTTTGCAGTGGTTACCACGGGGGAGGTGTTGTGAGTGGGGATGGGGACGGTAAAGATGGCTCTTTTAGTACTCTGCATAGTTCTGTATTCTACGAACATTTAAAAGAATATATTCATTCTCAGTTAAGTAAGAAAAACATTGACTTAAGAAGCAATATGTCAATAGCTGGGACATTTTTTATGAAGAAGACATTGTATCCAAACTTAAGCAATGTAAAAGGCCTCAGGAATTCTTAGTCATTAGGGCTTTTTATGCCTTCTTTTCTAGAAGAATTCATTTCCCTTGAATACCTCGACCAGGTCGGCCCCACCCCCCAGCCTGGGGCCCTTCTCCTATCCCAATAAAGCTCAGGAAGGCTCCCAGGAGATATAGTGATAATCTCGTAAATTGTGGAAGGATCAGGGCATTGAGGCCGGTATCAAATCTGCCCATATCTCTCATTTCGGCTGGTGGATTTCCTTCCTCACGACCCAAGACGATGTTTTAAAACTTTACCTCTTCCTCCCCTGCGCTGTCCTCAGGGTGACATAATCCTGCGAAGCCGTCTTGGAAGGAACGGATTTGGGGAGCTCCCACCAAGGCAGCGAGTCCCTGCCTGGTGGAAGCCTGGCTAGTTGGATTTCATTCTCCTTCAAAGGTAACAACTGGATTTCCTAAACATACAAAACAAAACAAAACAAAAGTTACATTTGGCGGCCTGGTACATAAATCAATATCCGCCAAACCACCCTCTCCCCGAAATGGGTAACCCTCACAAAACGAGACACATTTGTAGCCCTCTCGGGTAGCTTTGTTTGAATGACCCTCCTTTTTTTCTTGTGACCTGTACTCTCCACGCTGTATTTCAAACCCAGAGGCCTTTCTTTTTTCCGCGTTAGGAAATTTATTTGTGTTTCATTTGCTGTATTTCAAACCCAGAGGTCTTTCTTTTTTCCGCGTTAGGAAATTTATTTGTGTTTCATTCATTCCGCCAATCCTTGCTCTTTTGTTCTCAGCGGAAGAGTTTAGTGTCTTAAAAAATGGCCCTTGGGCAAGACAGTATGGAACCAATTCACAGCCAGCCCAAAGAGTATTTCCCTTACAGTTTACGCACAGTCGTTAAAAAAAGGAAGAGCTAGCTGATCCTGACCCCCTTGATTTACATCCCTCTGAAACAACATCCTTTCTTTTAAAAGTTTTTTTTATTTCTTTTAAAAATTTTTTTATTTTTGAATTTTGCAATTTTTTCAATCTTTATTTATCTGTGTGGAGAAAGAGAGAAATAGAGAGTGAGCACCAGCAGGCAAAGGACAGAGAGAGAGAGAGAGAGAGAGAGAGAGAGAGAGAGAGAGAATCCCAAGCAGGCTCCACGCTCAACATGGAGCCCAACTTGGGGCTTGATCTCACCACTGAGATCATGACCTGAGCCAAAATCAAGAGTTGGATCTTTAACAGGCTGAGCCACGTAGTCGCCCCACCTAACATCCTTTCAAATGAATTTCTAAGTTTACACGTGGGCTAGTGTCTGTGTATTTGTGTGTAATAGAGAAACTTCCTTTAAACATATGGCATTGCCTGTCATCATTTCGGTGATTAGCATACAGGTACATTGTGATGCTAATTGCCTAGCACAGAGAAAACCATTTTCATGACCTTAGAAGCAAGATCTATATGCAGCAAGTATCTCTTTCTCCTTTGACTCAGATTATCCCTCCCTTCTAGAAGTTACCACTCTTGCATTCTGTATCATTCTGGTGGGTTAGTCAATGAAGCGCTTGGAATGCTACACTCACCACAAGGTGACAGGGGACCCAACCAGCCCAGGCGAAACCCTTTTTCAGAGACGGATAGGGATGCCGAGATGAGATCGTCTCTCCAAGGCAGGTAAAAGCCCAGGGCTGCTGGGAGTTGTCTTTCTTACGATGTGGGTAGTATCTGCCTGAGAATGATGTCAGCACGGAGGAAAGCAAACCAAGGGCTAAGGAGACGGATGGATGGATGGATAAATAACAGATAAATAGATGGACAGATACCTGATGCTGTAATTTGAACTTGAAGGCAATCATACCTGAGGGATCGGCTCTCTGACTTCTCAACTGATAGGAGGTATACATTTCCCCTTTTGGGGTAAGCTGGTTTGAGTCAGATTTCTGTTGCTTTCAACTTTGACGGATGCAGGCTATTTTATATATTTACTGTTTGTTCTGTTGATTAGGGGATATTGCCTTCTATTTCAAAGCTGATCCACACACAGTCAATACGTGGTGTATATACAAAAAAGACAGCACCATGGAATAGAATGAATCTACAGTTAAGGGGTCCCATCTTCTTTCTTTTCTTTTCTTTTCTTTTCCTTTCTTTTCTTTTCTTTTCTTTTCTTCTTTCTTTCTTTCTTTCTTTCTTTCTTTCTTTCTTCTCTTTCACTCTATTTTAGCCAACAGTCTGATTCCAAGGAAGAGAAACCCATTCAAATAAGCCCTAGGAAAGCAAATTTATTGATTGGCTTCATTGATTTTCCAGAGCCCTATTGTGGGAAGAAGGGCTGGAGCTTGTGGGCTCTGGAGGTGAACATTGGACAGTCAGGAACTGAGACCCTTCTTCGGGGTCACATGAGCTTTTATTTCGATCAGAGGCAGCTCCCTCATCCAGTGGCTGTGGCCCAAAAACCTAGGTGTTTTTACCTCCTCCTTGGGGCTCTTATTGGTTCTTCTGAGCTGTCTCCCTTGACTTCCAATGCTGCAAATCTTGGAAGCGTCACTGTGACCCTGTCACTTACAGCCTCACTTGGCTTTCAGAAATCGGGACAATCTGTCCCTTTCCAGTGACAGCAATTCCATCCATCGGGAATCTCAGGACCTTGGGGTCATCCTGACTCCAGACTTTCTCTCACACCTTATACTCAATCCAGAAAATCTTGTCGGGTGTCCCTCCAAAATACGCCCAGAGTTCCACCACTCCCCGTGGCCACCAACGCGGCCACCTCCGTCCAAAGTGCTGACATTATTACAACTATGTCCCAGCTGATCTTCAGTAATATCAGATCTTGTCACGCCTCTGCTCAAAACCATCAGTGGCATCCAAGGCCTTTGCAACCTCATCTCCTTTTACTCTCCTTCTTGTGTGTGTGTGTGTGTGTGTGTGTGTGTGTGTGTGTGTTGTTGATACTTTCTGTTATATTTTGTTATCATTATTATTAGTTTTAATTCCAGTCTAGTTAACATACAGTGTTATATTAGCTTCAGGTGTACAATACGGTGATTCAACATTTCTATACATTCCTCAGTGCTTGTCAAGTGTTGATTAAACCCCTTCACGTGGTTTACTCATTCCCCCATCCCTGTGCCCTCTGGTAACCACCAGTTTGTTCTCTATAGTTGAGTCTGTTTTTCGGTTTATCTCTTTATTTTTTCTTTGTTCATTTGTTTTGTTTCTTTTTTTTTTAAATGCTTATTTATTTTTGAGAGAGAGAGAGAGAGAGAGAGACAGAGTGGGGTAGGGCAGAGACAGAGAGAGGGAGACACAGAATGTGAAGCAGGCTCCAGGCTCTGAGCTATCAGCACAGAGCCCAACACAGGGCTCAAACCCAGGAACTGTGGGACCATGGCCTGAGACGAAGTTGGACGCTCAACCGACTGGGCCACCCAGGCGTCCCCCCCCCGTCCCCCATTTGTTTTGTTTCTTAAGTTCCACATATGAGTGAAGTCATATGGTATCTGTCTTTCTCTGATGGACTTCGTTTCACTTAGTGTTATATTCTCTAGATCCATCCATGTTGTTGCAAATGGCAAGATATCATTCTCTTTTATGGCTGAGTCATAGTCCAGTGTATGCATACCACCTTTTCTTTATCCATTCATCCATCGATCTTGTTCCCTCTGTCTCAGCTAGAGGGGTACCCTGTTGTTTCTTTATTATGTCAGGTGTATCTGCACTCTGGGCTCTGCACCTGTGTTCCCTCTGCCTGGAATATTCTTCCCTCAGATTCCCCTGTGGCTAGCTCTTCCCTTTCTTTGGAACTTTAGTTAAGTCACCTTCTTGGGCCAGTTTTGAGTCTCCTCGTTGTTCCTCTTTTCATGTTTCTCCAGGTGAAAGAGATGATGTGGCTTACATGGAGGTGGAGGGGAGTGGAAGGTTATTGGAGCTACTTTGTAGAACTCAAGATCAATAATGCAGCCTTTCACAGATTTGCTGTTGCACTGATGGGATGTCCCTGGGGATGCAGTCTGTGGGGCGAGCCTACACGGTAGGCTTTTGGAGGAAGTGAAGGGGAGGAAGGTTGTTGGCTGAACACAACAACAGCTCTGAGATGAGTGAATAAGTGATACCGAGGGTATAGCAGATACGTTTGCTTATCTAGAGTGATGAATATGTTCCCTATTAGTGAATAGGGGCATCAAAATGGAACATGGAGAAACTTCATTAGGAATTTCATCATGCCAGAAGCCACCTGAAGATTTCTGAGAAGCTTCTGGCAAGATGGAAGATGAATTGATGTAGTGCAAGGAAATACTGCAGACAGCAGGCCCTGGAGCTTCTGAGTGCTGCTGTGGATGGGATGGGAGGAAGGGCCTTCTAGAAATTGACTGGCAGAATGGAGACCGAGTGAAATGAGCCGTTGTGGTGAGGAGTAAAAGATCGAAGCGATGTGAAGCAAGAGGAGTTGAATGAAGATGTGAAGGGGAACTGAGAAGAAAATAGATATTAATCCTCACTGGAAAGTTGAAAAAGAGTTTCTCTTTATTAGGGGAGATGTCCTGGAGAGGAGTCATAGGCTTCTTCAAGAGCCAAGACCTGCTTTCTAGGTATTGGGGTGTCAAGTCCGGATTCAGTGACTGAACCAAAGGATCTACACCAGGGAGATTCATTGGTAAGAAATTCTGCCCAACACGATGGCTCCCTACTGGATGGAGGCAAACTGACCCAACATATTTCTCTTGGGCGAGGAAAATCAGGCAAAATGGTACTAGAGCTCGGGGCACGTTCTGAACAGCACCCAGCCAGCGCTGTTTCAGCTACCCTGAGGTCCACATGGAAACGCCACAGTTATCATGCCCTCGGGCTGCCTCAGTTCTCTGTGTGTTCTTAAAGCCAAGTTCCATCACTGGAGATGATTTATGTGTCTTGTCCTTCAACATCAAAGTGTCTAATTCAAGCGATAATTTTCTGGGTGTTTTATAAGCTCAGTGATGGTTTGTAAATATTGCAAAGTATGAATTAGGAAGAAAGAGAGCAGACCCATTTGAAGTATGGATAGTTATTGGTGACACACCAGTGGATGTGTTTGCCATCTGAATGAAAGAATGTCATCTGAATTAGGGAATCTGAAAGAAGGAATGTTAGCTGAGTTTTTGAGTGAGAGGGGTGTGGTCAAGTTGAAAGAGCGCTGGAGTGGGATCCCAGAGGACCTAAGCTGTACCACAAAATGAACCATGAAACCTCTTGCTTGGCCCCAGTTTCCATTTCATTCTGAGTTTACGGAGTGCTTCTATGGAAATGACCCTGTTTTGTCAGGCTCTGGAGGATATGAAACGGGTCAGGCATTGTACCTTCTCTCATGAGCCGGCAGAACAGAGAGGGCGGAGTTTCAAAGACAAGCATACAGCTCACCCTACTTCAAGTAGAGCAGGACTGGAATGCGTGCTCTTTTGGGTAGAAATTAAGGATGCCTATGGTGACTGGTGGATCTTGAAGGGTCTGTCCAGTTCCGTGAGAATTCGCAGCTTTGCTTTCCTCTGCTAGAAGCAAGAGTTATCGTCACCTGCTTCCTCATACTGTTGAGGTAGGACCAGCCAGCGGTTGCTGGATTTGGAATCTGGGAGATGGGCTGATTGTCTCCTTGCAGGCAGGCTAACAGAGCTAGGGAGGGATGTTCAGGGAGACAGAGCGGGGACAGAGGATCTGAAAACCCAAGTTATTTTCTCTGAAATTTGCAGGTAGCAAAGCGATCTGATGCAAGAGAAAGGAAATGTTTTTAACGCCATGTCCATTTCTATAGTCCCCTGTATCTTCTCAAATACACATTTTACAGAACAAGAAAATGTTTGATTCTAAGTTTGTTTTGATTTTCAATCATGGGCAGCAAGTATAACTTTTTTTTTCCCTGAGGGGTCACTGACAGCTTCATCCAACTTTCAACCATCCAAATACTTCCCTTAAGCAGGAGCACTAAGGTTTCTCCTTAAAACCATCCTTTTTAAAGCAAAGGGGAGGATGCTCCTTTAAAGGAATAGACTGAGGGGTAGACTCTTGGTTTGGCTTTGATAGATGAAAACATCGTGGTTTTTGTTTGAGGATAAAACAACAACAAACAAATAAACAGCCACAACTACAACGACAAAACAGTGGGAATATAGTTCCTTCCTCAGCCAAAGGCTATTTTGACTGGGTATCTGTCTGTTCAGACAGTCAATTAGGTATAATTATCCATCCATTGGCTCACTGTTTCAACAATAATTTATTCAGTGACTAGTAAGTGGCGGGCTCCGGGCTATGGAGAGGTCGCCATTCACCTGGAGCATCTCCTTGCTGGTGAGACAAATAATAAAAAAAAATAAGATGGATTATTTCAGATGTGCCATGAAGACAATAAAAAAAGCCAATGCAATCCAGACTTCTTTTAAGTAGTATCTCAGAGTGAAATTTGTAGCCTTAAACACTTACATTGGAAGAAAAGATAGGCTGACAAGAAATGACCTATGTATTGATCTTAGGAAGACAGAAAAAAAGAAATAACTGAATAAGCCCAACAACATTAGAAAGAAAAAAAAGTAGAAGTCAATGAAATAGCAAACAACAACACAAAATTATCGAAGCCAAAGTTGCTTAAAATGACAAACTTCCAGCAAGACAGATCAAGGGAAAAAGAGAAGTCACAAACAGTATCAGAACGAATAAAGGGCTTAAGTACGGATGCAGCAGAGGTTAAATTTTAAGGGAATATTATAATCAAGTTGATGTCAAACACTTTAAAACTTCGGTGAAATTGAAAAATTCCTAGAAAATTATAAATTATTAAAGCTGACTTAAGAAGTAATAAACACCTGAATGATCCTATAATTTTTTTAAAGAATTTGAGTCAGCAGTTAAAGAATCTTTCCACAAAATAAATACCAGTACCAGATGTTTTTACAGGTAGTTTCTACTAGATATTTAAAGAAGAGATAGTTCCAAGCTCATGCAAACTCTTTCAAAGAACAGGAAAAAAGAAAAAAAAAGAATGCTTCCCACTCATATTTATGAGACTAATGTAATCTTGATTCCCAAAGCAGATAAGAACATTTAGTAGAAAGGAAAATCACAGATCAATCTCATCCACAGATCTAGGGACAAGAATTCTAAATAAAGTATATGCAATCTAGAGCCAGCAAAGATCAAGCAGCATTTATTGTTGACGTGAATGATTTGACATTGTAAAATATATTTTGTAATTTGTCGTATTTACAGTTTAAAGGAGAAAAATCTTGTGATCACAGTAGATCAGGATAAGCATTTAACGAAATTCATCAACGATTCTAGATAAACCCTTAGCAAGCTAGGTTTAGGATCGGGCTTCTTTTATCTACAGTGAACATCTTGTTAGTAGAGACTTATGAAGAGCAATCCCTTTAAAATTAGGGATAAAACAAGGGTGACTGTTCTTACCACTGCTAACGAACATTGCTCTGGAATACAAGTCAAGGTAGTGAGACAATCAGAAAAAGTGTTAGGATCAGAAAGAAAAAAACCCAAAATATCACTATTTGCAGATGATGATCTTTCCTATAGAAAATGCAAAGTAATCTACAAATTATCAGAAATTACACACACACACACACACACACACACACACTGTTCTATCGGTTGGGATCTCTAGAAGAAACAGGTGGCATTCTCAATGCAGAGTTTAATGACTAGAAAAATATGTGCAGGATACAGGGAAACCAACCAAGATGGTCAAACTCCAAGGGCAAGTAACACCAGAGGACTGAGTGGGTAAAGGTGAGCAGTTACCAGAACCTGGAGAGTTGCAGGTCTCAGCAAGAATCGCAGGTGGGAGGGGTGTGTTTATTTCAGCAGAAGCGCACAGCCCTGCTGACCAGCTGCCTGAAGGAGAAGGGGATAGGGAATGACACCCAATCTCACTGTCCTCCTGTCCTCGGCTCTCCTGGCCATCGCTTCCCATTTCCAACCCTCCCGAGAATCAGGACACAGGGACATGTTGCTGTGGTCTACAGAGTTCATCTCGTGGACACAGGGCGTGATGGGAAGGATGGAGGGCACACTTGAGGGTAATCGGTGAATCCCCAGCCTACATCTAACAAGGGCTGTGTAGGTCCTTTAGGTAGAAAATGATATAATTATATTCAATCATAATAAAGAAAACTAAATAAATGGAGAGATGACCATGTTCATGGTAGACAGACTTACAATAAAAAATGTCAATTCCCCCCAGAGATTTGGGATTTGATATAATTTTAGTTAAAATTCCAACAGAATATTTTTTGCAGAGCTTGATTAGCAGATTCTCAGATTTACATGGAAGATTAAACTGATAAGAATCACCAAGACATTCTTTAAAAAAATTTTTTTTTTTAGTGTTTATTTTTGAGAGACAGAAAGTGTGAGTGGCGGAGGGGCAGAGAGAGAGAGGGAGAGAGAGGATGTGAAGTAGGCTCTGTGCGGACAGCAGCGATCCTGATGTGGGGCTCGAACTCACAAACCGTGAGGTCATGACCTGAGCCAAAGTCAGATGCTCAACCGACTGAGCCACCCAGGTGCCCCATCCAGACATTCTTAACAAGAACCAAGCAGATCCCTTCTGTTGGCAAGGGAGACCAAAGGAATAGAGAGCCTAGCAAGAGGCCCGTCAAACAGAAATCAGAGAGACGACAGAGCTGACAATTGCAGACCAGTGTGGAAATGATGGGTTACTCGACTAGTGGTGCTGGGATTGGTTACGCGTATGGGAAAATCATAACAGGCTGTCTTTTGGCCCCTATTCAAATGATAATACTGAAGCCAGAGGGCCAGATGGATGAAAATAAAAAATGTAAAAGGTAAAACTTAAGATTACTTAGAAGAAAATGTAGAATATCTTTACTTATTTATTTCTTGTTTATACAATAAATAAATACTATACTTATTTATAAAATTGTTTATTTTGAGAGAGAGACAGAGAGAGAGAGGGAGAGAGAGAGAGCTCGTGCACATACATGAGCAGGGGAGGGGAAAGCAAGTATCACCAGGAACCTTTCAACACGTAGCTGACAAAGGATTAGTATTCGGGAGATAGGCACAAACGTTTCCAAACGAATAAGGAAACAATAAATCCGCGATGAAAAAGAGATGAGTGATATGAGCGGGTAAGACCCAGAAGAGGGTGTGAGTGACCAGTAAACACACGAAAAATGCTCAACCTCGTCAGTTATCAGGCTCATCCTCAGTGAGATATCATTCTACAGCCTCCATATTGGTTGAAGTTAAACCGTCTCACAATACTAAGTGTTGGCGGGAATATGGAACAAAGGGACTTTCAAACAAAGCCACGTATGTTCCAGTCGGTGAAACCATGTCAGAAAATCTTACTAGGAAAGTATTTATTAGGAATTGGATTGAACAGACACATACCTAGAAGCCAGTAATTCTACCACTTTCGACTTCAACCTGATTCACATCTTAAAGAAACGCCTGAACTTTTTGATCGGGAGACATGTATGAGATTATTCATAGCAACCTTGCTGGTGACAGCTTTATTTTTTTATTTTTTTATTTTATTTTTTTTCAACGTTTTGTATTTATTTTTGGGACAGAGAGAGACAGAGCATGAACGGGGGAGGGGCAGAGAGAGAGGGAGACACAGAATCAGAAACAGGCTCCAGGCTCCGAGCCATCAGCCCAGAGCCTGACGCGGGGCTCGAACTGACGGACCGCGAGATCGTGACCTGGCTGAAGTCGGACGCTTAATCTACTGCGCCACCCAGGCGCCCCAACTGGTGACAGCTTTAAAAAGCAAACAATCTGACCCTAAATGTCCTAGGACAACAGGGTGGATAAGTATATTGGGGTATGTTATGTAATGGAACACTTTACGTCAGTGGAGATGAAAACCTACACTCAACACACATCAAGTCAAAACTGTAGTGTGTGCAAAACCAAAATAGAACAAAACGAACAAACAGAAAACAAAATTGCGGAAGAACTTACATAGGATTCAAAACCAGGCAAAACTCAATAGTACGTTATAGAGTATCTTCACATATCATTTAGAAGGACAATCAAGGAGAGGTTTAAAAACGTAAAACTCAGTAGTAACTTCTTAGAAGGAAGGTAGAGAATGCATCCGGTGGGAGCATTCATAGGGCTTCAGGGTAATCATCAGTCATGTTTGTTTCTTAAGCTGAGTAATAGGCACATGGGCGTCTGTTTCATTTATTTTTACATCATAGTTCTTTAAAATGTACATATGCATTACATGTATTCCTTTGTATATAGTATATATACAAAACAAAAAGTTACAAAAATAAAGATTACAAGAAGAAAAAACCACATTTGGTTCTAACTTCCTTTTTATATTGTAGCTAGTGAAGCGACTGGCCCTTCTAAGTCTTATTTTCTCTTTGTTATACCTCTTGGTATTTTATTATTCTTTACATGAATTGCAAACTACTTATCTTTCCCAGTGCCTAGAATTGGTCTGTAACAAAGTAGGCACTCAATAACTTTCTTTCTCTCTCTCTCTTTCTTTCCTTCTTTTCTTCCTTCCTTTCTTTCTTTCTTTTCTTTTTCTTTCTTTGTTTCTCTTTCTTTCTTTCTTTCTTTCCTTCCTTTTCTTTCTTTCTTTCTTTCTTTCTTTCTTTCTTTCTTTCTCTTTCTCTTTCTCTTTCTTTCTTTCTTTCTTTTCTTTCTTTCTTTCTTTCTTTCCTTCTCTTTCTTTCTTTCTTTTCTTCTTTTCTTTCTCTTTCTTTCTTTCCTTTTCTTTCTTTC
Source organism: Panthera tigris (assembly GCF_018350195.1). Taxonomy (NCBI): domain Eukaryota; kingdom Metazoa; phylum Chordata; class Mammalia; order Carnivora; family Felidae; genus Panthera; species Panthera tigris. Next base: position 26,254,031 of record NC_056666.1, read on the forward strand.
TTTCTTTCTTTCTTTCTTTCTTTCTTTCCTTTCTTTCTCTTTCTCTTTCTTTCTCTTTCTTTCTTTCTTTCCTTTTCTTTCTTTCTTTCTTTCTTTCTTTCTTTCTTTCTTTCTTTCCTTCTCTTTCTTTCTTTCTTTTCTTCTTTCTTTCTTTCTTTCTTTCTTTCTTTCTTTCTTTCCTTTTTCTTTCTTTCTTTGTGATATCTTTCTGTTTTGATTGAAACAACAAGCTACCGAGTGAGAAAAAGTACAATTTTCCTAATAATTGAAAGCATTGCAAATCAAAACAAGGTGTCATTTTTACCTAGCAGATTGACAAAATTTTCAAAAAGGATCAGTCTTTGCAAGAGTACAAGAAATCACACATTGGTGTTAAAATATAAGTGGTGGCTACTGTGGCAAAAGTTTGGAAAGCCCTAAAAAAATGTATTCTTTGACATAGAATAGGAGTTTATGATCATAAAACCATCATAGATGTGTGCAAAATTTTCCACTTAGCATGCTACTTTGTGTAATTGCATAAAAGGCATATACTTGAAAATGATGGTGTGTTGAAATAAGCTAACGTAGGGGCACCTGGCTGGCTCAGTCAGTAGAGCATGTGATTTTTTTTTGAGCACGTGACTCTTGATCTCAGCGTCATGAGTTCAAGCCTCACCTTGGGTGTAGAATTTACTTAAAAATAAAATCTTAAAAAAATAAATAAGAAAGTTATAGTAAACCTATACATTTAATAGAGTAGTATATAACAATAAAATGGTGTAAAATAATGAAATAAAACTTTTTCGACATATTAGTGCAAATCAGGTTAAAGTCCTGTGTAGAAAATAATTCTATTTAAAAAGTATGCATATTTAGGGATGCCTGGGTGGCTTCGTCAGTGAAGCATCTGACTTCACCTCAGGTCATGATCTCGCGGTTCATGAGTCCGAGCCCCACATCGGGCTCTGTGCAGACAGACAGCTGGGAGCCTGGAACCTGCTTCCGATTCTGTGTCTCCCTCTCTCTCTGCCCCTCCTCCACTCATGCTCTGTCTGTCTGTCTCTCTCAAAAATAAATAAACACTACAAAAATTTTTTAAAGTATGCATATTTATGTGTAGATAAAGGATATACATAGTGCCTGGCCTATAATAAATGCTAAATAAATGAGTAATAAAGGAATATAGGAATGAGAGACATATGCTAAAATCCTAACACTGGTTGCCTCTGTATGCTAAGATTGGGATCGATAACTTTCTCCTTTTTGCATATAGGTATTTCCCCAAATTTTATGTTATGTTCATGTGTTCCTGTTGAAATAAGAAAAGATCCAAATAATTAGAATCCCAAGTGGCGGCTACAATCTGTACCTGCCCATCTTGTTTTGCATCACAGCTAGTACGACACTGTCGAATATGAGCCTATAGAATGTCTTTGAAGCTAAGGCTGACATTAAGATCTGCTCATCCCCACTCTTCGTAAATACCTGTTTATGCAATATCCTTCAGGTCTGAAACCTTGTACAAGATATGATTATGTGTTCATCCCCAGATCCTGAAACCGCCCACTTGAAGGTTACCATGTGGCTGAAATTTAACTAGCTGGCCCCATGTATGCTTGTTCTCATGGGCCTGGCAATCTGCATGAGCACAGGCCCAAAGATCCTGCTCTGGATTTCACCCAGAGGCTGAAAACGGCCTCTTGGACTGAGAATTCCCACTCAGGACCCCTGCAGTCTCATTTAACCATTGGGTGCTGCCCAATACCGGTCAGAAAATTTTGTTTAAGGGTCTCCCTAATCTGAACGTCCTTGAAATGACTTTGGCTAGATCTTTCCAGGGCTGATTTCCGTTAATGTGTCTATCGTTGTTTTCAAACATACTCATGGCAAGACTTGAAGAGATGTTGCATTCTTGTTGAGGATCACATTATTAGAAACATTACTGTGCTTTTGGATGCACAGATCCAGGAAATTTGGCAAATCATTCTGGATCTCAAGGTTGGTCCTTTGCCTACGATGTCCTTTGCACGCCCTTGGGTGCTGCCTTCCTTCTGGCATTTTTGTGGGTTTGAGGCGAGATCAAGTATTTCCACACCACCCACAGGTTTCACGCTTATTAGTCCCATTATAATTCGAGTCTTCCAGCAATTTACTTAGGAAGAGAAGAAGGAAAAGACAAGGGCTCTGTGATACTCAAGATTATGGGTTGTCATGAGTGATAGGAATTTAAGAAACTGAAAGGGCATTATTGTTGCATGGTTTGCTAAATTATGCCAAAGGTTGGAGAACTATCAAAAGCTTCAATCTTGAAAGGGTTGCACTTATACTAAAAATATCTAAAAAAAAAAAAAAAAAAACAGAAAAAAAAAACCTTGACTTTCCTTTGATGCTTTTAGAATATCTTCCCTGGGTCCTGGAATGGAATCCCTGACCTGAAAGCCAAACTCAAGTAAACTCTTGGAGTCGAGTGATAATTTGAAATTAGTGCCTAACAACCTCCTTCTGGAAGAGCAATGAATTTTCTGTTATTTGCATAGGCATGAAATTATTTTGGGCTTTAAGGGAAGAGAACTGCCACAAGGCAGCCTAGGGTAAAACACAAGCTGAAAAACACACTTGTCTTACGGGAAACACTAATGACATTAGCTCCCATATAGCACCAGCACTGGAGGCTGACTACGCAATAATCACTTCTTTTTGGGGAGCGTCGGGAAGATACACGGGGAGTCCCTCTCTCTCTCTCTCTCTCTCTCACACACACACACATACACACACACACACACACGATCCCGGTGATTCCGTGATAATGTTTTTCAGGATGAAAACTGCATGGACGTGAAGAGCAGAGAACTTTCCAGTGTGTTCTGTTTAAAGAATCTAACATTTACCAGATTATCTGAACCTGGTAAAACATGTTGAAGATTACAAGTTGCTATGGTGTGGTCTCATCTCTCTGCAGCTCTACGGGGAGGGGGGAGTATAGTTACAGCCAGTTCATTATCACTATACAGGGCGTGCTAGAGAAGGTCGATAAGGAAGCAATGGATATGAGGAAGCCGGGAGTATGGAAATCCACAGGCAATTAACTTGACACACGAAAAGAAGCCCGCTCAGAAATTAATGAATAAGCTTATCTCCACTCACAGGGGTCCTGTACAGCAAGCAACCTTGAAATGAACGGCCTACTTTCCCTTTTAATCTGGGGCCATGTTTTGCTTCTAGTGGCTGTTGATGGCCCATCTGAAAGGTAGGCGTCCACGTTTCGCCTGTAGGCAGATATTTGCAGCCACATCTGGCTTTGCTTTGCCATATTGTTAACCCCCCTTTCCCCTGCTACCTTTGTTTTCTTTTTATTAAATTTCCCGTCTGGATCCCTGTGTCTGCATTTCTAATGTCAACAACTGCTTTTATCACAGATAATAACTTCCTTTTACAAAAAGGCTGTCTCATCCTACATGCATTTCAAATTACATTTTATGAACAAACACTGAAATAGGGTATTTGGCAGGATGCACGATTGGGTGTATTTACAGTAATCTACATTTAAGTTGCAGGAGCCAAGAACTAAGTTGGTTGCAGTTTCCTTAATAATCTATTTTTTGAGAGTGTTGTTACTTCTCACCAGAACTTAATTAAGTTCACATTGGGATGTTTGTGAAGTAAATCATGCGGTATGCCCAAACACGCTGTAAAAACAATTACCAAAACACCAGAAATTCTTTAACACTCTAAAGTTTTCATAAGCAAGATCTTTAAATGTTCCAAAATCGGTTGTTTGTTAATAGGCTGGAATAAGATTACAAATACATGGCTTAGGTATAAAAAGAAAAACCTGATCTTCGGAGTCTCCATGGTACAGGACTGAGTGCTGATGTAGTTGTTGTTTTGCCTGATTTATTGTCCCGTGCTGGTGCAGCGGCAGGGATATTGGGAAGGGCTCCACGTTCAGGTTCTAGGCTCTGCCCCTGACTTGCTATAGGTTATTCAAGTCTGTCTGGTTCTCGTTGGCCCCTTTGGATAAACACAGAGGACAGTTAGGAAGCTACCGCCCAAGTGCTGTGGAAATGAATGTCACGTTCCTATTACTAAAGGTATTGAGTGTTCATTTACCCTGTATTCTATTCAATCTGGTGAAGAATCCTTCACAGTGTGCGATGCTGCCCGTATCCCACAATGAAAACTGATCAAATGATACTTACATTGAAAACTTAAGCCACGAGCATCCGATGTTTCTAGGTTTTAGATGTGGCCTGAAAAGATGATGATAATCATGCAGCAACAGGACACAAGCCATCACAGTGTAGAAACAGAGTTGGTAGGATGGATTACATATTTTATTTATATTTTTTTAAGATTTTATTTTTAAGCGATCTCCACATCCGATGTGCAGCTGCAACTCACAAGCCCAAGATCAAAAGTTGCATGCCTCCCCCACTGACTGAGCCAGCCAGGCGCTCCCAATTACATTATTTTAATCTCAGATTTATGTCATAATGTTTAAAGTGCAGATTTCTGTTTCCATTGCTTTCTTCATGGTGTGCAATTGACTGGGAAAAAAAAAAAAAAAAAAAGTCTAGCTATCTGATACTGGATTGATCCGGCCTCAAACATCAGTCCTATTTTGGAGGAAATGTAGCTTGGAAGGGTTGCCCCAAGGAAATAAGAACTTAAATTTCAACAGCGATCAGGTTAGTCCTTAAACCTGTTTGAGTGGGAATTAGTGTTTAATTTTAAAGCTTCAGAAATGAGAACTGGTTGTGTCATCCAAAGACACATTTTTACCTGCCCAGACTGCATCCTGGAGGTACTCAAAACAGAATGGCTGAGGTCTTAATCTCTTTTGTTGATTGTTTCTGGGTAAATCTTTACTGGTGCAGTCTGTTGTCTATTTACAAGAGAGTTGTTCTGTGTGTACGGTTGACCTCTGAACGACACAGAAGTTAGGGGAATGGACCCCTTGTGCAGTCGAAAATCCACATTGTTTGTTTGTTTGTTTGTTTGTTTGTTTGTTTAAAGCAAGCTTCCTTCCCACCCAGCATGGAGCCCAAGGTGGAGCTTGAACTTGTACCCCAAGATCAAGACGTGAGCTGAGATCAAGAGTGGGATGCTTAATCACTGCGCACATGTAAGTTTTGACTTCCCCGAAACTTTACTAATAGCCCACTATTGGCCAGAAGCCTAACAAAAACAGCAGATTAACACATATTGTGTATGTATTATATACTGTATTCTTGCCATAAAGTAAGCTAGAGAAAAGAAAATGTTATTAAGAAAATCATACGGAAGAGAAAATCCATTCACAACACTGTACTGTATTTATACACACACATATATATATATATATATATATATATATATATAAAAGAAACAACCGCCATGTATAAGTGGACCCACATACTTCAAACCCATGTCGTCCAATGCTCAACTGAACTTCATCTCTATTCTCTTGAAGACTTAGAACAGTGACAAAATTCGGATGGAGGTTTGCTTACCCAGAGCTCAATCTTTACAGATTGTTCTTTTCTATGGCATATGACAGGATCATTCTTTAAAAAAATTTTTTAAGTGTTCAGTTATTTATTTTGAGAGTGCGTGAACCAGGAAGGGGCAGAGGGAAGGAGAGAGAATCCCAAGCAGGCTCCAAGCTGTCAGGGCAGAGCCCAGTGCAGAGCTCGATTCCACGAGCTGGAGATGAGGACTTGAGCTGAAATCAAGAGTTGGACGCTTGGGGTGCCTGGGTGGCTCAGTCGGTTGGGCGTCCGACTTCGGCTCGGGTCATGATCTCACGGTTTGTGAGTTCGAGCCCTGCGTCGGGCTCTGTGCTGACAGCTCAGAGCCTGGAGCCTGTTTTGGATTCTGTGTCTCCCTCTCTCTCTGCCCCTCCCCCACTCAAGCTCTGTATCTGTCTCTCTCAAAAATAAATAAAACATAAAAAAAAAAATTAAAAAAAAAAAGAGTTGGACGCTTAACTGAGTCACCCCGGATCCCTGACAGGCACATTCTTGTCTCTGTTTAGGTTCTACCATATTCTATCAAATAACTTAAACAGCCTTTCCTGAAAACTCACTCATTCCACACAGAGTTCTAAGTTGGATGTGATAAGGAGATACAGCCCTTGCCTTCCTATTACCCCCTTGTGGGAAAAGGCAGAATGAGCATATGTGAAATACATAAAAACACCATGGACCTACAAAACTATATATGTCAATGTTATTAGGTACTGGGTTGGAAAAATTAAGACCATCAAGTGGATCATGATATGAATTTGGTAGAAAGAAAGCACTGAGCTTGTGGACATAGTGTTTAAGCAACAGTATTCAAAACAAAATACTACAAGGATGATATTGAACTGAAGCCTAGAAGTTTAAGTATTGACCCTGGACTAAATTAATCGTTTAACCGGAGTTTCATTCTGATGATTGGAATTACCGATTGAACTTTACTGAACGTCCCATTAGAAGCTTCAAGTTCAATAGTGAAAGTGACAGGTGTTAAAGTTTCCAGGAGCCTGATTGCTGCCGTGATGGTAAAAATCTCATGCTGGGCTGAATGCATCTGAGCCTGGAACTTCTTTTCCTAGTACTGGGGAATCATAGGGAGCACTGCATCTTGAGTCTTCGGGAAGTTTGGGGAGGACATAAAAATTTCCAAAAATCAAGCTGGAATATTGAACCACCAGCCTGCCTGAGACTAGTATGTCTCCAGGCTTGGAAACCAATAGTCCTAGAAAGATAAAGTGAGAGACAAAAGCCACTGGTGTTGGTGGCCAGAGCCAGGAAGAGGAGGGTGCATGTCTTACTTTCATGATGGGTCCCAGTGGTCATTTCTCTTGGTGTCACGAGACAACTTCTGTAAGTTACAAGTTAGGGTTCACGTTAACATGATTAAACGTGAGTTTTCATACTCCTTGCAATGAGCAAGGAATTCAGACTGTGTGGAGATCGGTGGTAATGTACGGTATGGATTTTATAAACCTAAAATCTTGTGCCCTCGGAGGCACAAGGTCTTTGTGCAGACATAAAACATACCGATGTGAAAATTAATTCTGAGGTATCAGGATGTCTGAGTAGCTAAGTGTGGCATGAAGTCAGGCACCTGGCAGGGTGACATGGGATTTAGCCTCCCACCTGTCACTTACCACTGGCTGTGTGGCTCTCCCAGCATCCGCCTCTTTATCTGCCTCCTCCCAGCCTTGTTGCAAAGATCAAAGGAAATGATTTATTTCATTTCCAGAAATAATTTTGTTGAAACTCGGGTGCACCAGGGAGCATGCACGTTGCTGGTGCTGGAAAGATGAACAAAGCATGAAGCTCTCCTGAGCCCAAACCTCACGGGAGAGGCAGACACTTAAACAAACAATGACAGTCCCCGCTTAGGACCAAAGGAGGAAATGATAAACTCTGTCTGGGGGAGATAATGTGTATTAAGACGCTGTACACAACGGATATGAAATCCTATGAAAGTGGGGAGCTGCCAATGTGTGTTGATTCTACCAGATTCTCTTCTAATAATAATAGAAACAATTCTTAACATCTTTCCAGCGGAGATTATGTCTATTACCTGACGGATATTTATGAGGAATCCATAGAAACGTCACGGAGAATCCCATTCTCTTCTATGTTAGATCAGAATCTGACCTTCTGAACCACCCTTACGAAAGCTGCGGGAAATCTACCTTTTATAAACGAGGCACCGTATTTGAGCGTCTTGCCCTGTGCCCTTCAGTTGAGTCTAGTGCTGAAATTAACATAAAGGTTGGTTCTTGAATTAGAAGATCTGAAGCAAGACCTGGGTGGTAGGAAGGAAACCCTTGTACTGTCATCCACATGCTTGCCCACACCCATGTACTCCTTGCCATTAACAGTGTCACATGATACCACATGGGTCCTTTGGTCAATCATCCCATAAGAAGATGTACTAATTTGGAAACTATGCGATCAATTACGGGCTTGTTGCTTCACTTTGCTTTCTCAGTTCCATCAGGGACTTGCGGAGAGCATTTTCTAGGATGGATTCGAGGTTGACCATTAGCGACAGTTCGGCTGTCCACTCCAGAGGCCGTGTGAGGACACAGGGTTAAGACCGTTCCGGGGCCAGGACAAGTGACTCAACATCTCGTGTGGGATAACTGAGGAGCTGTCGCTATGTCCGCTGAGAAGCGAGGACGAAGACGCTCTTGCGGTCGGAAGGGCAATAATAATAATAATAATAATGATAAAAGCTGATTTGGAATTTGATGTTTCTGAGCTCCCCTGTTGGGCGGAGATGGGGGTTAAATTGACTCCCTGTATCCGTGAGAAAAATGCTCGGAGAGGCAGCGAAGCAGAGCAAAGAAGCGGCAGGGAGGTCAAGCCTTTCCTCTGATTATCTCACCAGCCTCGTTTGGCTACAGGGGCAGAAACGGAGCCTCTGCCAGAATCAGTGGTACCGGGCGCATGCGCGGCTTCCCGCGCGGAGCCGTGAGCAGAACGTCACCCAGAGAGACGTGGAAGGACAGACCGACCTACTGCCCGCACGTGGGGCCTTTGCAAACCACGCCCATTAAATCTGGGGCTCGCCTGTCAGCGTCTGCAGGGCCTGTCCCCTGCACACATTTTTATTGGTGCACACGCCATTTCTCACACTCAGGGAGCTGGGCTCCTGCACCCTGGAGTCAAAGTTTCTCAACTATACCCGGGCTTGGATGCATTTGTACTCCCCTTCGTGTTCGTGGGCTGCTGTGCAACCGTGGTCTTGCTGCCTATAATTTCTTCTCCAATCCTCTCCATGGGGAGTTTGGACTTGAAGTTAGGAGAAGCCAAGGGAAGAGAGCTCACGGTTATTGTTGGTAACAGGATTTGGTGGTTACTTTCTTGCCTGTTTAAGTGAAATTCACTGTAAGACTCTCTGAGCCCTTTCTCTGGCCTGTGCTCTCCGCCACTCTGGGGAGCCCCGTCTGGAGGTGGGGCGTGCAAGACAGACACATACATCCTGTCCACAGTTGACCTTTGGAAATGTGTTTCCTCCCTTCAGACGTCAACATGAAAAAAAATCCTCTGTATCATGCACGATGCGTGCATGTGGGATTTATTCCTAATTGGTAATGGATTTGAAAAATATTATCTTCTGATACATTTAAACATTTTTTTAAAATGTTTATTTACTTTTGAGAAAGAGAGAGAGGGAGAGAGAGCTCGATCCAGGAAGGGGCAGAGAAGGAGACACAGAATCCGAAGCAGGCTCCAGGATCTGAGCTGTCAGCACAGAGCCTGACACGGGGCTCGAACTCAGGAACCAGGAAGATCATGACCTGAGCTGAAGCCAGACGCTTAACCGACGGAGCCACCCAGGTGCCCCCTGATAGATTTTGGATACCTTTTTTTACAGATCCATTGAGAGATTATTTGAATTCCAAAAAGTGAGTTTTAAAGTGATGCACATTCATTCAAAAATTGGAAAGCCTCAACGCCTCTGGCATCGTCTGCTGGGCCCCGGGGCAGAGTACATTGGGCTAAAACGGAGGTTACTGCACAGCTTTACCTTCCGTGCGTTTTTTGCTTTAACGATTAAATAGCTTTTCATCACTCAGAAGCTCCAGGTTGGTTGACTTTGGATAGGTATCTTTTGCTGCCTCTCGTAATACAGCCTGCTGCGTTTGCGGGTAGGAGTATAATTAGTGTCAAACATTAACCCTGTGACCTGCTTGTTTATATATATACTGTAACTTTGTTTTGCTTGAATTTCAGAGGTTAGTCAAAGCAACAATAGGTACAATCTAAGCCGGCTGTACTAAAACAAGTTTTGTCAAAACTGCTGATAATACGTTCCTTCGGACAAAAAGCTTAAAAGAAAACTAGCTACAATATTAATGGAAGGGATTTCTTGAAAGCTTAAGAGGAATGACAGGACCTTTGGGTTGTGTCCATATACCATTGATTCTGTAACACACAAGGTGGGGTCCTTCCCCTGTCCCAACCTGAGTGCCTGGTGGGGTCGTTTGCTTCAAAGAGGCACTATTGGCTGAAATGGCAACTGTTCTAAATACATACCAAATATTCTAACATAAGCATTAATCTCATTAGTTGTTGCCCGTGGCATCATGAAGTGGAAATATTTGGTTTCGAATGAATCATATACGTTACATTTTTCTATATGTATGTAAATCTAATTATTAGACAAAGATATGTAAAATGTTTAGGAAACCATTTTGGGGGAACGATATAAGACAAAACTTTAAACGTTACCCTGACATTGTTTTCCCATAAAACAAAACAAAACAAAACAAAAACACATACAACTTTAGGCTTGGTAACATAATACCTGTATTTCCAGAATGGATTGTTCATATTTTAGGATAGGGAGGAATTTGATCTACACTAAAAGAAAGGCCGACCACCTTTATATGATTCTAGAAATCATACAAATAGATTGTTGCTAATGGTTGGCTTAAGTTTTGTTTGTTTGTTTGTTTGTTTCAATTTTAATAAGTACTGCCCCTCCACATCAAAACTTAATTACAACAGCCTGAGTCATATGGTAGAAACCAAAACCACTTCTTTGTATGTCTGAGTGTCCGATAATAAAAGCAAGGTCATGTTCTTGGAGGTGGGCAGCAGGGGAGGCTCTCCACTCTTGGAGGTACAATTTGACTTGAGAATCCTTCTTCTAATCCCCAGAAGGTCCCTCTTTTTCCTTGGGGATTTTTCTGTACTGGCTCCCAATATTTCCATATCAAGGAATATGTGGGATTTCCTTACAGATCTTCATATTAAAGTGAAGCATCAGGCAAATTGTTACCGTGTAATCCTGCCTCTGCTTTGCTCACCAGAACTGCCGTAGAATCACTCAGAATTTTCTGCTTTGTCCTTATCCATTTTGTTTCTCTAGGATGCTATAGAAAGTTTTTTTCGTTTGTTTTTGTTTTTGTTTGTTTTTTTTTGTTTTTTTTGGCCTGAAGTTAGGATATACTGCTGCCAGGAAAGAAATGACCTTTTCATTATTTGCAATTTTGTAGCCAGGGTGCTGATTTAGCCCCCTGCAAAATATACCTTCTGTGTTCTGTTTTCCTATTCCATTTGCTCCTGCCTCACTTGTAGCCGTTTGCTACTTCATATTTATAGTGATTTGTTATTTTGCCTTCTTTCTCTGCTCTGTCTTCACATCCTCAAGATAATAGAATTGCTTATTTGGCCTCAGATCGCCCATAGTATGACTGCAGTTCTCTGCACATGGTAAATACGCGACACATTTTGTGGCACCCAAGAATGCATTCAAACTTGTTGCCTGATATTGTTAGGCTCTCTTTCTTTTTAGCAGATTTAAAAAGGTCACTATATCTCCATGCCCTATCGTATCTAAAAAAAAGGTACACTTACAGTCAGTCCATTCATAGAAAGAGGCCCCTTTTCCTCTGGGCTTGGTGTCCAGAGGATGACAGCAAATATCCCTTCTCTGTTCTGGCTATGTTCTCTATCTTTCATTCTGAACATCATTCCCTTTGGACTGACATTTACAAATCCCTTCTTCCCTCAGTTCCTGCCCTTGAGTTCCAGGCGGCACAGCAGAAGGATTTCCGGGAGATTTCCGGGAGAAACTTTCAAAATGCAACATGGGCTTGCTTTCTGGGTCATTGGAAAGTGGGGTGGGGGCTGGGGTAATTTGGGGAGGGGGAAGGGCTTGAATAGAAATGTAAAGCACTTAGCCTGCCTCTGCAAATCAGTGAGCTCTCCATAAATGTTACTTCTTATCTGTTTTGTCACAAATCAATAAAAAAAGGATATATCAGGAAAGGATCAATAACAATACTTCTAACTTCTGATCTATACTTTAGCTTTCCATTCAGTCAGGGTTATCAAAACTCAAAGGATTCGATAAAACTGTTTTGTGATCTGCATGGCTTCCTAAAGGAACAGGGAGCTTAAAAGCTCAGTTTATATTGGACTTTTTATAATGCTGATACACTGACTTGCAAAACCTGTGTTGGAACATTCAAAAAGAAACTCACACATTTCCCATCAAGGTAAGGGAAAATGGTGTTATTTTGTATTTCCCCTTCAGTGGATGTAACTTAGTTTTAAAAAGCTCACAACTTTACAACATAGTCAGAAGACTGAGGGTAAAGGAATCTGTTTCTGTCCATGGTTTCTTACACCATGCTCCTTTCGGGTCACAAACTATGTCTTACTACGGTTAAGTAAGTGAGTGAGTGAGTAAGTAAAGTTAGCATTAGGAGAAATAGAACATCTCTCCAGAAATCTTTTCATATCCTAGATTCTGAGTTCCTGGGCCCAGAATCTCATCTGGCATATTTGACGACTTGAGGAAACCCTTAAGCCCAGAAGAAATGAGAGTGGAGCCTTTGGGATTTAAAAGGTAGGTTGAAAGATATTTTGGAGGCGATTAAGCCCGCTTCTGGTCACTAAAATTTCTTAGACATTTTCAGATCTCTAGGACAACTGAGGTATTTTCTTTCCCCAATCATTAAAGTTTGTTTGTTTGTTTTATTAGTCTCTACACCCAACATGGGGCTTGAATTCGTGGCCCTGAGATCAAGAGTCACATGCTTCTCCGACCGAGCCAGCCAGGTGCCCCCTTTTTTCTGCAGGTGCGATTTCAGATTGCATACAGACATCCCAGCTAGTGTTTCACAGAAGAGGACATGTCTCAGTTTCACGGTTCAGCGATGGAAAGGGTCACATCCCAGAGGAAAAACAGCGTCTTCCCCTGGAACGCCGTGTCGCGCTTCAGCTCCTCGGGGTTCTCTGTGGCACGGGGCGCTGGGCACCTTTTTCCCCTCCAGCCTTTCTTCCCTCTTGGCTTTTGTGACATTGGTTTCTCCTGACTCTATTCGGATGTCTTAATTTTCCATCTCAGTCTCCTTCCTTGGGCCTGTTCTTTTCATCTCTGAAATTGGTTAATTAACCCATTTAGTCATTGTCATGGGGCTGAATCATGTCCGTCCCTCCGCACCCCCCCCACCCCCAATTCATAGGTTGCCATCCTAACCCCTGGTGCCTCCGAATGTGACTGTATTTGGAGATGGGGTCTTTAAAGAAGGTAGTTAAGGTGAAATGAGGTTGTTAGGGTGGGTCCTAATCCACATGACTGGGGTGTTTATAAGAAGAGGCAGTGGGAACACAGACGCACACAGAGGGAAGACCGTGTGAGGACACAGAGAGATGGCCGTCTACAAGCCAACGAGAGAGGCCTCAGAAGAAACCAGCCCTTGCAACACCTTGATCTTGAACTTCTAACCTCCGGCACTATGGGAAAATAAATTTCTGATGTTTAATCCACTCCATCTGTGGTTCTTTGTGATGGCTGCCCTAGCAAACTAAACAGTCATTCATCTGATAAATATTTAGAAGGCCCTGCCGAAAGGACCCGTGAGACAGGGTTCATGGACAAAATAAACGTGTTGTTTCCTGGGAGAAGACAGATGTGCAAGGATGGAGCATAATTCAAGGATATGTGCTCTGAAAGCACAGAGAAAGAAATGTGCTATATCCTCCCAGCTGCTCTAGGCAAACTTTCATGGGCATGACTCCCCTGTCGTGATTACATCTCACATTCAGTTGATCAGGAAATCAGCGTGGCTCAAACGGCTTAAAAATCTCTCCCGAATGTAGCGACTTCTTCCCCATCATCTCTTGCCTGCACTAGAGCAAGCCTCCTGACTGTCGCCCTGCGTCCACGTCCCTCAGCCCCTCCTCAGCACGGCACACTGGGGACTTTCAAGTTCAAGTCCAGTCATGTCACATCTCTCCTGAAAGCAGGGTACCCGCTTCCGTTTCACTCACACTAGAAGCTGTGGGCCTATGATCTCACAGTTCCTGGGTTCGAGCCCCGCGTCGGGCTCTGTGCTGACAGCTCGGAGCCTGGAGCCTGCTTCAGATTCTGTGTCTCCCCCTCTCTCTGCTCCCCCCCGTCCCCCCCCCCCCGCCACTTGCATTCTATCTCTCAAAAATAAATAAACATTATAAAAAAATTAAAAAAAAAGAAGCTGTGGGTCCACCTGCTTCCCACCCCCCAACTCTGTGCTTATCCTTAACACCCCAGCCCTACCCCTGCCTGTGGGCCTTTTCTTTAGCTGTTTCTTCTGCCTGGAATTCTCCCACTTTCAAATGTATCTGACCAATGCCCTCATTTCCTAAGTCTTTGCTCATGTGTCTCCTTCTTAGCAAGCCTCGTCCTGAGCACCTGATTTCATTTGACAACCTGACCCCCTTGCCCACTGGTCCTGCTCCCCTCGGTAACCCCATTGTCCCATCATTTGTTTTTCTTTTTCTGGGGCACTGAAAATCCAACATGCTTTATATTTTACGCATTTATGGTCAGTCTTCTTCCTCGCCACCACTTGAGAATATAGACCCCAGAGGGCAGAAGCTCGGGGATGCCTGTTTTCTTCACGGAGACATCGCAAACACCTAGAACGAGGGTGGGCATGCGGACGGGGCTGGATCCGTACCGTGACTTTTGTGACTAGAAAGCCGGATCCCACACGTTCAGGGGGAAACATGTAGAGGGAAGCCAACCTACAAAGATCTGGAAGCCCCCCCGCGGCCGCGAGTGGTGAGTGGGGAGCAGTGAGAGAGGCTGGCGGGCAGGGCCAGGCTCCTGAAGGAGCTCAGGGCAAGACGGGGGATTTGGATTCCATCTTGTTGGCAAGAAGAGTCTTCGGAGCATGTTTCTTCAGGTGCGCAACAGGGATAGATCAGCAGGTTGGGGTGACTACCCTGGAGGCAGAGGAATGAGAGAAAGCAGGGAGGCCGGGTAGGAGGCTGTTGGCGGGATTCAGGCGAACAAAAAGGAGGCCGTGGGATGGAGCTCATGTTCTTGGATGCTGCTCTCAAAGGTAACGTTTGAAACCCAGGCTGGCAGGGCCCCTCCTGAGCCCTAACCCCTTCTGTGGTTTCCCTTGACCCCACAGGGTGATTTCAGTCTCTTTAGCACAGCCTTCACCACTTGGTATCTCCTTGGATCTCCTCTTCCTAGGCTCTGGGATCCAGGAAATACATCAAATCAGACCAACCAACAAAAAAGCCTCAACAAGCATTTATCAAGAACTCGTCTAGTCCAAGTGACGTGTTGACATTTTTATAGTTATCTCGCTTAATTCCACAAAGCACCCCACTGAGCCAGGGACTCTTACTGTCATTGTCTCTGCAGGAGATCTGTATGGCAGGGACAGTCTCCTTACTGAGGGGTTAAGGAATGTGCCCGTGGTCCCGAAGTCGGTCAGCGGCAGAACTCAAATTCATAGGTTTGTTTGATACTATATCCTTGTAATTCTCAGAAAGTACGGAATTACTTCACACCTCTGATGCTTGTATTTGCTCTTTTATTCTTTTTCCTGTTTTTAAAAAAAAATTTAACGTTTACTTATTCTGAGAGAGAGAGAGAGAGAGCAAGCGAGCAGGGGAGCGGCAGAGAGAGGGAGACAGAATCCCAAGAGGGCTCTGTGCTGTCAGTGTGGAGTCTGATGGGAGGCTCAGACTCACGAACCGTGAGATCATGACATGAGCCAAAATCAAGAGTTGGATGCTTAACCAACTAGGCCACCAAGGCACCCTGCTTTTATTCTTTTTTCTAAAATTATTTATTTATTTATTTATTTATTTATTTATTTATGTGTTTATTTTGAGGGGTGAGGAGGGGCAGAAAGAGAGGGAGGGAGAGAATCCCAAGCAGCCTCTACACTGTCAGCATAGAGCCCGATGTAAGGCTCAATTTCACAAACCAGGAGATCATGAGCTGAAATCAAGAGTCAGATGCTCAACGGACTGAGCCCCCCAGGCACCCCTACCCTTTTGTTCTTATCACACTCAACTTAGTAGATTTATGTACATGTCTACCTGTCCTTCTGGATTGTGAATTCCTTGAGACCTAAGATGTGTCTTATTCATAGGGTGACCATACATCCCAGCTTCCCCAGGACGGTCCTGGCTTACACCAGTTGTCCCAGCATGGGTGTTAAGTTCCTTCTTCCACTTAAAAGTTCCCTGGTTTGATGATGAATTATATGGCTGCCTACTTACTCATCTTTGTTCTCTCAGAGCAGGCAGAGTTCCTGGTATACAGTAAGGTGCTCAATATGTGTCTTTGACTGAAGATGATGAGCTCTTTTATTCTGTGAAGATGGTGTAGGGACCACATTATCGTTTTAGTTATTGGGATATGAACAGGAAAAGATGAGGATATGCTGATTGCTTTATCGCTCCAATCAGAACCTCACCAGGTAGTCCCATGGCCAAGTGGCAGCCATGGAGGCAGGATGCTGGATCTCTCTTGAAGAGAGACCCTGTGGGGGCACGTGGGTAGCCCAGTCGGCTAAGTATCCGACGTTGGCCCAGGTCATAATCTCACAGTTTGTGGGTTTGAGCCCCCCATCAGACCCTCTGCTGCCAACACCTAGCCTGCTTTGGATTCTCTGTCTCCCTCTCTCTTTGCCCACCCCCTCCTCGTGCAATCACTGTCTCTCAAATAAATAGGCATTAAAAACATTAAAAAAAAAAAACCAAAAGAAAGAACCTGTGATCCATTGCAAAGAGCTGTTAGAGCCTCCAGCATCCTCTGTTTTCAAGCCACAACCATGCATTCCCTGGGCAGCTGCCAGCCAGAGATGGAACATGGTGGGGACTCTGGGCCTTGGCCCTGGGTATCTGATGAGGCCGAGACTCTATGAGCTCTGCACTGTGGACACCCCAATCCTGCTCTTCTTTCCTCCCACAGGTGTCAGATCCGCATCTTGACCCGGGGACTTCTGCTGCCTAAGTCTGATCGCACCCTGTACCTTTCACAGGTGTTCCCCAAACACGCCTCCTGTACTTTTCCCTTCCTACTGTCGGATTTCTTGAAGGACCCAATCTGATACAGCTGGCACTAGGCACGGACCAGGAGAGAGGTGGCGGGATGGTATTCAGGATCAAGTCACTTACTCGACTGGCAACGAAGACTCCATCCCAGTGATGCACGGAGCACGGATGATCTCTGGCACAAGGGGGTGATTCAATCACTAAAACTTTCATGAGGTCACTTGGGAGAATATTCTAGCAGAGGGAGTGAGTGGCCTTGGCTGGAGAAAGATGCAGGCATCTGAGAAGTCGGAGATGCAGGGTGTTCAAGGACCATGGAATCGGCTGGCTGTTGCTAAGTTGCATCGATGCCCTACAGAGGGCTAAGGTGAAACTGTAGAGAGTTAGGACATAATTGAAAACCAAGTATGAATGCCAGAGGGCCTCTGGGAGAAGTCTGATCCTACAGTCAAGGTAGAAAAAGCAGAAGACCAAACTTAGGACTTAATGGACTTGACTCGGTTCAAAGACAATCGAACCATTATGCCAAGGTCGGGGCCCTGGCTGGGAGAATGTGGGGCCCTTACACATGACATGGGGACATCTGGGTGCATGCCTCCAAGTATTTTGGCTCCCCCAGTGCCTCCGAACCCTCGGAGCCTGCAGAGGTGGTTCACTCTTTCCTGTTACAAGTTAGGATGTCCCCTGTGTGGGATGACACCACAGAGTCCCGTCCCCACAAGGCAAGAAGGGCCTCCTTAGCATCCCCACCTTCTGGTAAGTTAGAGAGAGAATATACCCCTTCCCCCCCAACGGCAAGAAGTCATCAACTTCCTCTGTCAGCAATTGGGATTGGATTTTGAGGATGCTTTTCAAGGTAGCTAAAACACGAGGCTGGACAGGAGAGAGTTTATGGCTTTCGAGGCATTTTCTCAGGATATGGGACCTAACACCCTGGCCAAGCCCCCAGGGGATGAAACGGACTTGCTGTTTGGCTGGTTCCTGAAAGACTAAAGACAGGCCCATACGGAGCAGCGTTGGAAAGTCTAAGATGTCATGGCAGAGAGTATAGAGAAGGGTTAAAAAGCTTAGGGAAGTAGATATGCTGGAGAAGATAGAGTATGTAAACCAGAAAGCCCACTGGAAGACTACGATGCCAAGCCGTTGGGAAATTTGGTGGTGGCTCCTTTCTGCCTGGCAGTGGGAAGGGCTGTCACCGAGCTGAGTCCATGGACAGTTAAGTGATGAGGGGGTAAAACAGATGGATACCTAGTGAGAATACTTCTTACTATATAGAATCAAAAGAAAGCACGCAGGGATGCCTAGGAGGCTGAGGGTGGTTGCTCTGTCAAACACTTGCCATTCCTTGTCTAGTTGTGGAACTCTAGGTAGACCTGGAACCTACCAGTGGAACCCACCAGGTTTCTCAGAGGAAGGACCCAGAAATACCCCAGCAGGTCTATAATAGAAGGAGCCCACAGCCCTTCCCCAGAGACCATTTCTTCAAGTAGCTGACTCCACTTGGGAGAAAAATTCCTAAACATTTTGAGGATGATTACACACAGATTCTGAGCAGGCCTTGCTACCTTGGGGGCATTAAGTATCATTACAACCCCGGGTCCAGAAAGGTGGCGGAGGGGATCGAGGTAACAAATGGAGTTCCGGCCAAAGTCCAGCTTACAGTGGCTCACGGACCTCCTGCCCTGCGATCATTTGTCCAGGACCTGAATATACAATTGGTTTTGATATACTTGGCAGTTTGAATCATCCTGCCACTGGGTCTTTGGCTAAACTTTGGTCATAGTGGGGGAGGTCAAGCCGAAGCCGCTGAAATTGTTTCTTTTGGCCAAAATGGTAAAAATAAAACAATACTGCATCCGGACATTATATTAACGACTTCTTTTATTTCCTGTGTTCTGATACTTTGACCTCTTGGGGCCTTGCGGGAACCAGGGGGGACCGTCCCTCTCCTCCCAGGGCTAGCCAAGTCCTAGAGAGAGTAAACAACTTGTCTATGAGAGTTTTTCAAGTGGAAACCAACCAATCTGCAACTCACCACCCAACCATCTCCTTTATCAGGCTGTCACACTCCAGGCCATTATCCACCTGCCACAACTATCCAGGGCCAGGTACTGCACCACTAGGGACAGCCCTTACACTCCGAAGCCACTGAAATTATTCAAACTAGTCAATCCTAAACCTGCTTTCCTTGCCTTACCCATTCCTTCTCATGGAAACGAAAATAAAGGCTCTTGTCCACAGTTATCCCCTCTCTCTCTGCCTTCTGACTGACCACAGAAGGGCTTCTCCATGTGGTCTCCCGTGGTGGGTTGTGTTCATGTGTCCATTTCCCAGAGGGACTGAGTAACAGGCTATTTTTAATGGCAATTGTCTTTTGATCTGTTGGCCTTTAACACATTGTATTTTAAACGTTTATTTATTTTTGAGAGAGAGAGAGAGAGAGAGAGAGAGAGAGAGAATGAGTGTGAGACGGACAGAGAGAGAAGTGGGCTCCCCACTGGCAGCGGAGAGCCGATGCGGGACTCGAACTCATGAGCAGTGGGATCATGACCTGAGCTGAAGGAGGACACTTAACCAACTGAGCCACCGAGGTGCCCCTAACACATTGTGTTTTAAAACAAAGTGGAAGGATAATGGGGGTTAATGTCACTCAGTGACATAGGGGTGGTAGATGCCATTATATCTCCATTTATTATACTCACTTGACCACTGCAGAAACTGGCTGGTTGCTGAAGAGTGATTATAAATTGCCAACGGATCCTGAAGAGTGATTATAAATTGCCAAATGTTCAACCAAGTAGAAGTGATCACAGCTGTGTGTCTGGTAGAATATTTCTATCACAGCAGACTAATGTGGCCTCAGACACCTCATGTGCAGCCATTGATTTGGCAAATGCCTTCTTTTCTATCCCAATCAAAAAGAGGATCAGAAACAGGTAATAATCATACGGAACAGCTAACAATATACAGTGACTATTTTGCCCTCAGTCTATGTTAACTGTACCACATTCCTTGTCGTAATATTGTCTGAGACTGGGTGGGGCCACGTAGTTATCCTTGATAACGACATATTAACCCATGACATCAAAACTAGCAAGTTGACTAGGCAAAATAAACAGCAGGTGGCTAGAAACATGTGTTCCAAAGGTTGGGAGATAAATTTTTGAAGATTTAAGGGCCTGCCATGTTAGGAAAGTTTTTAACTATTCAGTGGTCAGACACATGTGCTCTCCACCGCCCCCTCCACACACACACACACACACACACACACACACACACACACACGTATATATAAACAAACTCTCTATATGTGTTCTCTCTATATATTCATACTGGTTCTGCTTTTTTTCTGGAGAGCTCTGACTAACACAGGGCCTATAAGACCAACTGAAGGAAGAGGAAGAAATTCAAGCTTACTTTTTAGATGGATTGGCTACTGTGTGTGGAAAAAGTGTTCCAAGGTGAAACTCATGAGCAAAGGTCTAGAAAGACAAAGACTGGGAAATCAGAGGCAAAGAAGTCTGGAGCTAAAGGCATACAGGCAGACATAGGGAAGTAGGCATAAAGTCTGCAGTTTGGTACCACATGTTAATGGCCACTAGAAAGCATGCACCATGAAAGAGACACGGAACCTAGGAGACAAAATGATGTGGCCAATTGACATTAGCCTGCCTTTGTAATCAGCCACACTAGAACTGGCACGATGGGCACGTGGATGAAATGGCCATGGTGGCAGAGATGGAAGATGCACATAGGCCCGCCATCATGGATTCCCACTTACCAAGACTGATCTAGCTATTGCTGTCTCTTCCAGCCACAGAGACTGCTGCTGAGCCCCTAGTATGGCACAATTACTTGAGAAGACCAACCAGCTTTGGTGACAAATCGACTCCATTAGCCTCCTTCTTTCCTAGAAGGGCTAATGATTTGTTATCATAAGAATAGGTACATATTTCACGTATGCGGTTGCTTTTCTTGTTCATAAAATTTCAGCCAGCACCAGTGTCTGGTGGCTTATGAGAAGGCTGGTCTATAAGCACAGAATCCCACACAACATAACATCTATCTGGGAGCACCTTCACAGCAAAGGAGGTGCAAGAATGGGTCCATGGTGAGGGATCCAGTGGTTTTATGATATGCCACACTGTCCAGAAGCTGCTCACTGGGGCCCCAGCTTGGAGGCCATGCTCTGGGAGAGTGGCATGCATTCCTTACAGACAACGTCGAGACCTACTGATTTAGAGGCCTCTTTCTGGCATTGTGTCCCCAGAATACATGGGATCCAGAATCAAAGGGGGGCAGCAGAAGTGACCCTACTTGTCATCATTGACAATGACCCAGGGGGATACTTTGTGTTTCTTATCCCCAGAAATCTGGACCCCTCAGGGTTATAGGTTCCTTGCTAGGGGAACCTAGCAAGGTTATGAGCTACAAGTTATGAGCTACAAGTTATGGCTTTTAAGCTACAAGCTATGGCTTCTGCCCAGACAAGAAAAAGAGTCACCATCTTGGTAGGGATAATTGAGTCTGATCAGAAGAAAGACGTAGGGCCACTGGTGCCCAGTGGAGGCAGAGGAATTACGTGTAGAACTCAGGTGAATGACTCAGGTTCCTCTTTGTCCATCTGAAAGGACAAGTGCCGTAATCCCAGCCTGAGAAGCCTGTGGCCACCAAGCACCCCTCAGGAAACGAGAGTTTGGGTTGTACCACCGGCAAAGCCACCAACATCAGTGGAGGTAATAGCTGAGGGTGAGGGGTGAAAGGGCGGGCCTACGCCGGCCGACTCCATCTTGTTCTGTGTTCTCCACCTTGAGTGACTATGTCCCCGACATGACCCCTTTTCCGGGAAAATCACAGAAACCTCAGACCGCGCCTCCTCCCCTTGAGTAACCTCCCGCTCACCCGTTCAAACTTCCTGATCAAAACACGCCCAGCGACCTGCGTAACAGGTCTCCGACCCTTCCCCAGCCAATCGGCCGAGGCCACGACCCTTCCCCAGCCAATCGGCTGAGGCCACAGCCATTACCTCACCAACTGCCCCTAGACCCCTATAAAACCTTTGTGCTTTTGAAACTCGCTCTCTCTCCCTGGTATCTCACCGCTGCGTCGGTGCAGGTAGGGGATTGAGCTCGAGCTAGCTCGAATAAAGGTTCTTTTGCTTTTGCATCGGACTCGGCTCCCTGGTGGTCTTTGGGGATCACGAATTCTGGGCATAACAAGGGGGAATTCAAATGGGTGATGAAAGGGAGAAAAGAGGAGCGTGAGGGGCAGTCCTGAGGCCAACTGCAGGAACAGGGGCTGCAGTTTATCCCCCTAACTCCCCCTCTTATGTTTCCCCCCAGAAAGAGAGCCCCACGGGATTTTTGCAGGAGCTGCTCCAAAAACACATATGGATCTGTTCCAAAAACATGCTCAAAACTTACGAGGCACAGGGGTGGACTGTAGCCGGCGCTGGAGTGTGCTGTCCAGGTCTCCATTCAAGAAAGAACACCCTGGGCAGCAGGAATGCAGTCAATGAGACCCCCCCAGCTCCAACATCTTTAGGATCTGCCTCAGCTTCTGAAAACACTACACATTCCCTGGGCAGATCCTAGCCCCTGACCGGGCACCATGGTCATAGCTGTCCAACACGGGACTCCTCTAATAGGTAATCTTTGCTCCAGAGCTCCCAATCAGGTTGGCCAAATCTTTGTCAGGCCCGTGATCTGAGGCTCTCTCTGCTCTATCTTGTTGCCTCCCCCCCGCTCCCCTTTCACAGGTGTCAGATCTGAAGCATGGTCTGAACCCCTGGCCATCTGCGTTCTTCGTTCCTCTCTTCTTTTCACACACATCACTCTCCCCTCCTCCAAACTTCTTGCCCTTTGGAGACAACCTCACTGTCTGCTTTCCTTGAGAGTCACTGACACAATGCTCCAGTCAGCTGGTTGTAGTCAGTTTAGCCACAGATAAAAGCAGTAAGATTCAGTAAGTGGCTAACGGGGGCATGCTAACACATGGAAATATTTATGCCCATTTAAAAAGTTGATTCACAAAGTAGTACCAGATTTTCTTATTATAGTTTTTTTTTTCTTTTTTCAGTTCAGGGGCTTTTACAGTTAAAATATTCTGGAAGTTGAACAGGAAAACTAAATTGAAGGTAAATCTAAGTTAATTACAGATGCAAAAATATTTGTTTTAAATGTAAGCATCCACCCCACCTCTTCTACCCAGAATTGGGTTAGTGTTCTGTGAATTGCACATAAACTTTTCTTGCTTGTTATGGGATTTCCTTGTTATATCTCTGAAGCGGCAAAATTCAGGGGCAACAAAACCAAACTGGTCTCACGTTTAGATTAAACACCTTGTGCGGCTGAGCCCCTTCCTCGTGAGGGCGTGATAGTCACCCCAAGTTAAAGACGGTAGTGGATGAGCTCCTTGCCTTCCATTTCAACCTCTCTTGCCTTTCTGATTTTCGAGTACTGTTGTGGCACCGTGATCTTAAACATTTAGCAGATTCAGACAATAGCGTTAAAATGTGCCTGCTAGTCTTCTATGTCTGAGATCCTTGACAAGAGTCAATCTGTCAGGCTTCCGGAAGAAGCCATGTGGCTTGAGATAAGAGTAGAGGTGGGCAGCTCTGATTTGTGTCTCTTCATTTCAGATACTTACCAGGTGAAATCAGTTTTCCCCAATAACTTTTATACAAAAACATAATCATTGACCTCAGCTCCTTTTGTGGTCTTCCCATCATGCAATTTCTTTTTTCTTTACAGCTTTGAGCCGTGGTGTCTTAGTCCCTTTGGGCTGCTATAATAAAATACCACAGACCGGGGAGCTTGTAAACGATAGAGACTGATCGCTCACAGCTCCGAAGGCTGGAAGTCCAAGATCAGGGTGCCAGCATAGTTGGGTGAGGGTTCTCTTCTGGGCCGCAGACTTCTTATTGTGGCCTTACATGGCAGAGGGGCTAGGGAGCAACCCGGGATCTTTCATTTGGGCACCAATCTCATTGACGAGGCCTCCACTCTCATGACCCAGGTACTTCCCCAAAGTCCCACCTCCTAGTACCATCACAGTGGACGTTAGGGTTTCAACATACGAATTTGGAATTGAGGGGCACAAACATTCAGACGATAGCACATGGACTTTGAGACTTTTTGCATCTTTACATATCAGTGTCCTCCCTTTTTCTGTATGAATGCATTTTCTCGGATCTTACATTCCAGCCAAACCAACATCCTCAACGGCCCCTGCCTTCTCCTCTGAGAATGAATGTTTCTAGACTGTTTTCCAACCCTCCTTGGTTTATCGATATCTCTTTCAATCTTCGGATTCCTTCTGAGGATGCATTTTCTCCTAAGGGTCGATTCTAACGGTCTCCAAATTATTTCTTTTTCTTTAGTCATTATCCTAATGCTTCGTTATTCTTCAGCTTGTTTGTACAAGTGTAATGATACAAACATAATGCCTGTACTTGAGAGAAGCAGCTGGCAAAAATCACCCATTTCTTGTTTTATATAACTACAGCTGAACTACCCTGACTTCGTTATACCACAGGTGTGTGTATATAAATGAGACTGTGCTTGGAAAGCACCATCTTTTATTTGTAGACGGAGGGCACAATTTGTCTTGTTTCTGAGGATTATATAGTTGTGTGCCGTCAGAACTAAGGGCTCTATTTAGGCTAACACATAACTATGCTATACTTCCCCTGTTCTGAAGCGTTAGCCTCTGTGACCTCTGTCGTTAGAACACATCTAGGAGAACACGCGTAAGGAAGCTTCTGAAGCTTTCACTTATACCAAGTGTTCCTGGGTACTTGTTCATTCATCTTCCACTGAGCCAGACCTCTGGCGTCCTCCGTTGCCTTTTTGTTCCTAGTTCCTAGCTCTTGCTACCGTCTGCTGTAGACTGAATATTTGTGTCCACCCAAAGTTCATGGTGAACTCGAATCCCCAGTGTGATGGTATTATGGGGGGGGGGGTGGGAATTGGGGGGATGATTAAGGCATGAAGGCAGAGCCTTTATGAATGGGATCAGCACCCTTATGCCACCACCTTATAAGCCACCCAGTCTATAGTATTTTTGTTATAACAGCTTGCATGGACTAAGACCCTGTCCAAATTCAATAAATGTTTATTTCTAAAATTTAATTCTTGGCTTTAATTCCATGTAACACTCTCTCGTCCTTCACACCAGTACTGTCTGAAAGTCAGCTCCAACTTTAACAGTAATGAGAAAATTCTAGATCCCGGTATTTACTGACAGCCTGCATCTCGAGAATGGAAGGCCAAAGTTTTAAGTGTTCTGTCGACTGCAATCAGATGAGATGATGGGTTATTCACGAGACAGTTAGGTGATGATGGTTCCAAAGCCGGCTTCTGTATAACTACTCTAAGACACATGTTTCATTTCCTGGTTTGTTCTTTCGGGAAAGAACGAAGTCACACTCGGAGCGCCTTTTAGCTTAAGTGCTAAACTGTTCTCTTTGCCTTTTTGTGTAGTATCATAACTATTGCCCTGCACAAGGATTTATTGCGTTTGTGTGTTGTGACCTATTTCAGAGCAAGAAAGGAAATGTTTTGGTCTTCCCAAGAATCACCACTCTGTGAAACACGTAAAACCCTAGTAGACAAAATGCCGGGGAACATTCCGTAGAGGACTCTTTTGATTGGTGATCTGTCTTCTTTCCATTTCAGATTACCAAATGGATATGTATTTTGCAGCCTTTAGGCCCCGGACCTCTTTTAAATTTCAATCCTCAAATCCTAATGGGACTGTATAGTTTTTTGTTTTTATAAGTATATAAAAGTTATTCCAAAACTTTTACATTTCACAGACCAATACATTTTTTTTCTTTCTTTTTTAAATGTTTATTTATTTTTTTTGAGAGAGAGAGAGAGAGAGAGAGCAGGGGAGAGGCAGAGAGACAGAATCCCAAGCAGGCTGTGTGCTGTGAGTGCAGAGCCTAATGCGGGTCTTGAATCCATGAACCGTGAGATCATGACCTGAGCTGAAACAAAGAATCAGTTGCTTAACTGACTGAGCCACCCAGGCACCCCAGACCAACACATTTTCAAAAAAAAAAAACTTCTTAAAGTCAGGTTGGAACAGTTAAAAAATTCATTAAACAGTATTTTTTTTTAAAAGAAGTATTTATTGTGGCCGATATTATTCCTTCCTTCCTTGCTGACAAAACTCTAGATTTGTTTTGGAATCTACCCCTCTACAGTGTGAGTTAAAGTTAAATGTGAATTAAAGGTAAATCCTGATTAGTCTGAGGCTCTAAATCAATATCCTCCACAAAGGATGGGCATGGGTTTCTATTTTGGACAACGATGTACATGGGGAAGTTGTCTAGGGGATATGATGGTCATTTTTCATTTGCTTCTCTCTTTTGAGAGCCATTTTCTGTCTTTTTCTGCCTTTCTGAGTACCCCAGGAGGCTGGCCTATAAAAATGAACAAATCAGGAGACTATAGATGCTGGAGAGGATGTGGAGAAACGGGAACCCTCTTGCACTGTTGGTGGGAATGCAAACTGGTGCAGCCGCTCTGGAAAACAGTGTGGAGGTTCCTCAAAAAATTAAAAATAGATCTACTCTATGAACCAGGAACAGCAGCGCTAGGAATTTACCCAAGGGATACCGGAGTGCTGGTACATAGGGGCACCTGTACCCCAATGTTTATAGCAGCACTTTCAACAATAGCCAAATTATGGAAAGGGCCTAAATGTCCATCAACTGATGAATGGATAAAGAAATTGTGGTTTATATACACAATGGAATACTACTTGGCCAAGAGAAAGAAGGAAATCTGGCCTTTTGTAGCGATGTGGATGGAAATGGGGAGTGTTGTGCTAAGTGAAATAAGTCATACAGAGAAAGACAGATGTCATATGTTTTCACTCTTCTGTGGATCCTGAGAAACTTAACAGAAGACCAGGGAGGGAGGGAGGGAAAGGGGGAAAAAGAAAGCTACAGAGAGGGAAGGAGGCAAACCGTGAGACTCTTAAATACTGAGAACAAACTGAGGGTTGATGGGGGTGGGTAGGAGAGAGGGGAAAGTGGGTGATGGGCATTGAGGAGGACACCTGTTGGGATGTGCTCTGGGTGTCGTATGGAAACCAATTTGACAATAAATTATATAAAAAAAAATTCAGGGAGGCTCTCTTGTCCCCTGTTTTTCACTGAGCTTGGCTAATGGAGGCACTGCTGAGAGCTAAGACAAAAAGGCAAAGAGAACAAGTTAGCACTTAGGCTAAAAGGCGCTCTGATTGTGACTCCCTTCCTTGGTGACAGCTGTCCTTACAGGGGTGGGAACTTCAGTTCTTCTTATCCCTTCAGGGCCGGAAGTAGTCATGGCTTCCTGATATTACTAGTCCTTGACACTTGACCATCTCTTGTTGGTCTGTCCCCTAAACTCTGCCCATGGGCTATAAGTTGTCCCTTCATTAAATTCACTTCAGTTAAATTCCGTGAGGGCATCAGCTCTTTCCTGCCCACACCTCGATTGGTAGAGGGGCCTTTTGGAAAATGATTCTTAAAAAGAGACACAGGGGAAGACCTAGTCCTTTTCGTACTGGAGGCCGTTGTGTCTGCAGGTGACCTCAGTACCTTTGTGGCCGCCATCTTGAAAGATGAGGGAGCTAGGTTGAGGGAAACCAACATACCGTGGTCAGCAAAGCAGGAAGATGGAAGGGGCTGTGTCCTTGAGGCTGCCATATCTTTGAATAAAGCAATTCTGGAAAGGCTCTGCCATGAGAGAGCCTGCTGTATGAGCTAAGACGCTTCTTTCTTGTTTATGTCACTTTGAGTGGTGGTCTTGTGTTCCACAGAGCTGAGAGGTTTCTCAAGGCTGATGGAACACATGAACAGAGTTCAATAACAAAATAGTAGGGGCAAGCGTGGGGGAAATCTACTTAAGTGGAGGGGACAGAGATACGTTTAAAATGACCTGAACAATGGAAAGAGATGAACAGTATTCATCAAGGAATGGACTGGTGGGAAAACAATCAGGACTCCTTCAAACAGAAAAGGGAGCATTTTAACTTTAAACCCATAGAAAGAACAGAAGCAGAATAAACAGCAGGTGAGAAATTTAAATAGAATATTTGAGACACTGGCCTTATTTTTCTCAGTGTTTGGTAAGCACTGGTATGTAGAGTGTCTTTATTCATGGCTTATTTACAGAAAACTTTTCTGGTAAAGAAGTGAAAAAACACTCATCAAGCTGCACCCTCTCACCAGTTATCTCCTTGCCAGGACTTCCTTTTGGCTCCTCCCCCTCCCCCAGCTCACTGAAACCCTGTGCCCATGTCCTCTCTTCTCTTGCCACGCTCTCCGTGGGTGGTCTCAACTTGGCCCATAGCTTTAAATAACATTTATTTGCTGGCGATTCCGGAATTTATAGCCTCAACTCAGACTGGCTCTCTGAACTCCAGGCTCATGCATCGAACTGCCTGCTATATGTTGCCATTTCAGACGCACCTCAAATTTTGTATGTCCCAGGATGACCTCTCCAGTCTTGCCACTTCAATTAACTGCCACCTTGTCTTCTCTATCTCCATCAGTCACACCTTCATCCACGCATTTGCTCCCGTCCAGAGACGTGGATGACCAACGAGGTTCTTCACTTACCCTCAGAGTCCGTTTGTCAGAACTTCCCGCTTAGTCCAGCTCCAAAGTACATCTGAGTCTGTTCACTTCTCTTCTCCTCTTTTTCTCTCAGTTCTAGCCCGAGCCACCTTCAGCTTCGTAAGTGACCACTGCTTCCACGTCGGGGAGGCAGCTCTAATCTTCTCCTGCATAGCATCCAGGGAAAGCATGATGCCTGAATGAAACCTCCAATGTCCCCCACTGGACTGGTGACACTGGGTCTGGGCATTGCTCTTCTTCAAGTCCTTTTATCCTATCCCTTTGTCCCTGCTCTTTTTCGACACACACACACACACACAACCCATGGCCGGCTCCCCTCAGGTCCCCTCGGCTCAGTCCCCGGTAACCGGCTCTAGCACAGAGATTGTGCAAATCGATATTCGCTCTGACTGTTGAACGTACTGCTAGGCGCCAGATCCCAGAGCAATCAGGGCAAGGGAAAGAAAGTCCCTGCTAAACAGGAGGGCTCAGTACAGTGCACGGCACAAATGTGTACACAGAGAATCTTTGTCATTTGATGTGATAGGTGGGATCACAAGGGAAGCTGACTCCGGGGCCATGAAAGGCTTAGGAAAGATTTCTCAGGGAAGGGAACATTTGAAGTAAGTTGGTGAACCTCTAAAACAGCATGTAAAAAAATAACTGTAGGCGGTCGGATAATGGAAAAATATGCTAAAACAGTAATATTGGTGGCCTTTGGCTTTTAGCTTGGTGAAAATTGTTTTTTCTATTTTGATATCTCTGAATATTCCATCATGAATGTATTCGTTTTTGTAATAAAAAAAGAGTCAAAAAATAACCTGGTGGGGAAATAGTTTTTACACACAAACACACATACCCGAGCACACACCCATAAAACCAAACAAACAAAAACAATAAAAAAGGCCCTGACATGTAACTTCTTGAGCAATGCAAACACACGCACACACACATATTTGGGTTGTTAACACAAGGCAGACTGGGGCATCTCACTGTGAACTTTCTTGTCTGTTTTTGGAAGTCAGCTACAGGTACTGGAAATACAAATTTTTCTCGAAATAAATTTTCCCCAAACAAGAAAAAAAACGTAGAAGAAAAAAAAAAAAAAGGAAAACGACAAGAAATGTTGAAATCCTTTTACGGAGTTTATGAGTTGAGTGGGTAGCAGGCAAGGGACAGGAGGAGAAAAGAAAATAGGATTTTCTTGTGATGTTCCACTCGGAAAAGTCAGTGGATATTTTTACAGGTACCAGCTAGTCCTTCCTGAAAATCCTCTAATGGGACAGGCTGTGAAGTGGCAAAAGGAAAGAGAAATGCTTTTCTGGAGAGTAATTTTAGTGCAGTGTGGAAAATGTGAAGAGAAACAAATTAAAGATCGAATGGAAAATCCATCCACAGGCCAACCCACACCACAGAAGCACTGAGGACCGTGTGTCCTAATTAGCCCTTGCACCAGGCAGAAGCCTCTCTCTGGGCTGATGGCTCCACCCCTTGTGGTGGTGTCCTGGGAGGGGGGCATTCATTTACATGCCCTGCCAGTGGCTATCATTTTGGGGGAACAGAAGGATTGGAAAGTGTGAGAAGCCAAGACCACCAAGCTGTGACTTTTCCCCATGGTTCAACAATGCAAGTGTATTTTTCTATGATGGGCATTTAGATGTTTCCGAAGGGAGCGTTCAGAAGATAGGTACTGCTGGCCGGAGGGGGATGGGACTGCATTCAATCTCTGATCCCTCGCCCCCATCAGCTTCTTTTTCTACCCTAGTCAGTGCTTTTGTGATGACTACAAAGGGCACACAGACCTCACTAAGACTTACGTCGTCTTCTGTTTTTTTTCTCCACGCTGAGAAGATCCCCATTTAGGGCCCTTCTGAAGTTCAGCATTTTCCATGTTCCTCATGGCAAGCTTTAGTATTTCCAGTTGCCGTGAACTGCAATTGCCAATAACCACCCAGCCCTGGGAAGCTAAAGGGGGATGAGTGGTGCCATAATGAACCACACCCTGTTAGCGTGTGGGATTCAGAGCTTTCTCCCTGACCCTTTTGCTCACCTCGCGTGTCTTCTCTCCCAAGGGACTTCAGAGTCAGAGAATCTGAAGATATTCTGAAGAATTGCTGAGGGCTGTGTACTTGGACGTCCTTAAATACCTAAGAGAAATATGGGAGACTCTAACTTCCCTCCTGGGATGGGCTTCCTGGATGATACAGTCTTGTTTCAACAAGGGTGGCCAATGGTTGAAGACAAGAGTCGTATCCCGTATCTGAAGACATTTTGAGCATAGAGGTATTTCTCTTCCAGTCAAAGGGACTTTTTAGTCCCCCATAGGCAATCAGTAAGTTCTAATGGTTGACTTTTAAGACACAAACAGTAAGATCTACAACGGTGATTTTGTATTTAATTCAAAACAGCAGATAAGCCCAAAGGACCTGGCGTAAAGGAGGCGGTCCCTGGTTAAGCCACTTACTGGACATCCCCGAGACCCTGTTGGGTGGAGATTGTGCAGGCAATACAAGGAATGTTTGCTCTTCCTCTTCGATCCCCAGCCTACAGGTTTGTCTATTTCTTGGTTTTAAGTGTTGTTCTTTGAGAGGTTGAATCAGATTTGGTTAGAACTTGGCTCGGAGGGGCTTGATTTCTTTTTTACTTTGGCCATAATTTAAAACAGTGGAAGGGGGTCAAGGGAGTGCAGACCAGATTGCCGTTTTGCCCTCTTGTGGCCACGAACCTGATTTGATAAAGCAGTGATTTGAGATGATTGCTTCTGAAATCATGAACGCAAGTTAGCGTCCTTATGGAAGGCTGGCACGAGCCTCCGGATCACAAGAAAACATTGCTGCCCAGCCGATTCAGGGTGACTAGTAGTCCTGGTTTGCTCAGGGCCATCCTGGTTTTAACACGGAGAGTCTTGAGTCCTGGCAGACCCTTCAGTCCAGAGAAAATTGGGATGGTAGGTCACCTACTCGGAATTAAAGTTTGAATGAATCAAAACTGCCGGCCACTGAGGAGACGCACTTGATAGCTGGTTTTAGCTTTCTTTTTGGGTGTGGGATGGACCCTGCTCATGACTGTTTCACTAAAGGGCACTGGTGTGGAGAAGGCAAGAGAAGAAGAGCTAGAGAAAAAAAGGATAGATGGAATATTTTCTTTCATTGTGACTCTGTGCTTTCAAGGCAGCTTATTTTTAATAGTGGCCAAATTCAGGTAACGAGTGAGCCGTGATAGCAACGGAAGTTGGGCCCGAGCTAAAGAAAGCAATTTCCGCTCAGAAATAATGGGATGGAAGGTGAGTCTCGGTGTAGAGAATCCTCCTGAATTCTCAGGCTTACTTACACACTTCATTCCTCGTGTGTCCATTGTTTGCACCCCATTCTGCATCAGCAAATGTAAACATTCCAATTGTTTAAACTCCTGGTGAGGAGAGACGGATCCCTCATCTTTTCATTTTGGTGTTTCCAGAATCAGACAGCATGCCTAGTTCCCAGTGAGTACTTAAGAAGTTGGAAAGTGAGTTCACACCTGCAAAGCCAGGGGTATGGGGATTGTTCAAGGTGAACGGAACATCCTCACCTTCTCTTTCAACTCTGCTGTGAACCAATAGATGAGCATTTGCCTTGTGGGTTTTATTTTTAATTCTATTTCTCCCTTAGATACATTAGATGGAAATGCAATGTGTCTATCTTTTCTTTGACGAGTTAGAAAACATTATTTTCCTCTGGCAACGGGTGGGGAGAGACAGGCGGGCGGTGATGGTGAGGCCATCTTCTCAGGTCAAAACACAAATATCTGTCCTGCCTTCTGGGAAGAGATTAGGCAAGTATGTGTCCATCAGGCCAACCCGCCAACCTTCACGGTCTTTAGGAATTTCATGTCAGTGAGGGGGTGTTATTCCATTTTCCTCAAGTGCTCTCGATAACTGCCCACCTGGCCACCATCACTGCTCCATGAGGACACCATCCATCCCTGCTATGCCTCTGGGATGCTGGTAAATGCAAAGGAGAATGTATGGATAGTTCTCTTGCCTTATTGGGAAACTGAGGTGAACACACCAGAGTCCCTCCTTTCCTCCTTCCTCCTTCCCATCCCCAATCCTTTTCTTTCTTTCTTTCTTTCTTTCTTTCTTTCTTTCTTTCTTTCTTTCTTTCTTTTCTTTCTCTTTCTTTCTTTCTTTCTTTCTTTCTTTCTTTCTTTTTCTTTCTTTCTTTCCTTCCTTCTTTCCTTCCATTTTCCTTCCTTCCTCTTTTCTGGTGTTTTGTTTTTGTTCTTGTTTTTAATGTCAAAAGTAATGTATGCTTTGTGTACAGAAAAGGCTCAAACTATCAGAACGCAGAGGAATCGCCTTCTCCAGAGGAGCCACCTTACTGTGTAGCACTGGATGTGAATGTCCGTTTTCTGTCTAGCTCTCTAGAAGCCTGAGGTTGGCTCCAGAGCTGCAGTCAGCCTCAGCAATGGAACTTTGCCTTCTGTGCTGCTTCTTTGGGTCTATGCCTCCATCAGGCCTGGGGACCTTTCTGTGTCTGCTTCTCAGCTTGGTGTGCCCTCCACACCAGGACTTTTTCCTTTGCCTTTTGCCGGTTGCCGAGCTTCCCGGAGGGCTGCTGCCTGATGGTCCAGGGTCCCACCACCCTTCTGTCTTTCTGCTTGAAGGAGCTTCCTTGCAAACCTTCAGGCTCCACAACAATTTCTTACCTGTAGAAGTTGAATCAAATCCAAGTAGCATGTTCTTAACCTGTAGTTCTTGCACCTTGACCTTACCAAAAGTGGTAGCATTGCCCACTAAACTCTGCTAGTAACAAAACTGAGATACCCAGGATTTCTTTCTTTTTAAAAAGAATATTTTTAAATGTTTATTTATTTTTGAGATGGGGGGCAGAGAGAGAGAAAGGGAAACATAGAATCCTAAGCAGGCACCAGGCTCTGAGCTGTCAGCACAGAGCCCAACGTGGGGCTTGAACTCATGAACTGTGAGGTCATCCTGAGCCAAAGTTGGACGTTTAACTGACTGAGCCACCCAGGCGCCAGACAGATCCTGGAGTTTCTAAATAGGGACATTTTTCCCGAGGACAAAAATGACAGGACTTGTAGACTTGATTTTAGGGCCTTGGGCACCTTGGCAACCTTGGCATCAGTCCAAGCTAAGCACTTAACTCAGAGTTCAAATAAATGCTAAGAGGCAATAGAAAGGGTACAGATGGAAAGATGGACATGAAATCAAATAATCTGGTTCATAAAATAATACGATGTTACCTTCAGATTGATGTTTCCACACGGTTGTCTCCCCACAGAGCTTTTCTCCTGGCCTCTCAGGACAGTGGGCATCTTTGAGTCTACCTCCAGGAGGGACACTCATGCACTGAAAGATTGCTCAGGGGCGCCTGGGTGGCTCAGTCGGTTGAGCGTCGGACTCTTGATTTCCGCTCAGGTCTTGATCTCGCGGTTCATGAGATCCAGCCCCACATGGGGCTCTGCGCTGACAGCATGGAGCCTTCTTGGGATTCTCTCTCTCTCTTTCTCTCTCTGTCCCTCCCCTGCCTCAGGCTCTCTTTCTCTCTCTCTTAAAATAAATAAATAAAACCTTAAAAAAGAGATTGTTCCAAGTAGAGAACTAAAAGATCGACACCCGGAACAACAGAGGGGCTCCTTCTCTCAGAAGAATCTTCTGGGATCCATTTTATTTCTCCTCCCCAGTCTTGGAATGTCTCCTCCCTTCAGGGAGGAGCTCACTTTACGCTGGGTTTGTACCCTGTGTCCTTAGTAGGACAGGCATCAGACTCTCACAGAACAAGTCCAATCGCCACATAGAAAGTGCACAATGCCATTGGAAGAGGAAATGTTGTATAGTATACAACCCTTTCTTCCTTTCCAGAATGCCTGGTATAGATGTGGCTTTTTTTTTTTTTAATGTTTATTTATTTATTTTTGAGAGAGAGAGGGAGACACACACACACACACACACACACACACACAGAATGCGAATGGGGCATGGGCAGAGAGAGAGGGAGAGAGATAATCCTAACCAGTCTCTGCACTGTGTGTGCAATGCCTGACGCAGGGTCGACCTCCGAACCTCAAGACCAAGACCTGAGCGGAAATCAAGAGTTGGACGCTCAACCAACCAAGCCACCCGGGTGCCCCAAGGCATAGAATTTTTAAACAGAAATCTGGAAATGGAGAAATTAAATTGCGGTGCTCGTGTGACTCTCTGTGACCTAGAAGTCAGTTTACCCTTTTCTTGTAACAAAATCATATAGATGATGTTACCTTGAAGGGTTATGGGGATTTTCAGACTCTGAGCAGACCATGGAGATCTTCCCTCGTGAGGGTATTTCCCAGCTGATTAATTTCTTGATAAATTATGAAAACATAGCCCCAAGCAGTGACCTCAACACTAACAATGATGAGGCCCTGGCTGCCCTCGACCTGGGAAGTTCTGGGGAGGTCTGTTCTCAAGATGGTGTGCATTTGTTTTAAGTTGGCTTACAGATAAAAAAAAAAAAAATATCCTTCACCATATTAGGCTTCCTTTGCTTCAGTGATCAAGAGAAGAAAGGAGTTGTTTTGAATGTTTAATCTGGTTTATACCACGGTAGTATTGCAGATCTGTCCAGACCAGTTATTTTGTGCCCTCAGTCAACACTCCAGAAACTGCAAGGGACTGAAGCTGAAAAGAGAACCACAAAGCCCTCAAAGCTGGTGTGAATCTGACACCACAACAGATTGTGGCCATAATAAGAAAAAAATTCATTAGGGCCAGACATGTTTGAAATATGGGGACGCCCTGTGGAACCACAAGGAAGAGAGAGATCAGACAGAAGCATTCAGTGTCTCTATTGTAAAACCAAACTTGAGTTTGTGAGGAGACTTGGGTAATAGATTCATTATTCTGGCTAATTCTCACTTTGAACTGTGAAACAATGTTAAAATGTCAGGATTACTTGGAGGCATGAATTAACAGATACTGAGTTTCCAAGAAATTGTGAGGGACATGTTTTATTTTCTTCATTAAAAAATCCAGATATTTCGGGGCGCCTGGGTGGCTCAGTCAGTTGAGCGTCTGACTCTTGATCTCAGCTCAGGTCTTGATCTCAGGGTCTTGAGTTCAAGCCCTTTAATGGGCTCCGCACTGGATGTGAAGCCTAGTTAAAAAAAAAAAAATCAGTTCTTAAATATGGTTGATCTTCACTGGGTTTCCTATAATAGCAACTGAGGATTAAATGTCCAGGTCAAACAGTTAATTTGAAGAATAAATGGTATCACCCAGAAATAGAGCATAAAGCTAGCTACAGGATATATAACCTAAAAGTCATGGAGTCTGACTGGAATCAGGTAATTCTGGACCTAGATGTGGTCCAAAGATGAGCATCATTGAAATTTTCACTACATCTTGAAACAAAAGTGTTTCTTAAAGATTATTTAAAAATTTAGGGGCACCTGGGTGGCTCAGTCGGTTGGGCCTCCGACTTCAGCTCAGGTCACGATCTCACGGTCCGTGAGTTCGAGCCCCGCGTCGGGCTCTGGGCTGATGGCTCAGAGCCTGGAGCCTGCTTCCGATTCTGTGTCTCCCTCTCTCTCTGCCCCTCCCCCGTTCACGCTTTGTCTCTCTCTGACTCAAAAATAAACGTTAAAAAAAAAAATTAAAAAAAAAATTAATGAAAACCTGAATTTGCTAAAAACTTTGACAAGTAAGTAGTTTTCACAATGATTTGGTAAGTGTAAGGCAGGAATAACGTTGCCTAATTGGACTTCTTTCAAAAAGAATCTATAGAATTAAAATAATAATAATAATACATAGCAGAAGGAAGATACTTTAAAATGAACTTGAAATGACCAACTTTAAGGAACTTCTTGGTAGTCTTATGACCTTGGACATGGGCTTATTGCAAAATCACCCTTGTGATTATGGTGGGGAAAATTGGAACCTTAAATATGAGACATTCCAAATTTTTAGATTTCTTTTCCTAGGTCTCTGTGATAAATTGCTAACACAGCATTATTTAAAATAATTGGTTATTAAATAGAGCATGAAGTTGTACAATTATAATAAATGTAACATCATTTTGAATAATCTTCAGAGGAGTATTACCAAAAATACTCAGTTCAACCACACAAAACCCCTGAAGGTTGGAAGTGCACACATATTCGCTTTTTACAGAAGATAGAAGAAATGTGAGTTTTTGACTTGCCGAAAGCTGGGAACTGCTCGGACCTGGACCAGTTCTTCTGAGCCCTGGATCAGTGCTTACTATGTTTTGATGATTGAAGAAGACATTTCTGGTTTGGGGTTTCTCCTGAATGAGACCTAAAACATTAAGAATATTCTTTGCGTAGTTCCAGGTTACAAAATAACACACGCTTGTTCCCTGGCATTTCCCAGTGAATCAGTGCAATATAATTCTTCATTTTAATCTGGAATTCACTTTAACTTGTAAGTTGTAGGTGCCATTTTGTATCCTATCTGCAGAATTGTCTGGTTCATTTCATTTACATTATATTTCAATCTGAGAGAATTCATACCTTGCTTCTGTGAACCATGAACAGTTTACTGGTCACTGTCACGTATTGAGCATATGCCAAAAACAGGTGAAGTGGGCAAAAAAATAAATTTAAAGGGCTTTTAGAGTAATGGGGATTCTTGTTGCCAAAAGGACTTTTTGGGAATTGTTTCTTCATTTAGAGAGGTGTTGCCTAACAGGCAGTGAGGTATATAAAGTATGAGTGTGGGGGAAAGGTAAGGTGGAGAGGCATACCCGAGAGTCACCAGCATGGGATCCATCATCTAAGAGGTGGGTATGGATGGAGAAGGTCAGAGAAGCCTGAGCACCTTAGGCTAGCCATGGCCACGTGCGGAGCAGTGGTCCTTCCCACGGTCACCTTCAGAGGTTTTTGAAAACACACAGTGATATCGAAGCCTTCCTCTCAGGGCTCCTGGCTCGAGCATCTAGTGTAGGGCCCAGGGATCGGAATTGTGTGGACACAGCCCAAGTGGTTCTCATGCGCAAGTGGCGTTGAGAACCGCTGTCATGAAGTCAAGAAGGGAGAGGGGAGCCCTCAAAGGGGACTGAGAGGTAGGAGGAGGAATGAAGAAGAATGGCGTCTCCTAAGCCAAATGAGCAAAGCGTTCGGGAAAGGGGACTGTCCCAGTGCGCCCAGCACTGGTGACCTAAGTGGGAAGATGAGGGCGTTGACCACTCAAGTTGTCCGCGTGGAGGTCATCGTCAACCTTGACAAGGGCGGTTTCCTGTGGAGTGGTAAGGAATTGAGTCTAAATGAGACAGATTCAGGAGAGCACGAGAGAGGAGAATATAGGCAATTCTTTCGAGACGTTCTGTTATAAAGGGGAACAGAAATATGAGAATGCAGTTGGAAGGGGTTTGAAGGTAAGGGAGTTTTTGTTTTTGTTATTTTATTTTATTTTGTTTTACTTAAATGTTTATTTATTTTGGGGGAGGGGGAAGGGCAGAGAGAGAGGGAGACACAGAATCCAAAGCAGGCTCCAGGCTCCAAGCTGTCAGCACAGAGCTGTTCTCAGGGCTCGAACTCACAAACCGTGAGATCGTGACCTGAGCCAAAGTCAAGACGCTTAATCGCTTAATCGACAGAGCCACCCAGACACCCCGATTTTGGTTATTTTCAAGACAGCAAACATTGCAGCATATTTGTATGCTGATGGAAAGGATCCAGTAGAGAAGGGGAAATAATGCATGAAGAAGAAATAAAGGGCAGTTGTGGGAGGCCCTGAGCCTAAGGGGAGGGGCCTTAAGAAGGGCAAAGAGCAGCTCACCCGCTGAAGACGGGCAGCAGAGGTCAGAACCTCAGGGGGTGAGGTGCTGGTGGGAGGGCCTCAAGGTCCTCAGCAGCAAGGCCTTGGCTTGCAGGTGAGCAGAGCGGGGGCAGGGGGGTGGGCATTGGGGGTCTGAAAAGGAAGAACATTTGAAACAGGTGCCCCCGAGAGACTGACAGGCAGTTTTAAGGACTCATTTGAGCTGTGTGGCCACGGAATTAAAATGAAGTGACACTGGTGGCTCATGGTTGACTATTTTTTCCCTACAAAGTCTCACTTCTTGGGCACAGGTGTGGAGGAGGCCGAGAGCTGAATTTAACTGGACCTTGATGGATAGATACAGTAGACAGTTAATACTACGTGACCGAATGAATAGAGTCACCCAGCAGGGTTCACATGGTTGTCTGAAAAAGAAAAGCGTCTGTTATTAACTGCTTTGGGACAGAACCTGAAAGCTGTAGATCTCGGAGATCAATCTGTTCTGTAGACATGCTTCCTAAAAAATATTTTCAATAGGGTGCCAGCATTAAGAAATTGGGAGACTTGACATGAAATAATCTTGGATTTCTGGCTTCTCTTGGCATCACTGGGCCTGTTCTCAAGAAACATGGGGCCCAACTGGCTTTCTCCCTTTAGTGGTGGGTAGTTTGATTCCTTGCTGAGCCCACCTTTCTGTTACCTGCTCAGTGTGTTCATCCTCAGCGTGAAGAATGGTCCAGCTCGCCACTCTGATGCGTTCATAGTCAAAGCCTCCATGTGGGGAATGCGTCTGAAGACATCACTGCCCCAGTTTGGGAAGCACAGGCCTGCCCTTTGGTGTCCATGTTCCCCCCCCTCCCCCAACCCTCCTCCACCCCCCATTTCCTGTAGTGGGCCGGTATTCGGGAACCTGATTTCGGATTTGAGCTCAGCGTTATTTTGAGAATTCCTCTTACTTTTCTGGGTGTCGAGCTTCTTATTTATAAAAATAAATGGTCTGGACAGATGATCTATAAGGTACTTGATTGCCTGTGATTAACATGAATTCATTCTGAAATGTCTCTGAGTGTAATATGTCTTCTAGCTGAAAGATCCAGAACCGGCAGGAAGGGGACCCTGGCAGGAGTCTTGCCTGACAAGGGGATAATGGCCCGTCACCCTCCTGTCAAACCCTAGTGCCGAGTCAATGGCTTAGCAGTGAAGGGCATTTCTGAAATACTGGACAAGCTCCCTTGGCTTATGGCTCCGCGTAAGCTGTAAAATGCACACTCAACACTTGATACTTTTCATTAAGATTAAAGAACTCTCAAGTGCAAGTGACAGAGTATGTTGATATATGATTGTAGTCATAACACTGTGCTTTTTTGTCTTCAGAAGAAAGTTTCCCAGTCATGGCTTTAACCTGACATTCAGACAACAAAGCTCCCTGATTACATTTAATAAGAAAATTTAATAACCCCCTTATTGAGTATTTTTGCTTCAGCCTTGGATTAACCTTTAACAAATGAAGCTTTAGTTGCCACAGAGCCTCAAGAATGTTTCCCTGTGATGAATGTGTCTGTCTGTGTGTATTCGCGCGGACACTGGGGGCTGGGAGAGTCACACTGTGGTCGGAACGACCCCTAGGAAGCCAGCTCGACTGAACTGACCATGTTAAGACATTAGGAACGATTTCCAGGGCCCAGAGCCCCCTGATGGCCCTCTGCCACTAAACTACTAAATACAGAGAAAACCATTTCTCTGGCAATATAAATACTAGACACATCCAAACAGCAGAATAGTCCCCAAAAGATTTCTTTGTAAATGGTCATCTACTTAAACATTGAATGATGGCTTGCTGTGGGTCATGGCATTGTTGGGGGTGATGATATGACTGAGCAGCTGGTGTTGTCATGGAAACAAATTTACATAACACAGACAGGAGAAAATGGATCAAATACGCCCCTCTTTCATGTTGTGAATATCTCATAAATGCTAAGAAACGAGACTGACTTACTGTTTAGAAAAAGTCCAGATGTACGAGCTTGAAGAGAATTTGAAAGAATTTAAAGGAAAACCTGTAGAAAGAATAGATAATACTGCAGGATCTTTCCAAATTCTCATTCCATCGCTCTTTCCTCTGGTTTTGTTGGATGAAATTACAGCAGATCTTCCTCTGTCATTTTGCCATGCTGCTCTGTAGACCAACAGGAATTTTGATTAACTATGATTTTTATAATGACGGCTTTGAAGATCTCGTAAAGAAATGTGCAATGCAAATTTGTATTTTTTTTGGTGTGGTTAGATTGGATAAAGTTTGAATTAGGTTTAGTCTTTAACAGAGTGTAATGTTATGAAATTTTTTTAAATTTTCAGGTATGTGTAGAATTTTATGATCGACACAAAATGACAGTAAGTACTTATTACCTGCTTCAGTGTATTTGTATGATACAAAAACGTTTTCTAGTGTGTATATATATATATATATATATACACACACACACACACATATATATATATATACACACACACATATATATACACACACACACATACACATAGTATATATATTATATATAAAATATGTGTGTAATATGTAATATATGTAGTTAACACTTATTTGTTCTAACAAAACCTTATATCCCATATTATTATGTACTAGATCTTATGTGCTAAAAGTTCTTTTTTGTACCATTGGGTCTGTTTGAAATCAAGATCTCTGGCTTGCAGATATATTTTTAATTGAGAACAGATGTGCCCCTGGCCATTCTGGGTACATTATTTTTGGCTGTGGTGTGTGTGCCTCTAGACTCTGCACCCGAATGCCTGTTTTCTGCTCCCCCTGGGAGGTGACTGTAAGTGTTAGGGAGGGGTCAGCTCAAAGGTCCCAAGGCCTGGGGAGGACAAGTTATGGATCAAGCGAACACGGAACATCTCCGAATAAGTCCTGTCCTCTCAGGCTGGGCAGACCGCGAGGAGGGAGCCAGCCTGGTCCCTGGGGGAGTCTGCACCTATGTATCTGTTCTCCTCATGTAAACTAGGAGACCCCTGTCTACTGTCGGGACTGGACAAGCCCCGGAACAGAGTGTTTCCTTTAGCTTCCAGATTGAGTGTCCACATCATTGACTCCAGGAAAATCTGTTCATCTGACTCTACACGTGCAGGCAGCGAACAGACGTCCAAATCCCAATGTTTCTTTGTCGAGCACGGGCTCACGCTGTAGCGGAACCGTCGGAGTATGGGGCGGTGCCACGGGGAAGCCATCTTACAGGAAGAGAAAGACAAGATGGGTGGAGGAAGCCGCTAGGAAAGCTCTTCTCTACGGCTCAGTGTTCTGTAGAAGGTGGGAGTAAAATGGGTGCATGTGGACTCTGCCGTTGGCCTGCCTGGGACTTTGTGACCGTCAGTCACCGTGGCGACTGTGACAGCCTCTGAGACCAGTTAGGCCACAAGAACACAGCGGTCTCCCCAGCTCCCGCGCACCTTCAGATACACTCATTCACGCAGCAAAGTGAGTGGGGCATGGTTGGTGGGGTCTCCCAATCTCCGGTCCCTCTGGGGGGCATGTGGGCGGGGGAGGGGGCACTGCTGATGGCCTCCTCCAGTCTTCCCCCAACTTCGCACTTGCCCATTCGGGTCACATACACGGATGCGACTTCTTTCTCCTCTTTTCTCCTCCCCCTTTAACTTCACAACCCAAACCCAAACCCGAAACACACCTGTCATTCTCTTGTAGGTGGACGTGCCTGCCCAGACAGCCGGAGTGAAGACAGTTACTGGGCCCGAGGGAGAAAAGCCCCACCATCTCTGGGACATTGTCGCAGGCCTGTGGGAAGGTAAGTTATTAAACGGAAGCAGCCCCGTCCTCACTGTGACTCAGATAGGTGGCGCGATCTGTGCCCCAGCTCGTCCCGGGGCCGCGTCTTCAGTGTGAGCAATGCCAAGGCCTTAGCGACCTATTCCTGAGCCCTGTGGGTGTAGGGGCGAGGGGGGCCCAGCGGATCCGGCCCGCCCAGCGCTGCAAGCAGGCCCATTCCCAGCCGCCCGCTGTTTGTGAAGCAGCCCCGTAGAGAGAGCGCAGGGGAAAACCAGTCCTCTTATCTGACCAGAGAGCATTCACCAGTTGCCAGAGTGATCTGGTCCGAGTGCTTGGCGGCAGGTGGCCGGAGGAGGAATCATGAAGCGAACTGGGAGGTCGGAGTGGACACGGAACAGTGATTAACGGTCGCTATTCCTTTGTCAGGCTCTCTCGTGGTCGGCGGGGGGCTCTCGACTTGAGCTTGCTTGGCAGCGTAGGGTTAGGGATTCCAGACACGGAGCTTCCGCAGTGGGAAAGTCCGCCCCCGCTCACGGGGAGCGCTTCCATTTACAAGGCTGATGCTCTGGTTTTATTTCAGTTTTCTGCAACATGAAAAACACTGCACATGGGAAAGGAAACGCTTCATCATTATGTATTTGTCCACTAATGACGCATGCTGGTAATGCAGTCTGGTTGAAGCAACAGAAACATTAAAGAAAGAACTGTCCATAATTATGTATGTGCATGTAGATATGTATCTATAAATAGATAATAGCTTAGATCTCTCTCTCTCTCTCTCTCTCTCTCTCTCTCGATCAATGTATCTATATACCCAAAAGCAGCTGCATGTTTTACAGATTAACTATCCAACTGGTCAAGGGCAGTTAAGCTTAATTAATGTGAACTTAGCCCCTTAAGTTAATGACCTCTCCTCTGGAGCTGAGTGGGGACCGGGAAAGGAAGCTGTTTAATAGCTAACTTGATGGCTAATGCTTTCTTACTGTACCATTTTCTAGATTGTTTTCATACTAACAATGAAGTATTGTTTTGATTTCTTAATCAAGAGTTAACACATTTTCTTGTTTTGTTTCGTTTTGTAGAACTAAACAAGTAATTCATATGCCTTTTCCTGGAGATTTGAGTTTTTTGTTTCTTTTCGTTTTTTGTTTGTCAGCTTAGCAGTAAACATTTGGCTTAGCATTTTTTCTTGGGCCTGTAACCCCAAAAGGAAACACATTCCTGTTGGATTACCTACACTTTGATTTTGGTAAATACTATTTCAGCTAAGGTGAGGGAAAAGTCTGTAAAGAGGTCAGTGAAAGCCCAGGTTCCCTGGCCCCCAAGGCTGTGTTTAGTAATAAGTGCAGAGCTTACAGATCTGGCTTCTGCACTTAACATCTGACAGAATTAAGAATCTTCTTTAGGTGCCTAATAGCCTGTCAGGGAGGGACCTTAAATCTGGGAATTTTAGGCATTTAAATGTATTTATTGATTTAAATTCAGTTGTGGGAAAACGAAGGGAGAATTCTCTTTAGAATCATGCGACCA
Organism: Panthera tigris; assembly: GCF_018350195.1. Lineage (NCBI taxonomy): Eukaryota > Metazoa > Chordata > Mammalia > Carnivora > Felidae > Panthera > Panthera tigris. The sequence goes on from NC_056666.1 coordinate 26,297,503, forward strand.
CCAATAATAAATATTTTTTATAACACTTTACTGAGGTAAATTTATTTATTTATTTAAAAAAATTTTTTAATGTTTTATTTATATTTGAGAGAGAGACAGAGCATGAGTGGGGAAGGGGCAGAGAGAGACGGAGACAGAATCTGAAGCAGGCTCCAGGCTCTGAACTGTCAGCACAGAGCCTGATGTGGGGCTTGAACTCATGAACCACGAGATCATGACCCGAGCCAAAGTCAGACGCTTAACCGACTGAGCCACCCAGGCACCCCTACTGAGGTAAATTTAAACTCAGTGAAGTGAACACATCTCAGGCCTAAAGCTCAATGATATTATATGTATGTCCACAGCCACATGGCCCCCATAACAGATCAAGATTGAAAGCTTTTTTGGCCCCTTAGACAATTCCCGTTTCCATTTAATGTCATCACCCCAATTTAACTACGATTTTGATTTCTTTGATGATAGATTAGTTTGGTCTGTTTTTTGACTTTAGATAAAAGGAATGCTTTCTTTTGCATGTCTGGCTTCTTTCACTCCAGGTAAGTAATTTTAAATTTACATGCAGTTGTGTTCACTTTTTTCTATGTATACAGTTCGTAGCTGTTACACGTGTATAGATTCCTGTAACTATCACCCAGGTGCCCCCCAAAGATGCCATTCTGTGAGTTCCTCCAAATGTTTTATAGTTTAGCCTTCACATTTAGGTATTAGACCCATCTCCACTGAGAATTATTCTTGCATGTGTGTGTGTGTGTGTGTGCGTGTGTGCGCGCACAGTGTGAAGTAACAGGACATCCAGGTGATATCCACAGCTGCTCCCACACTAGATCAATGAGTTTTCTTTCCCCTATTGACTTCACTGGTGCCTTTGTTGAAAATCAAATGATCGCATACGTATGGGTCTATTTGGGGGCTTGTTATTCTGTTCCGTTGATCTATTTGTCTGTTCCTATGCCAATACCACACAGTTTTAATTACTATAATTTTATAGCATGTCTTGAAATAATGGTAGTACAAAATCCTTCTCTGCTGCCTACCCATCTTCTTCCTTTTCCTCGTCCTCCTCTTCCTTCTTTTCCAAGATCGTTTTGGATATTTAGATTGCTTTTAGGTCACATAAATTTTATAATCCATTTGTTTATTAAAAAAAAAATCCTGCAGGAATTGTCACAGAAATTGCATTGGACCCACAGATCAACTCAGGCAGACTTGACATCCTAATAATATTCAGTGTGTCTATTCACAAATGAGGTAATTCTTTCCATTTACTTAGGCCTTTAAAAAATTCCCTTAGTAGAGCACCTAGTGCCTCATTCGGGTTAAGCGTCTGACTTCGGCTCAGGTCATGATCTTGCGGTTCGTGGGTTCGTGGGTTCGAGCCCCGCATCGGGCTCTGTGCTGACAGTTCAGAGCCTGGAGCCTGCTTCGGATTCTGTGTCTCCCTCTCTCTTTGCCTCTCCTCCACTCATGCTCTGTTTCTCTGTGTCTCTCAAAAATAAATAAAAAACGTTAAAAAATGTAAAAAAAAAATCTCGTTTAAAGAATTCCCTTAGCAATGTTTGCATGTTTTATAAAATTCAGTATAGAAGACTTGCACATCTGTCATTAATTTTATTCCCAGGTATTTGATGATATTGTAAACGATATTTTTTTATTGTGATAAGAAAGACATAACACAAAATTTATCATTGGAACCATTTTAAAATGTCCCCTTCAGTGGCATTAAATACATTCACATTGTTGTGCTACCATCACCTACTTGCACCCCTTTTTTTTGAGCTGGAAGTCTGTACCCATTAAGAAATAACTGCCCATTCCTTTCCCTTAGCCTCTGGCAGCCACATTTCTACTTTCTGGCTCTAAGAATGTGACCACTCCAGGTGCCTCAGGTAAGTAGAATCATACAGTATTTATCCCTGTGTGTGTGTTTCATTTCACTTAGCGTGATGTCTTCAATGTCCATCCGTGTTGTAGCAGGGGTCAGAATTGCACTCCTTGCTAAGGCTGAAAAACATTCCATTGTACGTGTATATCACACCTTGTTTATGTACTCATCTGTCAATGGAAATTCAGCTTGTTTCTGTCTTTTGTCGATTGTGGATGATGCCGCATGGACTTTGGTGTTGAATATCTGTTTGAGTCCCCGTGTTCAATTCTTTTGTTTATATTACTGGATCGTATGGTAATTCTATGTTTAACCTTTTTGGGGATGTAAATGGCATTTTAGACTTTTATTTTTTCCATTGTTTTTATTGTCATTTAGAAGTAACATGGATTTTGGGGGTGTTGACTTTATACCCCACCACCTTGCTAAGTTCACTCACCGGTGCTAATCTATTGTAGATTCCTTTGGATTTTCGATGTGGACGATCATGTCATCTTTGACTAAAAACAGTTTAGCTTTGTCTTTGCTAATGTGTATGCTTTTTAATTTTTTCCCTTATTTCATTAGCTAGGACCTCCGGGGCAATGTCAAGCCAAAATGGTGAGAGTGGATATTCTTGCATGCTTAATCGTAGGGGAAAGGAATTCACTATTTCACTACTGTTATGTCAGCTACAGAACTCCTTTGTCGGATTGAAGGAGTTCCCTTTATATTCCCAGTTTGCTAAGGATTTTTATTTTTTATTATATTGTCTTTCTTAAATGTTTATTTATTTATTTATTTTGAGAGAGAGAGATGGAGAATGCAAGCAGGAGAGGGGGAGAGAGAGGGGAGAGAGAGAGAATCGTGCCCTCAGTGCGGAGCCCAACTCCGGGATCAATCTCATGAAAGGTGAGATCATGAACTGAGCTGAAACCAAGAGTCGGACACTTAATTGACTGAGCCACCCAGGCACTCCACTAATTATATTCATGATTATACGAATATGATAATTGGAGTGAATGGTATTCATTCGACAAATACGTATTGAGTATCTACCATATGCTGGTAAATAGCCATAAACAAAGCACATAAAACAAAGCACATAAAACAAAACACATAAAGCTTATGTGTTGTGTACAAAAATAAACAGATAAAATGTATATTATACTGGAAGGTGGTAACTGATGTAAGAAAAATAAAGCAGCGGATCTCCTGTTCCCCTTCATGGGTAGTCCCGAGTTCCTCAGCAAAGTGTCGTTCTGGCCATGAAGAGGTTTGTTTGTTTTTAAAAACAACATGATGTTTCAAGGAAAGCCAAGTATTTCATCGGATATACTCTACCGTAGTGCTAAGAATCTTTTCTATGCTGAGGAAAAATAGGCTGTGATTGGCCTTGCTAATAAATAGTAAATTGAACTTCATTTTGTACCTTCTTAAGGAATTTCGAAGGCTATTTTTGGCTCTATGTAATTTTGGCTACAAGGAATGACTTTACTCCATCGAAAGAAATGGTTCCTCTATGATCTCAGAGCAAAGGATGGTCCTTCAAACAGAATATTTCAGCCTATGGGAAACATATTTCATTGCCTTTATTTTTCTCATTGTGTTGTGGATGGGTAAAAATTTCATTATGGATGGTCATCAATTCTCAGACCTGCAATTAAAACTCAGTAATTGAAGGCAAGGGCTCAGTGTTTCCATTTGGAAAAACACTTGGGATCTTGGTGTATGAGTTATTTCCTGACCCAAAGTCTCAGACAGTGGATGTATCATCTCCTTCTTCCCTGGTGTTCTTGAGAACAGAATTAAAAGCGGTAACATATGCAACGGCTGGGCACAGAGCCATGCACAGAACAAGGGGAGAAACAAGTGTTAGTTCCTCCTCTTGCTTTGTCATCCTTGCCCTCCTTGATCTCACTTCTCAATGTCATAGCTGGATATTTGTAGCTGTGGCTAGACCAAGAGATGCCAGATGGTGGAGACAGGTGAGTCTTGAGTCACAGCAGAGGTCATTCTAAGGTGTCCGAGTGGAAATCCTAGGCAAGTTCAGGGTCTAGAAGGCAAATGGAGCTGGTGTCTTAGGATATAAACCTTGATGGCAAATGTGGACAATAGAAGGTCCCAGAGATGGTTGGTGGTTACCAGGGTTCAATTTGGTATTAAGAAACAGGCAAGCAAGGCAGATGAGCCGAGAACAGCGATTCCATTCAATTTAACAAATGTTTATGGAACCGCCCCTATGCGCAGCTAAATGCTCTTAAGATCTCCGAGTTCGGAACAGCCTAGCACGTGGCAAGTGTAAGTGACGTCTGATTTGTGGCAAGGACAAGCCTCTGCTCGGGCTTTAGTAACCTGGTTTGGGCAGATAAGTCTTACAGTGAGAATTGTGTTGGAGGTTGGGTAGGAATGATGAATTTCTGCATGTGCCGATGGTTGTGCCCAAAGACAGGGTCCCTGGGAGACCCAGAGTTTCAGTGGTCCTTCTGGGTGGGCTGTGCCCATTTGTATCTGCCTCTCTCTGGTGCTAGGTTTTTTGTTTGTTTGTTTGTTTTGGTTCTCTGTGTTTCTAAAACTAGAGTTTAGGTTGGAAGGGACATGCTGTTGTAGTTTGGCAGTTGACAACCATATTGTCATTAAGTTCCATTATTTGGCTTGCATATACCACACCTCCCTTACCTTGTGAAGCAGGCCATTGACTTCAAGACATTACAGAATATTATGCACGTGGAAGAAAATATTTCGATTTTCTTTTTCTTTTTCTTCTTACTGTGTAAACAACCACTTTGGAGGGAGTAGAGCTGAAATAATCCCACCAGGAATGGGCACTGGGTTTCTGGGAACTCACGGCCAACACCTTTTTTTTTTTTTTTTTTTTTTTTTAATACACTGTGCTTGTCTGGGAATTGGGGCGAAAGAAGCTTGTTTGTTTATTTTGTTTCCAACTAAGAGTAATTTTGGAAATGCTAGAGATTTTGCAGGGGGAAAACCCTCTTTTCACTAAATGATTGATTTTGAAGAAAACTTATTTGTTTTGAGAGAGAGAGAGCTATTGAGCGAGCGGGGGAGGGGCAGAGAAAGAGGGAGACAGGCTCCCAAGCAGGCTCTGCGCTGTCAGCACAGAACCCCATGCAGGGCTCGAACCCGCAAACCTGTGAGATCATGACCTGGGCGGAAATTAGGAGTCTGACCCTCAGCCAACTGAGCCACCCAGGCGCCCCTGAATGATCGTTAAGCGATGTTTGGACGTGTGGAGACTCAGCTTCTTTGAACTTTTTGCATGCAGCACTTTTTATTCAGAAGCAACCCCCGACGTCTGAGAATGTGTTTCTGGCAAGAAACCTATTCAGATTAGCGTTGCCTCTTCATTATAAAAATCCCCACAATTGCGTGCCTGCTGGAACCATAAAGAGTGGCGTCCTTCCTCCTGGTCACCTGTCGGGGGCTAGCCGGCCAGCCTGTGAATGGGAGGCGTCCAGCTGGACAACCACCACTAGGCTGAGAGGCCTCCCTGGTCGCAAGGCTGACCTTGTGTTTTGAAGAGAGGGCACTATTTGCAAAATCTGATTGAGGAACCAATAGGCTAAATTTAACATTATGAAAATAGATGGAAAGAAAGGCATTTGGCAAACAAGTTTCCCTCGTGGGAGGGGAAACCCTCCCGGGCCCTGGGCCCTCCCCCGCAGAGGCCCAGGGAGAACCTCTGAGGAGCCGGAAGCCGACCCCAGGGCCCTGGGAGCCCCCGCGGAGCTCCAGGCCTCCAGCCCCGGGACGGCCCATCGCGTCCTGGCAGCGCATGCGCCGCGGTGACATCACCGAGCAGGGTTTGCCCCTGGAGCCAGCGTCACCAGGAGCCAGCTCAACGTTCTGCATCCCGGCCCCCGGCACGGAGGGAGGCCTGCGGAGCGTTTCCAGGGGCACTTCCGTTTCAGCTTGTTTCTATTTTCAAGCCTGGAGACAATTAAAGACCAGGGTCTGGTGCCAGTATTTTTTTTTTTTTTTTTCCACAGTTCGCGCTATTCTTAGAAACAGTTGAGCCGGTGGTGGAGTCTCAAGGCTCTGGAATCTTTACTTTCGTGTGGCGACAAGTTCTTTTTCCTGGGAAGGCTCAGTGGTGCTTTTCTTGGGCTCAGCAGTGCGGCTGATGCGGCCTGGACTGTGTAGACAAGAGGCGCGGGGAGGGCACATACGACCCTTTGGAACTGACGCTGGACGGGCGTCGAGGACGGGCCATCCCTGGGCAGCTACTCTAGAGCTCCTAAAGTGGTGTTTGTTCAACTACCCTGAACTTTTGTGGAAGGCCAGATGCGGGCACTGCGATAAAAGTGCTGAAGCAGAGTGATAAACTTGTAATTTAAAAATTCTTTTTACCAGGCCATGTGGCTAAGGTTGTGTTTGGTAAAATAAACTGCTTTTCCTAGGGTCGTATGGAATTAAAGCTTCATTCATCCGGATTTGGTTGAGCACTTACTGTGTACGACCCAAGGTTATTTAGCGTGTGGTTTTTGTCTTCGAGAAGAAATAAGACATGCGCATGAATTTCTAGCATAAAAATAACCAGGGAACACTATTACCCAAAGGCCGTTTGCATGTTGAGCTAGGAACTTTTTAGAATGATTCAACGTGAAGCAATGTTTGCTCCTGGAGATGTTTGGAGTTCTCTCTAATGAAAATAAAAAATTAAGTAAAAGTTAACAAATTAAAAAAAAATTGAACAGGAAAAAGCCCCTGTGGAGTGCAGCCTAACTGGGACTTTAAATGAATATTTATAACCTTAGTTGCATCCATTAGAAAATGAGAAAGACTAAAACTCATGAGCTAAGTGCTCAACAGAATACAGTAAAAAAAAAAAAAAATTAATAAAAAAGAGCAAGCAGAAAGAATGCAGAAGGAAGGAAATCATAAAGATAAGGTTAGCAATTAATGAGCTAGAAAACAAAGTAATAACACAGAAAATCAACTAAACTAAAAACTAGTTCCTTGAAAAGAGTGATAAACACTTCTGGTGAAAATGACCCAAGACAGGAGGAGGCATGAAAGAGACATGACGTAGCTACAGATGGAGATTTAAGAACCTATCTGAGAATAAATATTGTGGATAAGTTCCTGACAATATGTTGGGAAACTTCCAGAGAAATTGGACAATTTCCTAGGAAAATGTCAATTACAAAAATGTAACGAAACCAAAAAGACTGAATATACCACAAAAGAAGTGAATCAAGTTAATCATCTGTGGCTTTCCCCTGGCCCCGTCCCCTCTTTAGAAAACAAGCCAGACACAGCCAAGATTACAAAATCTTCAAAGAACAGATAAGCACTACTTTGTATAAATGTTTCCGAAGAATGGAACCAGAACTCCCCACAGCACTTTATATGTATGATCTTGATAACAACGCTGAGCAAGGGAGATAAAACAAAGTGAAATCGTTGGCCACATACGAACATGAATGCAATGATCTGAAATAAAATGTTAGCAAACTGAATCTATCAAAATATTAAAAAAATTTTTTTTTTTGTCCAACGGGTATTTAGTCCTAGTGGTGCAGGTGATCTTGTAATTTACCTCATTACAACAGAAAAATAACTGGAACAAAGATTCAGTTAGAGGTAACATTTCTTAGAACCAGTGGTCGAGTCCATTGGTAATTGCCATTTTTTTTCTCTATTTTTTTTTCCCCGAATTGTTGAAAATGACACAACTAAACCTTTTTAATTTCAGAAAACAAAGAGAAAAGGCAAAATCCAAAATTTAAATAAATGATGACTGGCAGTGTTCTATGAATCTTTTCCATATTCGTTGGCTTATGCCCTAGAAAATATTCACTTTATAATTTACTTTGCTTGTAAGACTAAAGAAACTGAAGGGAATGTCTTTGTGGCTTTGGTCATTCATAAAATGTGTAATCACTTTTGTGATTGGTATTTTATTTTATTTTTAATTTTTTAAATGTTTTATTTGTTTTTGAAAGAGAGACAGAGTGCAAGTGGGCAGAGAGAGAGGGAAACACAGAATCCGAAGCAGGCTCCAGGCTCTGAACTGTCAGCACAGAGCCCAACGTGGGGCTTGAATCCACGAACCGTGAGATCTTGACCTGAGCTGAAGTTGGATGCTTAACCGACTGAACCACCCAGGCACCCCACTAGCTTTGGAACTTTTATGTGGTACACCTACTTCCCAAATGACTGCCGTGCCTGATGGTGCCCTCTTACTGTGTTTGTAAAAATCTTTTCTTCCTTCCCTCCCTTTTTTCTTTTCTTCTTTCCTTTTTGCTTTAGAATAAAAAGCCTTACCTTTCTGGTCATTATATTTCATTTTATAGTATGTCTGTTTTTTAGCCGTTCAAGACAGCGGTTGGCCTTTCATTTGCATATATTTGCATCTCTTCTGCATCTTGCTACCAGTAAACTTGATAAACCTTCCTTTTCTTTGTGCTTCTCAATTTTCTGATTCTGACCTTTCCCTCTTTCGATGATATTTAAGTAAATATCTTTCGAGCTGAGAACTTAAATTCTCTCTAACCTTAAGGTTCGAGAAAATTGACTTTTTATGAAAACTCCTGTCTGACTGGCTGCAGAGATTAATAGAAAAATTTGAAAAATGAAAAGATCCGAGGTGGTAAGAGATAAAAGTGTAACTTTGTTTAAAGTTTATTTATTTGAGAGAGAAAGAGAGAGGGTGAGATAGAGTGGGGGAAAGAGTGGGAGGAGGGGCAGAGAGAGAGTGAGGGGGAGAGAGAATCCCAAGCAGGCTCCACGCTGTCAGCGCAGAGCCTGATGCAGGGTTCAATCTCACCAACCACGAGATCATGACCTGAGCTGATATCAGGAGTTGGACACGTAACCTACTGAGCCACCCGGGCACCCCACTCCTTAAACTTTTTAAGCTTGTTAACCATCCAGTGTCTCTGCTCCCAGGGGATGGCCTTGGTGGCGCCCGTTAATATTTGAGTGGGTGCTGGGGTGAGTTGGCAAACAGCCTGGAGGCCTGCAGGGAGCAGACACTGGGCTAGATGCTCTGTCATTTAATGTTCGGGTCAATCCTGGGAGATATCACTCCCATGTTACAGAGAGGTAAACTGAGGCTCCAAGAGGGGTGTGATCTGTCCAGCTTCTAAGCGGCAGGTCTCCTGGTTCCCAGACGTGAGACCATTTTCACTCATCGGAGTATTTGGCCCATTTAAGTTCACTTTTGTTTACTTTTGACCCGTTCTTGAGACTTTGATGTGCCAAACTGGAAGGAAGTGCTCATATTGTCAACACAGTGACAGTAAAGTCATCTATCACTACCCCCAGCACTGCCCCCAGATTCAGGACAGAGCTGTCTTTATTTGTGACAGGTGATGATATTTTGAGTACAGTATGAAATGAAGGGGGGAAAGAGCTTTCTGAGGGCGAAAGCTTGGAGAAGCCTGAAGAATGTCCGGGAAGATGGTGTAAAGATTGGACGGAGATAAAGATTGTATTTTATCTCTGGAGTTTTAAGGAAATCTCTTCTCTTGAAGCGGGCTCATTTGAGGCTGATCCCACCAGCGATGCGATGATGGGTTCTCAGAGTCTCACGAGCCCTAACTGCTCTTGAAGATGATTCTCCCCTAATCTGTGAGAAAAAAGAACCAGGATGGGGGCCAGACTCCAACACAAAGGCCAGACACTTTTTAGGAGTGTGGGAGGGGCGCTTCTTTTATGTTTTTCTCTTTTATGTCTAGTGAACGAGGTTTTTCTAGTGACCTGGAGTGCCCTGCACAGAACAGATTGTCTCCTCAGTTTTAGGTTTTTCCTTAACTACCCTTCTGTCCTGCAGTTATTAATGTGACTCCATCCAGCGTTCGCCAAAACTCAAATTGATTATAAGGCATTGACTGGGACCTTTCTGTCTGCCCTGCTCCCCTGGGAATGTTGCCAGCCAGAGGTTCAAAACCGGTAAGTGTGTTGGTACTAAGTGGGTCAGCGATTTTTTTTTCTGGTGTGGACTCCTTCAGTCTTTTTGGGATGTAGGAGGGAAGAACCATCCTTAACCTTTGGGCTGATGGTGCGACCTTTCCTCAACAGAGACTCAGTAAAACAGAAGACACTCTTCCAGCCAAGGTTGGAGGCTGGCTAGCCGCGTGGGACAAGAGGACAGCAGGAGAAGGGACATGTTAATTGGATAAATCTGTCAAATTTCGGTATTTCCAGTTTCCCAGCTGTTTGTTTCTTTGTTTGTTGTTAATGTTTATTTATTTATTTTTTAAATTTTTTAATGTTTTTATTTATTTTTGAGACAGAGAGAGACAGAGCAGGAGCAGGGCAGGGGCAGAGAGAGAGGGAGACACAGAATCCGAAGCAGGCTCCAGGCTCTGAGCCGTCAGCACAGAGCCCGATGCGGGGCTCGAACTCACAGACTGTGAGATCATGACCTGAGCCAAAGTTGGATGCCCAACCGACTGAGCCACCCAGGCGCCCCAATGTTTATTTATTTTTGAGGGTGGGGGGAGAGAGCATGAGTGGGGAGGGGCAGAGAGGGGGGGGGGGTTCAGGGCTTGAAATCACAAACCGTGAGATCATGACCTGAGCCAAAGTTGGATGCCCAACCGACCGAGCCACCTAGGCACCCTATTAGCTATTCATTTAGAAAAAATCTTTTCTAGTCGTCCTCAGAGAAGTCACATCAGACCCTCTCAGTCATAGCCAGGTCTCTCAGCATTTGTTGCTTCAACATGTATTTCTTGAGTGTGCTGTGATCCAGGCCTTCTCCTCCACTGAAAATGCCGTGGGGAATGAGACCCACAGTGGGGGGAGGGGTGTTCAAAATCCTTGAGGACTTTGCCTCTGCCTGGGTGGGACAGATAAGCACTGAGGGTAGAGGCTATCGCTGCCACTACTAGCTTTATCCTTCCTACGATTTGCGGTTCATGTTTTTTCTTACATCCTAGTTCGGATTCCAGCTCTCTTGGGAAGGCTTCCCAGATTCACCTCTCCTCTGGGCGCAAGCATGGCATGTTGTTCCTGGGTATGTGGGCCTGGTACTTAACCCACCCCCGCATGGTTTGGGGGGAAGACCAGGGGCGGGCGAAGGGACCTGGGTGTGCCCCCTGATGCCACATCTTCTTGGTTATGTGACCGCACTTCAGCTCTGTTCCTCTCTCTGTCCCTTCATTGCAAATGGAGGATAACGTGTGTGCCTCACAGAGCAGTGAGGAGAACCACGTGGCATCAGGTATATGAGGTCACGCACCATACGTCCTCTGCGTTCTAGTAGCCGGTCATTATATACTGGGTTTTTTTCCTCCTGTTTTTCGTATCTTCACTTACTCACGTATTAAAGGGTTAACCTATCATTTCTAATTTCTCCTCTGCCTCCCAGATGCTGAGATTCTGATGTATTGTTATTTGATTATTATAAGAATAGTTCTCTCATGTGTCTGTTTTATGTTTCCGGCAATCTTCTAAGTCTCTCGAGAGTTGTTATAATTTTGGCAGCCCTCACTATGGTCAAGTCAGTGGAGGGCTCTCTGTATTTCCAGTGGATATCTTTTATGTATGTGCCATGATATACCTATTATGTCTGTCTGTCTTGTTTTCCATCACGAAGCACAGACGCTTTGAGACGATTTCCTGGCCGCGTCCCTTCAGTGCCTGCTACACTTATCCAGAGGGGTGCTTGACGAACGCCAAGTACGGATGGGGACTACCAACTGTTCTCCATCCTAGGGTCATGTTTTCTTTACACGTTATCTCTGGAATTACTTATATTCACAGTAATTAATCTTCCGTAGAAACTTTCGGTCGGAGTGAAACATTCCTCAGATCTCCTGTTCTGATAATAACACGATTCCAAGCCGCTGCCATTTTATTCACCTGATCCATTCGTGAAGAGTGTCCCCATGAGCTGTTGACATTCACGTGCTCACCATAATTGAATTTCAAATCTTATCTCTCTATTATAATCTGATAGATATTCCTACTGTGCTTTGGCTCCGAATATAATACAAATCACATTTCAGGAATCCAAACTTTACCTCCAGGGATATTTCTGCTCTCGTTAACGAACGGTTTGTGTACATTGAACTCTTCTGAAAAAGTCTAGTCAAATGGACCTCAAGACCCTTACTCTTTGGAAACTCATTATAGCACACACTCAATACAAAACAAACAGCAAATCTTTTGTTATTGGAAATTCTCCCTGGGGCTGAACGAGGTAAATATTTAAGAAGTGACGCTTGGCCATCGTTCAGAAAACTTCGTTCTATCAGTAAACACATACTCGCTTACCGTTTTCACAGACAGCAAATATGATGAAGATATTACAGCATTTCCTTCTTTGCACTCAAATAGTAAAAGTACCACCTCTTTAAGCGAGATCTTATCCCCTGTTAACAATTTAGTTAATAAGTAGTTAGTTTAAGCCTCTCCTGGCCCTTAACACTTGACTTGGCCCTCGGCCCCTGGTAGTCTCGAAGATATACCTGGAGATTTGAAAAAAAAAAAAAAAAAAAATTCTAAAGTTTAGGAACGTCTAACAAGAGTGCTCTCGATATGAACCTTTTTATTTTTCTTTCTTTTTAAGACAATAGCCAGAAGTTTGCTTGATAAATAATCTCACTGTATATGACATCTCCAAATTTCCTTGAAATCTCACTCAGCTTGTGTCAAGGACTGATTCTGAATTCTTTGGTCTCTAACAGCTATACCTGATAACTTGAAAAGATTGTGGTTCATTGTGGGTATGTACCAGATATTAAAATAAATTATTATTATTTTTTAATAATTTTTAATCGTTATTTATTTTTGAAAGAGAGAGAGACAGAGCACGAGCAGGGGAGGAACAGAGAGAGAAGGAGACGCAGAATCCGAAGCAGATTCCAGGCTCCCAGCTGTCAGCACAGAGCCCATCACGGGGCTCGAACCCACGAACCGCGAGATCATGAACTGAGCCAAAGTCGGACGCTTAACTGACTGAGCCACCCAGGTGTCCCAAAATAAATTATTTTGATGCCCGGTGGCTTTTGGACTAGTTGGAGATATTAAGGGTTAAATTATGCCAGTCTAATTAAGCATGCTTAACTGCAGGTTCTTAAAATAAGAAGTGAGGCCTCTTTTTATATAATTCTGACTCATCCATTCCCCCACCTCCCATCCCTCCTTGCCCGCATGACCCGAGCATTTTTCCTCACGACGGAGCGGGCTCAGGACTTTGAGAGTTCATGCCCTTTGGGTCATGACCTGTCTGTCCTGAGCACCTAATGATGTTTTTTCCCCCAATTTTATATGCTTATTTATTTATTTTGAAATAGAAAGTGAGTGGCGTAGGGGCAGAGAGAGAGAGGGAGAGAGAGAGAGAGAATATCCCAAGCAGGCTCCGCGTTGTCAGCACAGAGCCCGATGCAGGCTCGAACCCATGAACTGTGAGCGCATGACCTGAGCTGAAATCAAGAGTCAGATTCTTAACTGACGGAGCCACCCAGGCGCCCCACATCCATGGATGTAAATCCTTTGTTTGGTCTTCTAAGAAAAATTTTCGGGGTTGGATACATGGTCATTTATTTCTTATAACCCCCTCTGTGATTAGGAACTATCATTTCCCCCATTTTATAGATGAGGAAACAGGCTCAGGGAGGTTCAATAATTTGCCTCAGATACTAAATATTGAAGCTGAAATTTTGAAAAAGTGAATCTTGCCTCAAATCCCTGATCTCAACCATTTTGTCATAGGTAACACACAATATATTCAGCTAAAAACATTTTCATACTGCAAATGAAATTCCCCCTGACACCCACCTTAAATCAAGCCCCCTCCCAGAAGCACCTGCTCTTAAGATTTTCCAAATCTTTCATGAGTTCGAGCCCCGCGTCGGGCTCTGTGCTGACAGCTCAGAGCCTGGAGCCTGCTTCCGATTCTGTGTCTCCCTCTCTCTCTGCTCCTCCCCTGCTCACACTCTGTCTCTCTCTCAAAAATAAAGAAAGATTAAAAAACATTAAAAAAAATAAAAAAAGTTTTCCAAATCTTCATTTTTATCGTGGGATTAAAAAAAAATACAAGCCATCTCACACTGTATCTTTTCATCGGTAACTTGTTTTTTAATGTAAAAACACATTTTAGAGATTTTTCTAGTTCAATGCAAGGGTTGGGCTTTATTAGCACTATTATTTAAAAATGTTTAAATATTATTTATTTTTTTGTGAGACAGAGTGTGAGGTGGGCGGGCAGAGAGAGAGGGAGACACAGAATCGGAAGCAGGTTCCAGGCTCCGAGCTGTCAGCACACAGAGTCCGACGCGGGGCTTGAAGCCACAAACTGTGAGATCATGACCTGAGCCAAAGTTGGACACTTCACCGACCGAGCCACCCAGGTGCCCCTTTATTATTATTTTTTAAATGGTTGCATAGTATCCTATGTCATGGGTATACTGTGGAATATTCAATCACTTTTCTATTGACAGATGGTGATTAGCCTTTTTTTTTTTTAGTATATAAAACCAAAGGGCTTCAATAAACAACCTTGTGTGGGCCCCCTATGCAGACTCCTCATTCCCTTTAAGAGGGTAATATACTAACATTCCGTAGTGTGATCCCGAAAGCCCTGACTTCCTTTGCCTTTTCTTGTCTTTCCAACAAAAGAAGTTCAATTAGAACCTTAGACAATGTTTCACTCATTCGCATTCTTGCACCTAAGTGTTCTGGAGTTCATAGGGTAGCACAGGACATCCGACCCAACATGGGACTTAACCACGTGGCCACAATGAAGCGAGTCCTTTGCCCATGGCCAAAAGCTCGCTGGTTTCTTCTGCCTGGAGGAGAAAATGACCTGGCAAGGGATTTCCTCTACCATGCCAGCTTTGGTCTCCCCTGAACACCGGCCAGGGACCTTTCTTCTCTTGGATGAACCACTGTAGCTCAGGAGCACACCCCTCGCGCAAATGCACCTTGTGTGGGCTCTACCTCCGGCGGGGAGTACTGGCTTCTGACCTTCTCCATCCAGTCCGTGGATGGTTTAGGAGCAGCATCGGTGGCTTTGCTCCCCGTGATGTCACTGAAATGTGCGAGCAGATCCTTGGCTTCTTTCGAAACCACGTTTCCATGGAGAATCACACATTTTTGCTCCGTAGTTTCACACCAGAAAATTTCAACTTTTGCTAAAATTTTTCTCATCCAATGAACAATTTTTCACACTGGCCGAACCACTTATGAGAGCAGTTCCCAAATGCAATTTTTTTTTTTTTTATGTCCTTGCAAAGAATATGCAGGACTCCTTTCTACTATAGATCTGAGCTAACGACAGAGCTCTGTATCCTACTCTTTAATTTATCTAAAACTCCTTATCAAGACCCTTGATTTTCTCAGGTATCATCACCTCTTTAATTATCACTAATACTAACACGAACAACTCTCCCAAAACTAGCTAATTTGTCCATTTCTCGTCTTTCAAGTAGGACAATTTATTTGTTTTTAAGCCCTTCCCCAGGACTTTGTCAATTTATGTAGAACATGGTAGCATCCTAGATTTGGTCATTTTTCAGACAGTCATCGAATTTGCAAGCAGGCATTGTTCCAGCTTATCATTTACTTTCCATAAGAGACTGGTTAAATGAGTTTCCTAATGATAGACTAGAACGCAGCTCACCTCTCTCCAGTTCAGTGCCGTTCCATCGCACTTACAGTGACCTGAGTTATGGAGCTGGAACTTGGTGCACAGTTTACCCTAGAAGGAGATCCCAGTTCTCTTGGCCAGTGGTTAGGGCTTTGTTGGGGGGGAGGCCGGGGGTAAAGGGAACGAAAGCGTCCGTGGGGTGACAACGCGCAGCCAGCCTTAAACGTACGTGGAGGGCTCCTATAGATTGTAGTAGTTGGTGGTTTTGAGTGCATCGAGAACCACTGGGACGTTGGTGGTAGTGGGCGCTTTTCTCTTACCAGTGGGAAGTATTGGAAAGCTAGGGGCCTAGCCCTCATGAAAGATTTGGAAAACTCTTAAGAGCAGGTGCTTCTGGGAGGGGGCTTGATTTAAGATGGGGGTCAGAGAAAGGGCGGGGGCAAGGACATAGGAAACAACCAAGGAATCAGACCCTACCGTTCATGCTAAGTTTAGAAGGCCACACAACATCCTAGAGAAAAGAAGAAAAGCATCTCTAAGAGTTGCCTGCAATAACTTTGCTTCTTGATGTGTCCTGGGGCACCCGTGTATGTGAGCATTTTCCATTCAATATTGACGATATCATAACTGCATCGCAAGATCCATTTTCCTCCAGCCTGACCACAAGAGGAAACTATTCATGATACGGCTGTGAGGATATTCCACATTCTCAGCATATTTTTCTAATGATTTCGCTTTTATTCTCCAGGCCACAATTACCTCCACCCCTTTTGGACAGGGGAAGACAGCCTTTCCCTAAAGCACCCGGCAATGTGTCAGGGTGCAAATGTGGGCTAAACTTAAATGTGTCTTTAATTAGTATCAAATCAGAAGTCAGAATGTGCAAAGCACTGCCTTTGAGACGGCTCCAGATTCTTCATTATGGAGTCTATTTTCTGTGGCTCTCTGGCCCCAGAACTCTCTTTTTTTTTCCATTTCTCTTTCCCACTGAGCCTCATGTGCCGGATATAGTGTATCCTGTATTCGCCAGTTATGGCTTTTGAGGTGAAATTTAAACATGAAACATGGCTTCTCTGAGACTCTGGGAAATTGAGTCTATTGATTTGCCTTTACCAGGTAGGAAAAGGCTTTGATTTATCTACCTTTTTAATCTTCTAATTTTGGCACCAAATAAAAGTGACACACGAAGGAGAGTTTTGGTTCTGTAAGACAAATTGGCCAGGGTGTTTTCCATCCCCTTATGGCCTGTGTAAGAGTAAAGTTCTGATGGGAACAGACACCTTCCGAATGTCATGACAACGCAGGGACTGAGAGCAGGACCCTGGCAAGGAGAGCAAGGGGCTTTCCAGTTCTGGAATGTGGTTTGTGGGGGCATGAGGAAGGAAAGGCATTCTTCCCCACGTGTCTCCTACCAAGTCCCACAGCATCTGAGATGCTGAAATTTGAGATGACCTCTCCCGGGTTAGGTACCTTTTCCTCTGGGTCCTTACCAAAAGAGGGAAACATGCAGATATTGAAATATATTGTCACTAACACTTTGGTGTGAATTTATTTCCCAGCCTCGGCAGCTAAAAACATCGTGGAAAGTATTTAGAAATTTATCGACGAGGCTCAAACACCCCCCTGTTTTTGCAAATCAAATCTCACCGTACGCAGCCATGCCCATTAATTTATATATTGTCTGGGGCTGCCTTCACCCTGTAGTATTGGACTGAGGAGTTGTGAGACCACGTGGTTCTCCAAGTCTGAAATATTTATTATCTGGCCCTTTTCAGGAAAACTATGCTGAACAAAGTTGCGATCTCCAAGAGAGTAGCCAGTAGTCACATGTACCTATCCAATGATAAGTTCCTTAAATTAAATATAATTAAAAATTCAGGTCCTCGTTTCACTGCCCACATTTCAAGTGCTTATTAGCCACTTGTGGCTAGTGGCTACCATATTGGATAATGTAGATATAGAACATTTTTATCGTTGTAGAAAGTTCTACGAAAACTCATACATTAGTTAATAAGTTATATAATTAGCATATATTAATCCACTAACAACCCAAACATATCAAGTTCTTTGATCTCTATTGCTTAAAAAAAATTTTTTTTTCACGCTAATTATTTTTGAGAGAGAGAGAGACAGAGACAGAGTGCGAGGAGGGGAGGAGCAGAAAGAGGGCAGAATCTGAAGCAGGCTCCAGGCTCCGAGCCATCGGCACAGAGCCCAACGCGGGGCTCGAACCCACAAACCATGAGATGGTGACCTGAGCCAAAGTCGGAAGCTTAACGGACTGAGCCACCCAGGCGCTGCTCTATCACTGTCTTTAATCCAAGATAAAAATCATCTCAGGGGATGATAGTTACATTCATTGACTGTCTCTGGGCAGTATGGCATGTCTTGTTCCATGAGTAATTGCCCTCCCATGGACCCATGATCTAATTTGCAGAAGTGATTATCTTCTTCTCGTATGTGAGTCCAAAAGCTATAGGCATTCCAGTATAGTCTCCACGTCTTTCCTCTGGCTCCTGCATTTCACAATTCCTTGCTGGCCTTTTGGTGAGAGAAACGGACTCCCCGGACCGTGGACCAGACCTCCCTAGCTTGGAAGGAAGGTCACTTCGGACCCGGGCCTGAGAGCCCGTGGTTATGCCCTGGATGAGAGCCCAAACTTGCCCCCAGGGACTCCTGGAGACATCCCTGCTGCTGAAAGTTGAGCCGCTTCCCGAGGAAAGATTTTCGAGGCTGGGGGAACCATTGCCATCAGTCTGGATAAAGGTTGGGCTTTCTGCGAGATGTTATGTGATGTATGGGGAGCCGGTAAAGAAGAGAGTAGCGCCTGGGGAAGCCCCTTCTGATGTGGGCTGAGAATCGTTGTCTGTATTAGCGCAGAAGGCCAAGTTGTTATTCAGAGACTCAACAGTGCAGTGGCTTAAAAGACGAACAAGTTTATCTCTTTCGTGTGACAGTCCAAGGTGAAAGTTCCAGAGGCAGTCTGCTCTGACCCACTGCTGTTTAAGGACACAGGTTCCTTGCAAGTCTTTGCTCTGTCCTCCGCTGTCGCTGACTCCCCGGAGCACTTGTCATCTGCACGGTTGAAGGTGGTTATGCGCACATCCAAGTTTCAAGGTGTGAGAAGGGGAGCAGGTGTGGAGGAGGTGGGCCCGCTCTCTCCGCAGAGGCCTGGGCCCAGCCATGGTCCGGCGGCCCGGACAACGACACCTAACTGCAAGGCGGGCTGGGAAGGGCAGCCTGGACCTGTGTGGACACGTGGAACGTGGATTTGGGGAGACCGCTGACTCCCCACTATCCTATGTAGTTTGCCTTTTAAACATCAAGGCTCCACACGCGCCAAGAAACCGTATTGTGGCTCTTCCCCTTCTACCTCCCTCTCTACCTTCGCAAAGCATTCCAAGAAAGAAAGAGAATTCGTTTTTCAACCTTTTTGTTACTGCTGAGAAAATGACAAGGCCCCAAACACCTCCGCCTAGAGCTGAAAACGGATGGCATTTCTGTAGGGAATGACCCCTTTCTGTGAATGCTAATGCTCTGGAACGGGAGCTATTTGGTGTTTTTCTGGAGCAGGGGTGTGTGGAACCGCTCTCATCGTATCTTCGACGGCCGGAAACAGAGATTCGGGCGGAATGTTCTTCGGGGCCAGTGAGCCGTGTGCAGGCCTCCGAGCTCCTCATTACTTTTCTTCCCCTCATTCCACTAGAGCAGCTCCAAGTCGTGACAACCCGTGGGGATAATTGACGTGAAAGTGCTCAACCCCGAGTGCCCAAGCTTCCCCCAAACAATCGCCGGATTGTTCCGGGACCTGTCGATGCCACAAACCTCATGCTGAGGAGTTGGCCCCATAATCAGCAAGCAGCGGCTGTCAAGCCCATGAAATGGTTTTAGGTGACGAAGTGAACGAGACAAAGCAGTTTCTTCTTCTTCTCTGGCAGGGAAGACAGCCGGTGTCCGAGTGGGGCTGATGCTTCTGTAAAGGAAACTAAGTGAATCTGGCTTCCATTTCACACTCGTGCTTTCCAGACCGATACCGACTCTGTGAGGCTCATCTCCTGAGCCTGGTTTCCCCCGGGTTCTTGGCTGATGGGGCGGCAAAATCCCGCTGCAGCTCAGGGAGGGCAGTAGAGGCTGCGGGCCCGTAAGCCCCACCTGCCGCCCGCTTGAATAACCCTTAAAAACCTCTGGGGATTCTCAAAACGGAGAGTGTTTTGCACTCTCTCAGCACTGAAAGGAAGCTCCATATGTGAGAGTTCTAACCTGGACGTCGACTTTTTATATGGGGGGGACGTTGGACATGAGGTAGGGAGAAAGAAAAGCTGGGGCTGGAAAAGCACCATTCACGGGGTACCTGTGATTCAAACAAACTTGAAATATATCTTATCGTTTACCTGCCTCGAATGAAAACACACTCTCGTAAACAGACATTGTGGCGCGAGGGGAAGGGGAACAGCAGATGAGGGGGAGCCGGTGGAAGCGGTCCAATTTCTGTAGGCCTTGGGTGCCTCACCTGTGACTGGGAATACTCAGTAGACAATTCGAATCGTATCCTTCACATCAAATAGATGTGAAGAGATGTGACTACATCACCAAGCATCGTAATAATCAGTTATGTTCTTGAGGTGGTTTCGTATAAAATCTCTCTCTTTATTAACACATGTTTGGATGTTGGGATATATGGATATCAGGAAGCATTAGGGACGCACTGATGCTTTAGAACTTCCCCCATATGTGGATATCAGGTAGAAATACAGGAGTTTAAAATGTGACAGGTAGGGCTCCTGGGTGGCTCAGCCGGTTGAGCATTGGACTCTTGGTTTTGGCTCAGGTCGTGATCCCAGCGTCGTCTTGAGTCAGGCTCCGAGCTGTGTGTGGAGCTTGCTTAAGATTCTCTCTCTCTCCCTCTATCCCTCCTATGCCTGCATGGGTGCATGCTCTCTCTCCCTCTCAAATAAAAAAAGTGTGTCCCACGTGTTTCTGAGTTGAATGAGAATGGAAATCAGTTACTTAGCCTTACGTATCCTGATACCCACGTAGCCCTTGTTATTGATATCATCCTGCTTATACCCAGGACAACTATCACACTACAAGTGAGTTATCTAAAAAGCAGAAAGTCTGGGGACACTTTACGTGCGCTAAAGGGACTGCGAGGGGGAATTTTCCAAAATAGAAACATTTCCAATTACTTAGACTCTCGTTGCAAATCTAGTTCTTAAAAAGCCTTCAGCCAATCGTGTCGTTACAGAATTGGGGGAACATATCCAGCGCGTAATTGTCCGTTGGCTTTTATACTTTCCAAACCAGGCCATTTCTTGGTAGGCTTTAAATTGTAACCAGGTGACGTGAAATCAAACCGCTGGCATCAGTAGCACACGGGCACCTGTGAAATGAATCGAATGTGAATAGGTATTTGGGAATTTTGTTTGTAATTTCCCTCTGTTTCAGATTATATAATAGCACAACAGAACAGCTGGTGCATGGCCTCTAGGATAATGTAGTGAAGGAAAAATACCCCTTGCAACTTAGAAAACAGCCAAGTTGCAGGGTAAAGGAATAGAGTTTTATTTTTCAATTCGTACACTTAAAAAAACATTTGTTTTAATGTTTATTTAGTTTTGAGAGAGCGAGAGCGCACGAGTGATGCAGGGGCAGAGAGAAGGGGACAGGGGGTCCAGAGCGGGCTCTGTGCTGACAGCAGCGAGCCCGACGTGGGGCTTGAACTCACAAACCGTGAGATCATGAAGTGATCTGAAGTCGGACGCCCAACCGACTGAGCCACCCAGGTGCCCCGGGAACGAAGTGTTTTAATGTCAGCTAAACATAGCCTGTGAGGTTGTCTGTCATGGAAGAGATTCAGATTTACTTACCTGGACTCCGTAGAGACGGTCTGCAAGATTGTGCTGGAATCTGCATTTCCATCCCGTTTCTCTCCGAACCACAGACTTGAACATCCCTCTTGGAACCGAACAACATTTGTTTGCTTGTCAATGACTTCAAACTATTTGCAGAATACCCACCGTGTGTGGGGCACGCCGCTAAGTTCTGGAGATTCAGAAATGAGTGACACAGGTCCCGCCCTTCGTTGGGGGGGTTCTCAGTTTGTCAGGGGAAAGGAACACATAAAGAGACACAGTGATGAGCAGGAGATCTGGAGACGGGCTCTGGCCTTTTCTGGCCACATGGCTGTGGCTCAATGCTGTTTCAGTTTCTTCACGAACGAAGTGGGCAGTGGCATACATGTATTGATAATAAATGGCATATTTGAACTCTGATCTCTTGGAATCTCACGTCTGCTGTGTGCTTTCTATTGAGTACAGCTAATTAAAGTAGGCTGCAATAGAATTATCCTTTATCACCATATTTGGGTCCCTTCCTGGTTCGGATTCTCCCTCCATCACGTCCTATGCCCAAAGGACTCCAAGGCTGGCTTTTCTGCTCATGGGTGCCTTTCTGCTTCTTGTTGTTTTATATTGGGGTTTCTCCCTTTTTCTCTTTCTCACCCCACTGTAAAGACAGAACGTAGTCTTGGTGCTACTTTTCTGCCCTGCTGTACCTGAAGCGAATTTACAGCTCGTTTGAAATTTCTGAGATTCTTTTCCATAGTTGCGGGAAACAAAAGTCAAGGAGGGCATGTGTGGGTTTAAAAGTTGGGTGTGAGAGTGCGCTCCCTTTTGGGTTGCTGCTTTGTTCGGTCATTCCTTACAGGTTCAACTTTTTTTTTTAAGCTACGAGTTTTGTTGTTGTTTTTATTTTGTACAAAGGAAAAAAAACCACATCAGGTATATTGCAGAGAAACGTAAGATATCAAGTAAGTGTCCTGGGGTGAAGAGCATGAGAGAAAGAGAGAGAGAGGGAGAGGGAGAGAGAGAGAGGATTGATGAAGGAATGAATGTGAAGACATTAAGAATGTTGAATGTTGCCTTGGAAGGATGAGGTTGATAAATGTGGTGATTTTTAAAAAAGACTGCAAATTTCTTTTTTTAAAGTTCATTTATTTATTTTTGAGAGAGCGAGCGAGCGAGAGAGAGACAGGATCCCAAGCAGGCTCCATGCTGTCAGTGCAGAGCCTGACGCAGGGCTTGATCATGACCTGAGCTGAAACCAAGAGGCGGGTGCTTAACAGGCTGAGCCACCCAGGTGGTGCCCCACGACTGCAGGGGGTCTTGACACTATTCTTACTGAGAGGTGGGGTCAATGTCCTCTCTCCTGAAGTCTGGGTCGGTTTGTGATTTGCTTGTAGCCAGTACAATACTGCACGATTTTCACGACTAGGTGGAAAGTACAATGTAGCTTTCACTTTGTTGACTGGGGCACTCACTGTTGGAGCTCAGAGCTGGCCGGAAGCACAGACCACGTGGAGAGGACATACGTAAAGAGGCAACTGACATCTCAGTTGACAGCCAACATCAAACACCAGATACGTGAGTGAAGATGCCTCCAGAAGATTCCATCCCCAGCTGTCGAGTCACCCTTAGCTGTGGAGTCTTCCCAGTTGAGATTCTAGATACTGCTGCGCAATTTTCATTGTACTCTGACTCAATTCCTGACCCAGAAAATTTGTGAGCGTAAAGAAATGGTTGTTTTAAGCTGTTAAGTTTTGGGGTAATTTGTTATGGAGCAATGGGGCACGGGAATAAGGATGTGGAGGGGGAGGGAGTGACAGCCGGCATGAGGTGTTTCCCTCCCTTTTCCTTTGGCACCACGTATTCCGCCACGGATGGCTTTTCCCTGAATAAACACTTGGGTAAAAAAAAGAAAATTGGGGATAAGGGTCCAGAAGAGACCTTAGCATCCATTTTAAGGTGAAGAAGGAGCTAGAGAGGAAGTTCTTGTGGCCAACAGCTCCAGGCAGCCATTGTAGGCAACCCAACAGACATCCAATGTAAACAGACCGGTGGGGACCTCTACAAAAGTCCCTTTATAAGAACCAAAGCTTCAGGAATGGCGATTCTATTTTTGCAAACTCAGAGATATTCATCGGTTTCCTGGTCCAGACTTTTCAAAAGGCAGGTTTCAGTGGCGACTGTGGGAATAATTATTCTTTTGAGTGTCTGAGAGTGGAGAGGAACAGCACAGGTGAAATAAAATCAAGGATCCTCTGTTCAGGCAAAGTGAGGTCCATGGAACCCAAGCAGAGAGAGTGGCTGTGATCTCAACCCAGAGCTGGGCCAGCACTTCTGCTCCAGAACCTTCCATCTTGGGGTACATCATATTTCTCATGAGGCATTGAGATATCCTGCCACACAAATAAAAAGTGCATAGGGATTTGGTGCTCACTGTCCCTAGCACGAAGTTTTCCTCTAGGATATAATTTATAGATGAATTTTAAAAAAATAAATAAATAAAATGATCTCAACCAGGGGAGAAAGGCTTCCAACCCAGTAGATTTCTTAAATTGTTCTTATGAATAGACTGTTTTTCTAATTTCTTCCCTAAGTTTGTGTATGATATATGATTACACCAGAATGTGAAACCAGCCAAATGAGCCCCAGGAAAGAAATGTTGCTCCAAAGTAAATATAGGAACTTGGTTAATGCCACATGATCAGATATCTTGCAAATAAGACACACAATTAAAAAATCATCGTATATGACATTGGGAGTTACAGATTATATGAGATAGTCCCCCCATGCTGAAGTGGAAATTTGATATCCTTATTGAACCTTGAGACGAATTCTGGGAAAATGGAACTTTGAACCTATATGAAAAGGAGCGAGTGGTTATGTAGAAATGTGGCCAAAACCTAGGGGACACACAGGAACAAAAGCAGATCGTAAATCTCTAATGTAGAGAAACGTTCAGCAAACCGTTGTCTCTGCGTGAAGGGATATGACATTTGTAGACGTGAGACAGTTCTCAAATTTTAGTTAGCACCAGTCAACACCAAACTGCCAGGTGAAATTCTCTTAAAGCATGCATATGTATTTAAAAGAATCCTCTTGTAGAAAGGAAATGCAAACTGAAATAGCCACCCACTTATTTTAAGTAAAACAATGAAGCTCCACTAAATGGAAGAATTAAGGGTAGGGTGGCATTGTTTTTTTTTTAAACTCACCATACTGTGATTTTACCTTGCAAAGTGTATCATTTAAGAGATGCATGAATAAGTTTATTTTTTATTACCATCAGAAAAATAAGTAAAGGGTAGGCAAATGGAAACCATGAGTGACAATAACACAACACTCTACGAGAACATTTTCTTATCGCACAGTTTAAAAGAAGTCACAACTTGGGATTGGAAAACTTGTTATTGTAAAGACTTTTTATATCGTGATATTATTTTACTTTAATGAACCAACCTAGACAACTTGGGATATATATTTAGATAAAATGTTAGGAAGGGGACTGTCTTCAAATGAAGATCATTAGACACAAAAGGAGATTCAAAGGTTTCTCTTAACAACCTCATGCTAACCTTTCCCCACCTCTTCTGCTGGGGGAGAGTTCATGTAAATCCTTCCTTTTATGGGTAACGATCAGCTTTGTTCTTTGCTTAATGTACATGGAACCCTGTTTTCCTGACACTGTGCATTTTTACATTTTTAGGGACAGTAAGGCTTTTCCTTCTCTGGGGTCTTAAAACGATTGACACTAGTCCAGCAAAGCTGTAGACCCTGGTCTTAAAGGATCAAAGACTGAAATGGAACTAATTTCCTACGGTGATTCTACAGCCTGGGGAATTACCTAAGGAAAAAGCTGCCTATTGCCATTTATTGAACTAATTAAAAATAAAAACATAGCTTTCAATAAAAAGTATATCTCAGAGCATGATACTAATTAGGTTTTTTTTCTTTCTTTGCCTTGAAAAAAAATGTAACCTGATCTTTCTCTTTTGAAGGGTGCCTATGCTCAGTACATTTTGTTAATTGGTTTATTAACTCTTCTGATTCTGGGATTGTTCATGTTCAGACTTTCTCATGTAGGCTCACACTGATATCCGTGTGTAAAGTCTGACCGCAGATTGGGTTTTCTTATTACAGACCAACAAAAAGAAGAGAATCCGTGTTGGAAAGGAACTTGAAAGATTATCTGATCATCTCTGCCTTCACGCAAGTGTATTTATTGTAAGCTAGTGAATGAAGACGTGCAGGTATATACTCAGATGTGACTGAGGTTAGACCATGGGCAGCTGGTGAAGTGAAGATGAGACAGAATCATACTGCCTAGGTTCACAATCCAGAAATCCAATATTTACCTATTTCAATAATAATCATGCTGTGGGGAAGAGGGCGCCAACTCACGATGCAGATTTCCATCAAACAGAATGACAACTGCTAGAATTACTTTAGTCTAAAGAGTGTGTTTCAGGGGCGCCTGGGTGGCTCAGTCGGTTAGGCGGCCGACTTCGGCTCAGGTCATGATCTTGTGGTCCGTGAGTTCGAGCCCCGCGTCGGGCTCTGTGCTGACAGCTCAGAGCCTGGAGCCTGTTTCAGATTCTGTGTCTCCCTCTCTCTCTGACCCTCCCCCGTTCATGCTCTGTCTCTCTCTGTCTCAAAAATAAATAAACGTTAAAAAAAAAAAAAAAGAGTGCGTTTCCAATGACCTTTGATTGTAGGGTCCTGCCTTCCCAAAGCTGTGTGTTGAGGTCCTACAGGCCTTCTATTCACCTTTTGCAGAAGTTTTTAAGCAGATGGTTGAGTTAGGAGATATGCCCCACCAGCCAGGTCTGTTAAGACCTTATATTCTCTCTTTTAATATAGTGTTTGAATGGCTTTCCTGGTCTTGGAGAAGTGTGTAACCTTGTATTATAAAACCGTAGGCCTTTGAGTAAAGAGCCCTTGCTAGTTTTGACTCATTCAAGGTTTCTAAGGGGAACACGTTTTCATGAACACTTTCAGCTGTAACCAAGTAGCCTGGAACTCAGAAGCTAGGTTTTCCTAAATACTTGTAAGAAAGAGACAATCGTGGGACAGATTTTATCTGGAGCACTGAGTACTTTTGAAGCCTTGGGTAAGACTGGACATTTTGTAGGCTTTCCTTTGTATGTCAGGGAAATTTTCAGCAAGCCAGGCAGCTAGATAAAAGAGAAACCCTGGCCTGTTTGGAGATGAAAGTCTTCAAACTAGGGCATGCCAAATTCATCGGAGAATATCGCCTCAAAGGAAATATTTGCTTTCTTTTGAAAATGCATTATTATAAAGCCCATTGTGTGATTAGGCCAGTTGTGTGATTATTGGGAAGCAACTCTAAATAATATATGAGTGCCTCATCAAAGGCATGTTAATGTTGGGTGATCTTTTTTATTGAAATTGTAAGATGTGTAAATCCTAAATGCCTGGCTTCCTGATGAAAAGACACAATCTTTACCCATCGGTTACTAACTAGGAAAGCTCTAGTCCAGTTATGGTATGGAGAAAAGTTGAGGCTTTTAAAAAAAATGCTTGGGAACATGGAAAATATTTTACATCTGAACTTCACAAGAAAGATGTATTTTCTCTGCTTTGGTTTTGGCTCACCAGAGTGGTCCTGCCCTTTCATAAATGGCAAAGTTACCTTGTTAACCAGTGCTAAGCACTGCTTGGGCTCTGCTCTGGGCAGGAAGCATTTTTTTTTTTTTTTTTTTTTTTTACCCCAGGCCAGATCTCATATTCAAGACTGAATCTTGGGAGATCTTGAGGCACTAAATCCACAGCTCTTACACACTCAGTCCTGAAAAGGAGGAAGTTATCCAAAGGAGTACAGGTGAAGGCAGGTGACCGCAGATGAAACTGCTTATTTTCCAGAAGAACAGCAGGCTCTGGTCTGGTGATGCTCTCTTGACATTCCCCAGATCTTCCTCCTCACAATCCCGTTTGGGGCCACGCTGTGCCTGTCATCAGAATTTCGTTCTTGAGACAGAAAAACAAGCAAAAAAATTCACGTCCCACTAACCAAGTCAACATGCCTGTTGAGCCAAAAATAATTGCCTACACTAAAAAGAAAGAAAAATCATCTCGAGAAGACATGAATATCATGTCTCACTGAGCACGTAGAACCTCTGTGATCAGACGTGGCTCATTACTTCAACAAATGTGTTCCCTCTCCAACCCCCACCCACACACCTACCTAAAACAAGGAACTCAAACATAAGCACAGAGCTTTTAAATACAGAAAGGGTCCTTTGATTAAAATATACAAAGGAAGGCATGTTATAATAAGAATGAGGAATTGAAAATGGAAAGACCATTTCCACCAAGAAGTCATCCAGGATTTGGCAAGAATAGCATTGGATTTTTCCCCCCTATCATTGTATGTCTTCTATTTAATGCTGAATGTTACAGCAAAGCCAAAGAAAACATATTACACAGGCCCTGATTTCAAAGCTTCAGGAAGCTCAGATCCCAAAATAGCAGAGAGGGAGGAGAACTGAAACATTTGCAAAAGTCAGATAACTATCAGACCCAATATATGCAAATGGATCAAATTTCCCTATCAAAACAAGGCTTAGGCTTTTTTTTTCCCTTTGTACAGAAATACTTTTCCTAATGAAACAGAGATTCACAGAGAGTTGTGTGTAAATCAAGCGTTTGTAACTGCAATCATGTTTGAAATACTTAACTTTTTTAAGGGAAGTCTATGACAAATCCTTCCTACAGAGCAGGATTATTTTGTAATATGCAAAACTCCCTCTAAAACATGCGAGTGTTGGAATTTTTTATGTTAAAAGGAGTCTTCTCTGTATGAAAGCTTTACCAAGTGAGTAACTCTTTGTCTGATATGTATTTTTCTATTCACTCCTTACATTTAATTCAGTTTACTGCTGGTTTCACTTTTGATCGTGTTTAAGGCACGTCTACACCCAGGGAGATGGGAGACAGTGGAGGCTATGCCTTGAAGTTGCTTACAAACCCAAGGAACCATAACATCCGCTTCTGTGTTTGCTTCATGTATGGGTTTCCACGTCTGTCTGTGATAGGTTCGTACACCTTTAGAGACCAAATTTTAATCTATTAGCTATTGAAAAAAAAGAGACAGACGCAGGATTCAATCAGGAGAATAAAAGTAGCCTCACCCACAGATGAATTAATCTTGTCTAGACTGCTGACCACTGTGCTATGTACTTTTACAGAAGCTAGAAATCAGGACAATTAGTTCAGAAGTCAATAAAAGTCAGATCACTGACTCAGATCAGAAGACTCTTGTGTATATTTCTGAAGCGTGCAACTAAAACATCCGGCTTGGTGAAGGATCCTTTGGAAACATGTCCTTCCAAAATCAGTGGCCTATCATTCCCAGAATGCAGTAGGATGACATTGGGGAGGACAGGAAGCAGGGCCTTCCCTGTTTGCAGGAACCTGAGTGTGAGGCTGACACCAGGCGACCATGGTCTCTTTGGGATGAAGCAGGAAGTCACCACGCACTAAGCCTCTGAAGCGTGTGAGCCAGGAAGCTCCAGGTCCGGGGCCCAGACCAGAGAGTTCTGACACTGTGGAGAGAAGCTCCAAAGCAACGAGAGTTGCTACGTGGAAGCCATTTTTCCTGACGGAGGACTCACAACTGCAACCAAGAGATGAGTTTGTCTTTTCAAGGAATCCTGGGTAGAGTGCGTTCTGTTCAATGACATCTTAAAAAAAAAAAGAGAGAAAAGAAAAATCAAGATCCCTGTGGTAGGTATCGGTCATTGGTTTCCAGTTACTCAACATTTTTACAAGTCTTAAGGATCCTATAAACTTTGAAAGTTGTAGTAAAATATTTATAGAGCAAGTCAAAGAAAAGTATAAAACAGTAGTCTAGGTGACATTTTGACATGACTAAAATTCCTTTCTACCTCTCTTACTTTTTGATTCGTGAGGGGTGTAGGTACCTGGCCTGGTGAAATTTCAACTCATTTCACCCCATAGACTCGGAGCTGTGTGATTTCCACAGCTGCTATATTATTTCACTTTTTTTTTTTTCCTTTCTAGCGTTTACTTTAGAAATCCAAGAGATGATTTTGATGAGAAATGACAGTCCAAATTCACGGTGCCACTGCTGAAATCTCTCAGGTCATTACCCCTTCTGCATTTCCAGGGAAGGGGCGTTGGAGCTACTTTTCCACCGGGCATGAGAGACCCTAGAGTAGCAATTGCTGTTTCAGGTTTCTGGGGCAGATATAAAACGGAGGCCTGAGTGGTGAATTCTGCCACCCCAAAGCCCCAAGATAGTCTTTACTCAAGCAGTCATAGGACCCTGGTGGACCTCCATCTGGAGCAGTCACATTATGTCTTTGTGCCTTCCCTTGACTGGCCAATGAATGTTTAGGGTCCTTCCCTTCCTGGCCAGGGTTCAGGGCCTCTAATAATAGGGTGCTATTCAACAACCACTGTAATGCCACGAAACAGTGGGGATTGATTTTAAGTAAAGTAGTACGGGGTTCATAAACATGCACGGGGCAGGAAAATGCTATCGCATATAAATGTGTGCAATATTATTCCAGGAAAAACATATGAATGTTTTGGAAGTCATAAGGGATTTCCTAAATAACTATGGTGCATGGCAGCCAAGAGGTTTTTGCTCAAAGAAAGCCCCAGATCATAACTGAAAGTGCATTATGAGGCAAAGAAAAGGTCGAGAACCATGGGCAAAAGTAATGTCTTGTTTGGTCCTGCTACCATAACTTTCGGGGTGAAATTAAGTTCATGTCCTTTTATGCAAAACTATGCTTATAAAGTAAATGGGGTAGGAACCTCAACAAATATATCTGAATGAAAGCCTCTGAATAAGTGTGGCCTTCAAATTAGCCATGGTGGAGACTCTCATCACCATGACATATACATTCGCCTACACTCCTTTTTGTTGTTGCTTAAACCATTTTTGAAACTCTTTGCTCAACCCCACTCATTCCCTAGATTTAAAAAAAAATTCCCCTTAGATTGTGATACATACCACGCCTCAGAGACTCTTGAGGTTTTGTATCCATTACTATTGGAAATATGCCTATTTCACTGTATAGTTAGTTATTTTCTGGGTTTATGCCCCATACAGGAATGTATACTGGCACAGAGTAAAAGTGTACAAAAAAGCATGTTGCGTGAATGACCTTCAGAGGCAATTTGTGACCCGTGTAAGAAAATTCGCCTAATGTTGTAGACTTCTGTGTGTTTTATCCCGAAGCAGTATCACCTGATTTGATCACCTATATTCACCAGCTCGGTTTTCGAATGAGTTTTGGGTGACTTTAAGAATCAAATGCACCTTCTTGGTATAAAGAATTATAACCTCTGAGACTATTTTAAAAGAATGTGCTCTTGGCTCTGGAGGCATTCCCAAAGGAGGAATTTCCAAAATATTTTGAGCCATGACTGCATCATTGTGTAGTGATGCCCAGTGGAAAAATATTTTTTAAAGTAATAGAACCATTCTGTAAAAGTTACTAAGAGTTACTAGAGGCTGGGAAATCAACTCGCCGTTGCGGCGGACCTCCTTTGTTTGGGGGAAAAGTCAGCAGAATTTCTATTTGTCCACAAACAATCCTTTGTGCAATGAGAATCATTGTCAGTTTGACTCTGGGTATTGTAAGATGAGATGTGATGTGTTCTCTTTAGTATCAATCAAGTCTAGTTTTCGTAGGACACTGTCCGCGCAGCTTCTCTGACTATGGATTTAGATTTCAGTGATCGTCTCTAACGTTGTTCCGGGAAAAGGTGTGCGTGTGTGTGAGTATGTGCGTGTTGGAACACATGTACATTTTGGCAAGTTATTTGTTGAAGGACCTTGCAGAACCCAGAAGGTAGCGTGACCCTCTCCTCGCTTCGCATTGGGGAAAAGCCTGGGAAGAGCAATTGAAACAAGGGTGGCCCAGTGCTCTCGGGGTCAGAGCCCCAGGCGTGGTGCTATTAAGGCCAGTGGATGGAAAGAAGCCATTGATTATCGTGGCTGGTGTTTCGAGCCACGGAAGCTGCGTCGCAGCTGGTGCGGGTTTAAAGGTTCCCCCTGTAGGAAGGGGAAGCTCCCCTTGCCAGTCATCTTGGGGTGAAATAAGCAGGCTTGGCATTGAGGCCTGGGGCTGTGAAGCCAGCACCGGATCCAGGGGTGGGAAGGAGACCTGGGGATTTGTCGAGAAGAGGCTGAGCCAGCTCACTCATGTGAAAGTTAGCCAAGAGGTACAGGGAAGGTCTGAGGTTGGCTTTTGGAGCTGTGAACCCCTGGAGGAGCCACTTTTAATAAGCATGTAAATGTTTCTCTGAGCAATTGTGTCAACCCTGAGTTGTACTTTGGGGAATTAAAGGCAGGGCCGGTGTCTGCACTTGACTTGCTGTGCAGGAAGGGAAGGCGGAGTGGCCTGGAGGAAGTCAGTTTCCAACCCGCTCCCAGCGACGTATAGAGCTGGGTGTCGGGACAGCTGGATGGATGACAGATGGCCCCTGGGACAGGTGGGCGGCACACCCAGCATCTCAGAAATTCTCCAGAATGTTCACGGAGGAAAACCAGGGAGAAGGTAACTCTTGAGTCATGCGGTTGGGCCTCAAAGTGGTGGCCTTTTTGGTAATTCCAGGCGGGTGAGGTCGGAGACATACTGATTCTAACTGGAATAAGTGGACCGACATATAAGGTAACTGCCATGAAGGTTTTGTCTTTGATACCTGAGAGCTAATGAAAAAGAAAACTTAAGAGTGGAGAAGAAAATAGGGGTGCCTGGGTGGCTCAGTTGGTTAAGCGTCCGACTTCAGCTCAGGTCACGATCTCACGGTCTGTGAGTTCGAGCCCTGTGTCGGGCTCTGGGCTGATGGCTCAGAGCCTGGAGCCTGCTTCCGATTCTGTGTCTCCCTCTCTCTCTGCCCCTCCCCCGTTCATGCTCTGTCTCTCTCTGTCTCAAAAATAAATAAACGTTAAAAAAAATTTAAAAAAAGAATGGAAAAGAATTAAATCCCCCATTTCACCTGTATTTAGAGCTTCTCATTATGCGGGTGAAATCCTCACAATTTAACTGAAATATTAGTTCTCAGTGAGTTGTTGGATACTCTCGACTGTAATCCTTCTTCCTCTGCCCTTATAATTTCCCACTCCCCACATCTAGTCTTCTATGTGTCAAAGACGCCTCACATTTGTCCCTTCTCTCCATCTCTGTTGCTGTCACACTAGTCCCAGCCACCATCCTCCCTCCTTGGCTTCTGGTAAATGGCTCCTAACAACATAGTCCTTGGAGGGCAGCAGAGAAAGCTTTAAAAAAATGTGAGCTGGAACCCGCCATTTCCTGTTGAGAACGCTCCGTGAGCTTAGGAGAAAGAACCCCAAAAGGCCTTGTTCTTCTGATTCCCTCCTCTAAGGGAATCTCCCCGTCTCCCCTTTGTTCATGCCTTACAGCCACGCAGGCCTTTTGCTGCTATTGGGTTTCCCTGGGACCAGCTCTTTCCACTTTCTGGAATGGTTCTTTCTTGGGCTTTTGACATGACAGCTCTTTCTCTTCAATCACATGTCACCTTAATGTCACCTCCTCAAAGAGGTACTCCTTGACCACCCCATGCAACATCCTCCTTCTACCCCAGTTCCTTCTATCACATCACTGTGCTTATTCTGAGAAGTTAGCGTGACTTCAATGAATCGATTACCTTTTGTTTGTTTGCCTGCTTCCAGTTTATAAGCTCCATGTGTTCCCGAGCTTGTCTGTCCTGTTCACTGTGGTGTCTGTCCCTAACACCTAGCGCATGGTTGGCTTCGTAAAATAAGTGCTAAATAGATTAAATAATGAATGTACATTGGGGACATTGGAAAGGCGCAACAGTGGAGACCATTACTAAGTAAAAAGCTTTATTTCTAGCTGAACAAGTGTATACATGGGGTCAAGAAGTGTGGGCTATACATATATCCTAGAAGGGTGGACTCTAGGAGGATACACGCATACACACACACACACGCACAGCTTTTCACTTCAGGTTCAAGGAGTCCCTGCCTTCCATTCAGAGTCCACTTTGGCTAGCATTTATGTCAGTCAACACACCCAACCTGCTCCTCCATGGGCAACGTGGAACTTTATTCTCCATTCCTCAATTCTGAGCTCTGCTTCTCTGGATCTATTTGGGAGCCTCTCCCATGGGCCTTCCAGTGTCCCTCGGTGTCTCCAACCCTTCTGGTCCATCCGTGGTGCCCTGCCCACCGCCACTCATTGTTCTAGCTCTTCCTGTCTTTGGCCTTCTTGTTGAAGTCTCAGCCATTCCATTTCATCTTTTCCTCTACCCGCTGCCCTGGATGGAGCCGAAGGTTCAGCTCCACTTGTTGGGAGAAGGAGGGTGAGGGACAGCAACTCTCCAGTCTGGGCTCAGGCTCCACGTAGATGGTCTTCAGACTTTTCCAACTGCTTCCCTAGAGAAACTCTTGGGTATGTTTACACTCAGAGTCTCTTTTTGTCTACTTTAAGTTGTTTTGCAAAAGACCCCCTAGTGTGACATCAAGAGGGAAAAATGCACCACACTACACTGATACAAACAGAGAAGTGTCTCAAAGATGCTAATTGCTTCTTGATTTTTTTTTTTTTTAACCTACACAAACATTTGGGATGTGTGGGTGGCACAGTTGGTTAAGCGTCCGACTCTTGATTTCAGCTCAGGTCATGATTTCACGGTTCATGAGTTAGAGCCCCAAGTTGGGATCTGTGCTGACAGTGTGGAGTCTGCTTAGGATTCTCTCTCTCTCTCTCTCTCTCTCTCTCTCTCTCCCTCTCTCTGCTCCTCCTGTACTCTCTCCCTCTTTCTCTTTCAAAATAAATAAACTTGAACAAAATAGATCTACACAAACATTGAAAGCTCATGAGGCGCTTCCTAAGTATCATCTGACACATTCAACATCTCTGGATCTCCAGGGCACCCGGCAGAGCTGAGGAAGCTCTGCAAGTCAGCTTTCCTCTTTTCCCAGGCCCAGGAAAACCAACTTGCCACAGTTAGGCTACCTTCTTGGTAGAACTGAGTGGGAAGTGCTGTCAGCAGTTTTGCAGCAGATGGATTCCCAAACAGGGAGCAGTTTGTGTATCAGCTTATTCTGTTGCGTTACCACATCAGAAGATTGTCTGGTCTACTTACGCGGATTCTTTAAAAATAAGAGACAATTCAAAGACGTTTTTGTTTTGCAAGACACTCTTTGAGTAAACTGTCTTAGGAACGGGTCTGGAATTGTGCCTGGTTCCTGTCGGTGAGCCTGCCCCTGAACTGCGGAAAGAATCGCTTTACGGTGCTCAAGTGTCCTGTGTATATGATGGGGTGGGTGGAGGGCCTTGTTAATGGTGATGTCACACTCAATGACCTTCTTATGTTCTTATGTCCTGATTCCCAGGAACAGCAACTTCATAAAAATGTTCCTCTCACTTAAACTACCCATTAACCTTTCTAAGCTGGCTAATGATTAATGTCATTAGCTTCGGGATGGGATTGACAACTCCCAAGAGGTTATGGCACCCACAAGGGGGTGGCTGTAAGAACTCTAGCCTGCTGTCCTCAGTCTGTCTGGGTGTGGAGATAATGGCTTTACCCTTCCATCAGTGCCGTTTATTGCAGTCATAATTATGCATCTGTTCTGTCAGCACCTGCCCTACTAGAGGGAGAGAGAACCCAAATAACGATGTCAAGTTTATCAGACCTGCGTGATGTGGACATCACAAATGACGTGGCAACCTTGTGTTTGGGAACCACAGTCTTTAGTTTCTGAGTCTACTCTGATTTCCTTTATCCTTGGCCTCGTTCTATCAGGTTAAACTTTTACGATATTACCATTTTCATAGGTCAAAAATGGCCAAATAGGAGAAATTTCATAGGTTCAACCCGATATGTTTTGTCCTCGATGGTTCTTGACCATAGGTCACAGGTCAAAGGTAGCAAGTGAGGAGACTCGAACCCAAGTGAGAGAAACCTCCGAGTTAGGGATAGCCCATCTCAAATTCTAAATTGCCCTGGAGAAAACTGTATGGTTTTTGTACACTTCTGTGCCCATGTTATACGCCTGTGGCTTTTGAACTGTTTCTTCTTCTTGGGTTGAGACATTTAAGGCGATGAGTTCATAAAGTTTCATGTCATGATAAAGCCTAAAAATAGTTTCCAAAGCATTTGCATTAAGTTATGAGGGATAAGAAGGTTGTATTTGCAAAAGAAATGGTTGCAGTCTTAGCGGTCATGTGCCACACTGCAAATCATGAAGGCCTATGCTCAGGAAGACTTGTTTGAATTAGTAGCAGGTGTACTTCGAGATGGCAGAAGGCACAACTTGTCCTGCTCTTTAGTGATGGATAAGGGAAACAAGAAAGGAAGAAGAACTTGTGTTGCTTTCCTACCCTGTGACTCATCTTTCTGTGGATTTTATCTTTCCATCCTCATAAAAATCCAGTGGGACAGACATTGTTATCACCCGAAGCGACCGAAGCTCCAAGCAGGGTTAAAAACAGTGCCAAGGTCCATATCCCTAGACGTTGGCAGAGCCAGAGTTTACACACCCGGATCGGTCCTATTCAAAACCTCACCATGTCCTTACACCTGGAATGACTGGATGACCCAGTTCCTGGGATGGTCCGGGTTGATGCCTTTGGTTCAAGCATACTCAGGAGTGCAGTTTGGGACTCTGCTTACTGCTAGTACTCCCCTAACTCACTGGTCCCCTCAACACATATTTAAGGAGGCCTCTTCCAGGACAAAACACTGTGTTTTGGGGTTGTATCAACATTTTGCCTCCCGGCATTCCTCTCCAGGGATCTTAACTTTAGGGGCTGCTGCTCCCAGGGGAGCTTGGAACTCATAGTCAAAGAAGCATATTCTTTTAGCAGTGTCTCTGATGGCTGTGTTAGCTGTATTTTCTCGTCAGAAATCCAGGATAAAAAAGATTTCTAAATCACTTTGGTACAAGACAAAATGGAACGGTGTTGGAACCCTAAACCACCAAATTGTTTGTGGGTCATGTGATTGCTATGAGTTGATGAGCCGCGGAAGCAAGTCAGCTATGCCAGGCACTTGAGAAGGAGGACGGGAGAGAGGGAATAAATAGTTTTGATGCTGGCTTTATGGTTGTGCTGCTTCTCAGAGTGATTCTGTTTTAATCAGTGCCCATGGTAAGGATCATGGGTAAATCCCATTTTCACATGTGCATGCAAGTACAAAACTTGGAACTAATGAAGACTAATGCGGTAATTTAATACATATTAATCTGTTTGCTTACTTATTCTGCATCTGTCACAGCCTATAAACCCCAGCAACCTAGAAGTTGCTAATTCTACTCAGTTGCCAGACACACAAAATATAGAAATGCCAAAGAGAAAGCGTGGAAACTTAGCTTGTCCGTGGAGGGTTAAGTGGATCCATTGTTACTCACAATGGCTTGTCTCTTTATTCTGTTTGAGCTTGGGTCGGCTGTGTGCACAGAATTTCCTCAGAAAGGGAAAACAAACGTATATTATGTAGCATTCACTGCATATTTTTGGCCATTTGCTCCTTAAATGACTAGCTGTGACAAGTTCCAGCAGATTTAATTCAGCCACTGAATACAAGGTCTGGCATAGTAGGAGTTCAAAAAACATATCAATGGTAAACATTTGCTGAGTTCCTATCCTTATTTTATCCAGAAGAAGTATAAGTACTTATGGTGTTTTTCTGGAGATGATGGGCATAAATGAAGTAGTTAGACATGAGGCATTTATTTACAGAACAAAACTAGAAAGGTTAAAATAAAGTGAATTGAAGATAATCAGCAGCCAAGTTAGTTACTACAGACCCCAAAACGGTAATATTTGTCCAGTTGGTTGCATTTTGTGTGTGTGGGGGGGTGGGGTGGGGGACACAGGTTTCATGGATCTGAGCTCCAAGGCAGAAAGGGCGTGGACAGTGGAGTCTGGGTCAACTACACTTAGTCATTGGACTGCTCAGAATATTGCTTTTCTCCTCTCCACGGTAAGGCTAACAGTATCTACTTTCAAGGATTGTTGTAGAGATTTGCAAAAACGTGAGCAAGGCCGTGTGCAATGTCTGGCTGAAGCAGGAGTCAACACATGGTAGCTGTTATAGCTGTTATAACCATTGTGGAGGAGGTAGGACTTGAAATGGGTCTCAGAGACTGATCAGAACGTCAGTAAGTGGTGAGAAAGGGTAAAGGCGTCTTCCATGCTGATGTGTGGAGTTCTCATTCATTTATCGTCACAGTCATGTAGTTTTTCATTACATGAATATTCCACAGACTATTCAATCTTATTTAAGTTATTCCCATTTTCTGGCCTCTATGAACAATATGATGTATTCGTTTTCTAGGGCAGCCATAGTGAACTGTGCAAATGGGAGAGCTATGGACAATGGAAATTTTTCTTTCACACTTCTGGAAGCTAGAAGTCCAAAATCAAGTGTCGGCAGGGCCACGCTGTCTCTGAAGGCTCTATGAAAGAAACTATTCCATGCCTTTCCGGTAGCTTCTGGTGTTATCAGCAGTCCCCAGTGTTCCTTAAATTTGCAGACTCATCTTCGTTTGTCTCTGCCTCTACTGCCATATAGGATTCTTTTGTGTGTATCTGTAGCTTTTCTACTCTTTTTATAAGGATCATGATACTGGATTCAGGGCCCACCCGATTCCAGTATGGCTTCATCTTAACTTAAATAATGATATTTGCAACTACCTTATTTCCAAATAAGGTCATATTCTGAAGCTCTGGGGAGGACACAAATCCATACAGCTATGAACATTCTTGCACCTGCCTCCCGGTGGACCTGAACCAGGTGCTTTGAGCCACCCCTCCATGTAGATGTTCTTTCACTGAGATCACTGGGTCCTAAAGTCCGTGTATCTTCACCTTTATAAGATTAAGCCAAATTGCTTTTCCAGTTAGTTTTGCCAAATCACTCTTCCACATGCAGTATGTAAGAGCTCCTGTTGCTGTCAGAGCTAAAAGAAATGTCGCTAAACTAGTGTTTGTAAAGTGGTACGTAGGTATGGCTTAATTTGCATTTCCCTGATTAATGTCCTCATTAGTTTTCTCCTTTGTGAAATACCTATTCGTATCTTTTGCCAATGTGGTTGTTGGTTTGTTTGTTTTATCCTTAACTTTTTGGAGAAATTCTTTCCCAGTTACGTAAGTTGTGAACATTTTCTCCCGGTTTGTGGCTTGCTTTTTTACTCGATGGAGTCTTTTGATAAAAAAAAAAAAAAGTTGTGAATATTAACGTAGTTCTTTTTCTCTAAGGTTGGGGATTTTGGGTCTTAAGAGCCCCCACCCTCCACTTTGAAGCCATAAAGATCTTTCCCTCTATTTTCTCCTGAAATTTAAAGTCTATCTATCCCATTTAAATCTGTAGGCCACCAGGAAGTGACTTTGGTGGACAGCGTGAAATCAGGATTCAATTTCATTTTTTTCCATATATGGATTACCAATTATCCTTACATCACTTTTCTGTAATTTTTTTTAATGTTTATTTATTTTTGAGAGAAAGAGAGAGAGACAGAGCGTGAACAGGGGAGGAGCAGAGAGAGAGGGAGACACAGAATCCGAAGCAGGCTCCGGGCTCTGAGCTGTCAGCACAGAGCCTAATGAGGGGCTCGAAGTCACAAACCGTGAGATCATGACTTGAGCTGAAGACGGACGCTTAACAGACTGAGCCATCCGCGTGCCCCACTTTACATCACTGTGATTCCCTGTGATCTCCTGTGTCACCCCAGTCACGGTACTTAACACATGTAAGTCTGTTTGGGCTCTCTAACCACTTGTCTTCTGGTTGGTCATTTGAATTGTCTTCAGATTTTTGCTATTATAATGATTGTGCATGACTAACAGTTTTGCACGTATGTATTTGGTCCACCTCTGCCATTTATTTCCTTAAGATGACTATCTAGATGTGATTTTGCTGTACCAAAGAATAAGCACATTTTGGTTTTCTTACTTTTTCCCCATGGCTGGACACCTTCCTCACCCTGCTGCCCCCCACGTGGGTGTTCTCACCTCACTCAGGCTCTGACTCCCTGCACAAGGCCAGCGCCCCCTGTGTGGACACCGTCCTCACCTCTGAACGGCTCGCACTGCATATTCCCAGGGCCACTGTCATCCCCAAGGGCCTCTCTCCCCACCTTACTTGCTTTGTTCTGCATCATCTGTGGCTTTCGGATAAAACTGTTCAGGAAGGAAAGGGAAGAGAAAGGAAGACAACCGGAAGGGCTTGGATGTATTTTAGAGGGTTTTTAGTGATAAATTGAGAAACCACTCTCACAGAGGCTCTACCAATTCCCATTTCCACCACCCATGTATGGGGGGTGCAGGTGATTTAGGGGAGGCTCCAGGAAGACAAGGGCTGGTCTTGTGCACTGCTGGATCCTTTACACAGTCCCTGTCACAGAGCTGATGCCCGATACAGACTTGTCAAATGAATGACTCTATTTCTGATTTTCACCAGCTGGATTCTTTCATTAAAAAAAAAAGAAATCCACTTCATCCATGTGGTGTCAAGATGGCGCCATCTTGGAGCACCTGAGTGGGTCTGTCGGTTGAGCGTCCGACTTTGGCTCCGGTTGTGGTCTCTCATTTCTCAGGTGCAAGCCCCGCGTCGGGCTCTGTGCCGACAGCTCCGGGCCTGGAACCTGCTTCGGATTCAGTGTCTCCCTCTCGCTCTGCCCCTCCCCTGCTCATGCTCTGTCTCTCTGTCTCTCAAAAATAAATAAACGATATGGCGCCATCTCGACCTCCCCAGGGCCCAGCACGCTGCTCGGAGAACTCCGTTTTCTGCAGTGATTTCCATCACCTCAAATCAGAAGTCATCTTCCCAGGTCGTCTGCTTCCCGAGTGAAATGCAAGACCAACGTGTGCCCAGCAGGTAACTGGTGACGTGACCATACAACCAGCACGGGATCTTCTTTACACCGTTGTGGGCGAGGCCACCAGCCACGGAATCTAACAGATGTGGGTTACATGCTGGCCCCCCCTACGTGGTAGCTGAGAAACCTTGGGAACTTTAATCTCTTCCACCCTCAACCACAATTTCCTCATTTGTGTAACGTGGATAATAATGCCTGGCACGGAACACTAACGTCCCCAGCCTGCTGCACACAACAGTTAGGAGCCTCATAGGAACGTCAGCCTCGGAGAGCGGGGAGGGCCTGCTGGCCTCAAACTTCTTCACTAGCTCAGTGGAAATGGAAACGCATTGCCAGGGGTGTCGAAGGACCAAAAAAAAAAAAAAAAAAAAAAAAAAGCTTCATTTTTAATTTGGTTGAACAAACTGCCTCTTAAAGTTGTTGTTGCTGTTACCGAGGGCTTTGATCCCTATAAATGTCTCCTGCCTTGCCCAGGAGAAGTGTACCGGGGGGGCCAGTAATGACTTCATAAAGACAAGTGTTAGGATGGGGGGCAGGAGCTAAGTCACTAATAGGCTTCCCCCGCCCCCGCCCCGCCCCCCCCACCCCTGCTCCCCGCGGGGCTGTGCCCCTTCAAAGCTCCAAATCCTCCGCGGTCCATCTCCCCCCTCCTCTGTGGTTTTGCCTTAAAGCACAGGTCATCAAAAAAAAAAAGACTTTTTTTTTTTTAAGGGCGTCTTTTTTTTTTTTTTAATTAAAAAACCAATCTTTCGTCTCTGACCAAAAGAAATAAAAATTCTCTTTCAATGGGACCCAAGACGGATGAGCCCCTCATTAGCAAGGCTATCTTCTTCCCTGCCTCGGAGTGAGCGCAGAGATAAGAAAACAATTTATTTTTCATTAGTGGAAAAATGATACGACTTCTAGGAATCCGCGGTAGTTGTCGTCTTGCAGGCTTGGCAGACTGGGAGCTCGCTTTTCTCATCAAAGACTCACTGAGCTTTTTCTCCACAGCTCTCAGGACGATGATAGGGCAGCTCCCAGAAGGGTAAAAATTAACAATACGTGCCATCCTGTCGGACTTCAAGCTTCTCGAAACATCTTTAAGACTAGCCATCCGCGGGGCACCCAGGTGGCTCCAGCCTTGGTTGAGCGTCCAACCCTGGCTCAGGTGGTGATCTCACCGTTTGTGAGTTCGAGCCCCGCGTTGGGCTCTGCGCTGACAGTGTGGAGCCTGCTTGGAATTCTCTACCCCCCCACGCCCCTCCTCTGCTCCCAAAATAAATAAACTTAAAAAAAAAAAAAAAAAAAGACTCACCCTTCTCCCTGCTCTCCTCACACCTGGATGGAGGCAGGAGACTTTGTGGGAGGTTTGGAAGGAAAGGAAGGGGAGGGAAGAGCAGCAGAACAGTTCTTACGACCCTTTCCTGTGCTCTCGCCCCTAGACGTTCTCTCAGCTGCCTGTCTGCTGCGTCTGCTTCTCCTGGATTGCTCTGGAAGCGCCCCCTTCTCCCTCTACCATGCAGAACACTTGGGTGCCTTCCTGCCAGGACTCTCAGTGTCTGGGAGTCCAGGGCCCAGAGGCAGTAATTGCAGGGAACAGCTACCACGTCTAGGATTAGAAGGGTTTAAAATTATGAAAACACAGAAGCTTAAAGGTGGGCCTTGGGGAGCTGGCGTCTCTGAGCGTGGGGCAGGGCTCTGCGGGGCTGCGACCCAGACTCCCCGGGGAGGGGGCCTCATCCAGCGGATCCCGGGGGTCACCGAGGCTGCCGCTTGATGGAGCTGGTTCTGCAGGTGTGGAAAAAAACTGTCACCTGGCTTCGGCCGCGGGAAGGGGCTGCCTCTGCTGGGGTGAAGTGCCGGGGTGAGGCTCCCAAGAACGGGAAATAGACAGGAAGCAATGAGCCCCCTCCTGCCCCCCTCCCCAGCCCCGCAGGCTCCTGCTTGAATCCCCTCTTGGTGGAGCCTAACACGGAGCAGGTGGCCCCGCTGCCACAGAGCAGGGGACAGGGGGATTTGGCAGTGAGAGATGTCAGCTTAACGACGCACGCGTACCCAAAGCTGTTAGGGCGCTCGAGAAAGTCCCAGGGCTCCCACCAGGCACGGGTCACCTTTCCTGGTGCACAACTGTGGTGATCAGTACCAGCAGCGACACGATGCCCTGTCACCATCATTTTAGACAGGCAAACTTTTACAATTTAGATGCTCCTTTTGGCTGCATTTATTTACCTCCTTCTCTCCCGCCCATCCCTCTCGCTCGCTAGGATTAGATTCACCATCCATCAGTAAGCCTCTTATGGTTTGCCTCCTTCTCTACTCACATCTTCTTCGCGCTTTGTATAACACAGTTTGCCCCTTTGCTATATTAGAATATACTCGGCGGATTTTACCGACTAATAGTTTTATGTACTGACGTTCTAACTCGTCAGCTAACGCAAACCCTTTGTGTCCTTCCTGCCCTCCCTCCAGGCCCCCTTCCTCCCTCCTTTCCTCTCTTTGCATCACACAGCATTTGCTTTCACAAGAAGTACCAATAAATAATACATATTTATGGACATGACACAAGTCTCAGTACCTTCTTGCAAGTGATACAGCGACGCTTATTTAAGAATATTCCGCAATTCCTCCTTTTTGCTAATCACACAGGCACCTCTCCTTGTTTACAGTATTTCACAAAAGCGCTGAGTGGTGATTTTGGTCATCGTGCGTTACGTGTCTTTTTCTCAGTCCCCAGATGATAAACGAGAAACTTGTTTCTGAGTCAAGAGACTGGCGTCCGAGAGGGGCAGTAGGTCCTTGCTGCGCTTGGTTCTGCTCCCGCATTTGCTCTGGGCGTTTCCTGAGGCAAAGGCAGGGGTGGGCTCTCTCTCCCGGAACCTTGCCCTGGGATCTGCCCCGATCTCCCCCCGCACTGCTCGGCTTCCAGCTGCCTCTGCGGCCTCTCGGCTACCCAGCGGTATCTGGAACCTTCTGGGTCAGGCTTGCCTCCACCCTGTGGCTGGGAAGATGGCACCTCTGACTAGAGTCCCTTGGCAGGCAGAGATGGCCTGGAAGAATCGGCGGGAGGGGACCAGACTGTCCCAGCCATCGGTGTCATTCAAAGGCAGCAACACAGTGAAGGTGTTGCTTCCAGGATTTCCTTCCCTTGGTGCCAGTGGTCTTTCCCTGTCACAGAAACCTAGCTAGCATCCCACTGTGGAGGAACTGGTGGGGCGAGGGGCAGGGAAAGGGGGGAGAGAGGAAATATTTAAGGTACGCTGCCTCCGCTCGCTTCTGCCAGATCCTTAAGCGTGCGCGATCGAGCCTTCTAAGCGCTCCTGGGATTCCAATGGAACCTCACGCAAACCCCTGCACAGCCGTCCGCTCTAGCTGGGAAGCATTCCCCTCCCCAGCCACATGGAACTCTGATGGTTGCCTCTGGCCCCCGTTCTACCGCCCGCTCTCTGCACCTAGCCCACCGCACCGCAAACCATCCCCTGTAAGGCCCTGTCTCTGCTGGTGGCCCTGCCGCCCCCCCCCCCCCCATCACAGTCATGACAGAGTCACGGTCTCCTGTCCGTCTGGTTTCAG
Organism: Panthera tigris; assembly: GCF_018350195.1. Classification (NCBI taxonomy): domain Eukaryota; kingdom Metazoa; phylum Chordata; class Mammalia; order Carnivora; family Felidae; genus Panthera; species Panthera tigris. Next base: position 26,341,194 of record NC_056666.1, read on the forward strand.
GCCTGTCAATTAGCCTCTGCCTCTCAGAGTTGGGGTCTTGGCGCTCTATGGATGTGAGATTTATCTCCTTCACAATCATTTCAGATATGTTTCCTGTCGAATCATAGGGTTTTCTGAGGCTCAGAGAAGTCAAGCAGCTTGCCCAAGATCACACCGCCGGGAAGTGGTAACGCTAGGCTTGCAACGCTTGACAGTTTGACCCCCAAATAAGTGTTTGGTCTCCTACGCGGAAGATGGCAATTACACGAACCTTTGTTACGACTTCGCCTTACCCCCGTATCTCACCCATGAATGAAACCGGTAAAAGATGCACTCCTTTCTGCTGATTGAATTCAGCCTCAGAAGCCCTCTTGACACAGTGCTCCCGGAAGCCACTGGCAATGAAGTGCAGTTGGCAGAGGAGATGAAACTTACTGACCATTGTTGCCGTGAGCCAGCCTGTTTTCGACGTAAAGGAGTGACTCCATGGTGTTAATCAGCGGAGAAGCTTCTTTTCTCCTGTCTCTTAAGGCAGGAATCCTTTTGGGTAGGATTTGAGGCTTGTCAGCGTGCTCCAGCTCAAAGCACAGGAACTTGTGGCGAAGGGAGGTGGGAAAGGTGGCAGGGTGACCACGCAGGAGAATATCCCCTGGGTCCCTGCGGTGGCAGGAGCCCCCCGAGGGCTCCCAAAGGAAAGCTGCACCGTCTTCAGCGCCCGGGCTCTGGACAGCGCGGGTGCCTTCGGTGAAACCCGATGCCGGTCAGGCCGGCTCCCCGGGCCACCTCAAGCTGGACAGGAAAGAGGTAAATCAGATCTTGGCGAAGGCAGCCGACTGGCCCCTGCTGCTAGAACGGGCCTGCCCACGGCGGATTCCGAGCAAGGTATCGTTGACATCCTGGGGGGGCCCTCTAAGGCTCCCCAGGGTTTGCATCGTCCAGGGCACTAGTCTGCGGAGGTGGGGTTGTTGGGGGGGCCCAGCTGCTTCCTGTCCCTCTCCCGCTCCGCAGGGCTGGGTGTCTGAGCGACGTGCCAGTGCAGTCCCGGGGCGATGCCCGCGGTGTCTGTGACAGCAACTGTAGGGCAAGGCGAACACGGCACTGCAGCGTGTTGGGGCTCAGCCGAGGGCAATAAGGCGGCGGGGCTGGGCTGCGCACGAGAGCTGGGACCGGAGTGGGGACCCAGCTTTCCGCAGGGAGCATCCAGGGCAGAAGTAGCAACAGACCCCCGTATTCATAAGCTCGTGCCACAGAGAGGTCACTGGAAGACCTTTGCCCCACCACCATCTCGTTTTGGGAAGTGCCACTCAACTCCCGAGTTAGCACAGCAAGGCCGTCCGGATACCTGAGACGCGTCAATCCGGGCCAACTGGGCTGAACGCGAGCCAGGCGCCCGGCCAGGGCTCAGGCTGTGATTGGGTAACGGGGTCGGGACAGGCTGCCTTGGGTTTCGAGGTGCGGGAAATGGGGGCTGTGTGGTTTCTCGAAGCCCACTTGGCTGCAGAGACAGAACCGAGGGATTCGATAGGTGGGAGAACGCGGGTTGTTGCAGCGTTCGGGAGGAGTCAGGGCCTCGGGATGCACATTTGAGGGCGTCTGATGGCCTCTGTCACCTGCCCGTGGGATTAGATCTGGGTTACTCATCGTCCTCTGTTTGCTTTACCAGCGTTTGGTCAAGGGATCGGCTGGCAGGATGCAAGAGTGTGTGTCTGTGGTGGGAGCATCCGTCAATAATTTCACTCATTTTGGGATTCTCTGGGAAGCTTGATATTATAAATAAATATACCTGAAATTCCCTGGGTTTCCCAGGACTCGGGGAGGGATTTGCTTGCTTACCTATCCCAGGTTTTCGGTGCCCACCTAGATAGAAATACGGTGGGTGGGCGTGGTCCATAGAAACCTGGGAAAGGGCGGGGGGGGGGGGGGGGGGGGGTGGGGAACTGATGTTCAAGTCCTCCCTCCACACCACGTGGAGGCTGATGTGAAATGTATTTCCTGCAGTGAGTTCCTCTGTCCGGATGCAACAACGCCATTGTGTTATTTAGAGTAACCTTGATGACGATCTTTTAGGATTCCCTTTGTGGTGAGTGGAAGTAATTTGTTAGTTTTAGGTCCTTAAGGAAAGAACACCGTAAGAACACCCTATCAGAAAGCTGTCCCGATCTCTCCTAATTTCCCTCATTGTCTTCCGAGCTGTGTAAGCTTTAACAAGATTCTTAACTTTTCTGGGCCTTATCAATACACACACACACACACACACACACACACACACAGATACATACATATACACACATGTGTATGTATGTATATACCCATATCCATATCGCACATTCCTAAAAACTGCAAACATTGTGATGTGAAATCATTGACTGGATTTGCGTTCCAATTAGAAGTTAAAGATTAAGATATTTATATGTACGTTACCAGTGTTTGTTAGGAATTGAGACTATGGCTGGTCGTGGTTAATAATAAAAGTCCAAGTTTCTAATGATCAGCATTTCTAAATTTTCTTTCCTTTTAGAAAATGAGCCAGTGGCCAGTACACTTAGGGAGTGTGAGTAAAATATCAGCCTTGTAAATTCTACTGTTGACGCTTGAGGAAGAAGTCATTTGTTCCTGTGCTTGGGAGGAGTAGAACCGGGTGTCTGTGAACATGGACTGTGGAGGTAGATAAACCAGAGCTCAAGTTATGTGTCTACTGCTAATAGCTGTGTGATCTGGGGCAAGTCACTGGACTTATCTGAACATACCTACAAACTTCCCTGTCTATAACTTTCCTTATCTATAGAATAGAGATAATAATGTTTAGCTCATGGGTGGTTGTGACCAGATGTGTCCACTGGATAATGTCATGTCTGGTTGTGGCTGGTTGCAACCGTGGGGGTCAAGCTGGCCTCCCGAAGATGGTGGAATTGAAACATGCAAAGGATTCAGGTCCCTGATGACATTGTTGAGCCACTGAATTCATCAACCTTGAAGCCACTCAACTCTCAGACTTCTTGGCATAGGGCTTGGTATGATTCCTTACTAGTTTCAGCCAGTTGAACTGATGTTACTTACAGCTGAAAGCTTCCTGACTAATACAACCCAAAATGGAATCACTTCCTCTTAAATGAAATTTGGCTCAATATAGTAAAATTTGGACCAAATCCAGGCAGGATGCCTAGGTACATCCTAGATAACGTTAAGGTGATAACAATTGAAGAGAATCTCAAAAGATACCCTTCCAAGGAGAGGGATCACAAAGGTAGGTCTCTTTGCTTTTGTTTCAGGAGGTCTTTAAAAGGTCTGGATCAGTAGAGTGCTATGTTTAAAAGTTTTCAGGGTGGTATGCTCCTGAGTTGTACGAGTGGGGACAATGGACTGGAGTGAGTGAAGATTCCTGGCAGGGATGTTTCCCAAGAGACTGTTGTGATAGTCTAGGGAGCAACAATGTGGGTTTGAACTGTTTTGTGCCTGTGGGAACACAGGAGGAGATTTGAAGGTTTGGTTCACTGAGCAGGAATGTAATCAAAGATTCATTTAACATAAATACCAGGAAATAACGTATCCCAGAAACCAAAGGAGGAGAGAAGAGACTGTCATGAATGAAACAGTGATCACCACCATTACTGGGCACAGAGTGACCAAATAGTGAGGGCTTGCCACATGACAGACACTGTTGGACACTTTACATGTATTATTCCATTTCACCTCACAAGAGACCCATGACATAGGGTCTCCAGACCCTCTAGTCATTGGGCTCCAGGCCCTCCAATCAGGGCCTCCAGATTGTTCCCATTTTCTGATTAGGACACTAGATGTTGGAGAGGTCAAATCCCACTACTGATAAAAGTGGACCCAGATTTCAGGCTAACTGCTCCTGAAGCCTCTTGGGTTAGCCAGGGGATAATCCCCTGATATACAGTGATACAGAATGTCAAGCAGAAGGGAAAGCTGTCGGACTTGGCAATTAGGAAGTCACTGGTGAGAGAAGCTTCAGGTTTGGAAGTGTGAGAGGCAAAGGAGAGAAGGCAGTGGGTCTTTGAAGAATCCTATGCACGGAGATAGGGTGTTCTTGCCTAGAGGGCAGATGAGGGCATAAAAAGATTTTTCCACCGGGTGTCATGAGAATTGCTACTGTATTTATTAGTCATGATTTTCGTGGTTTGGGAATTACATGCAGAAAGAGTTCACCCCAATGCCACTTAGAAATCAAAGTGTTTTTTTTAATCCCTAAAGCCAATTTTTCTTTCATTTCTTATTGAATTGTAAGTAGGAAATTCAGCAATTCTGAGTCTGGTTAGACTGGGAAGTCAAGAGAGCTGTTGGTCAGTAGTGCTTGGAAATATAGCCTCCGTCTCACCATGGATGTTGAATGACCATCCTCTGGTTAACCAAACAATTATCTAATCCAATTGATAATATCTAGTCAAAACTGAGAGCCCCTCAATCACTAGCCCAGTGATGATTTACATGTATGAGATTTCTCTTGTGGGGCGGACTCCTTTTGGCAACACCTTCTAGTGAAACCCAACTCAATGTACTAAACAAGCATTCTGGCTGGGTTGCTGGCTCCATAAGCCAGTTACAAACGCCAAGGTTGCCATTGAATTGCTTTGGTGTAAATTCCGGTTCTCTTCTGGGGCTTCTGAAGAATCAGAATCCTTATGGTGTTCCCAACTCTGCTCTTGTCCCTTGGGAGGCTGTCTACTTGGTAACGGGGAAGGGGGTCTCACTTCCTTAGCCTGAAATTAGGAGAGAGATTAGACACTGAATTATTACAACCGCTTGTTTGCTGAGGGTTAAACGAATCTGAAGATCTGGCTTTCTTGTTTCCTTGGATTGCGTGTTTCTAGGGGAGAGGAACCTTTCTACTTCTGTAACCCCTCCTTCTCCATTATCTGGAAACACTCCATGAAGAAGCGGAGGGCAAGTTGAGGGCATACTTTCCAATTAAACAGGAGGTTTCAACATGATGATGTAAATAACTAAATAATTATACTTCCCCAAGGCATTGTTAAACTTGTCCTTTAAGAAGAAGGCAGAACTTTTAGTTTCTTTGCTGATGAAACAAATTTTGTGTTAGCAGGCAAGCTTCTTGAGGCCAGAGACCAGGTCTTTTGGCTCTTTTATAGCTCTAATAATCATTACTGCTGTTCATGAACTATTTCCAGGTCTCTTCCCTTCCGGGCACTGTGGGATTCCACTTCCTGCTCCCTTGCGGGTGGGTGGGGCCCTGAGACTAGTCAGGCCAAGGAGATATGATAGAAAACAAAAGGCCTCGGATTTTAGTCTCCGATCATTTTGTCTCCTGTCATTTAGGGAGATTTAGCCTCCTATGACTTCACAGGATAGACAAATCTTGAATCACTATGTTGTACATCCGAAATGAATATAACGTTACGTGTCAGTTATACCTTAAGAATAAAATGAAAAAATACAGAAAATGATTTGGTCTCTTGTTTGAACGTCTCCAGAGCGTTGTTTTCTCACTGCCATGGCAACCAGTAATATTCAAGATGGTGGCTATTTTATCCACTTGGATAGCTGAATATTTATGGAGATTAAGCTCCCCAGCCCAAGTCGCCTGCTAACTCTCAGTGGACACGTGGCATTAATCACAAATAAACTTTGGTACTTTCAAGCCACCCCCAGTTTGGAATTGTTTTCCACTGCGGCAGGAATCCTGATGAGTACAATGTAAGACCTGACCTATATTTCAAGTATATATGACATCTGTTTTATTTAATATACTCTTAGGTCCACTAGGCTATAAACACCTTGAGAGCAGACACGGCTTGGTATCCATTTGGTGTCTGTCATCTAGCAGAGGCACACAATATTCCTTGATGAAAGTTATTGTATGAGTGTTTGGATACCCAAAAAGATGGGAAACGTTAAGAGCACGAGTAGCTGAAATCCACTGTTTTTCCTACATTGTATTTGCGCCAACAGCGTCGGCTTCCTCACCGCCCTTCAAGAGAATAGCTTTTGAGACTCAAATTTCACCGAGGGTATTTCCTCTGTCTCTACACAATCTCTGCAGTCTCTAGTGGAATCATAGTAAGTCACAGTAAAATCATCTTTGGCGGGGGGGAGGAGGACAAGGAGACGAAGGAGGAGGAGGAGGGCGAGGAGGACAAAGAGAAGAAGGAGGAGGAGGAGGGCAAAGAGGAGAAGGAGGAGGGTGAGAGGGAGGAGGAGGGTGAGGAGGAGGAGGAGGAGAAGAAGGAGGAGAACAAAAAGAACAAGAACAAGAAAGAGGAGGAAGGGGAGGAGAGGAAAGAGGGAGAGAAGTTGAGAGGAGCTAGTTGCTGCACGGTTGAGAATTAGCTACGTTTAGAACAAAGGCACTCTTTCTGTTTTGGACAATAGGAACAGTTTCAAGATCCATTCTGGAGACAGAAGTGACCGGTCTTAGGGGCCTCAAATAGTTCATCTCAAATATTTATCACTCACAGGCACCCAATAACTTCGTAAGTTCTAATTCTTTTTTCCAAATTTCAATCAGTTGAGTGCATTGGGATCCCTAGTCTGGTTGACTGGAGAGTGAGAAAATAAGTAGAACCACATCAAAGGGTTCTATTTCTAGTCCAAAGCTAAGAGTCATTTTAATTAACTTACACAGGCAGAATGCAGTTACTATTAAGCTTTCTGAAATATTGACAATAACTGGAAAGATCTCCACTACTCCCTTTGAATAACAGCCTAGAAATTGCTGTGGCTGTCTCTCTCACTTCATTCAAGCCCCTGGCTATGCTACCTAACATAGCCCTAACCTCACCTCTGGGACATACCCCTTTTATTCTTCTTACAGAATTTATGACCCAAACGTTATTGGTTATACTTGTTTACTTGGCTATTGTCTACTGGTCCCCACTAGAGTGTAAGCTGCTTGAGGGCAGGAGGAGGGTCATTTCTGGCTTTCACTCTGGCACCTAGGACAGTGCCTGGCACACATTCATCACTCGATACATGCTTGTTCAAGGAATGAACACATGAATGAGTGAATGAATCCATTTATTTAGAAATTACTTGAATCAAAGAACTCATGTATCCCTAGAAGCAAAAGGAAACCTAGAGTTTTCCAGTCCAAAGCCTTATAGATCCGCAGTTGTGGGTCATGTCTAGGATCACAGAGGTTTGTGATAGAGCCAGAGCAATGACTCCTCGTCTGGTGTCATTTCCATTTCAACATGCAAATACCTACTACACAGCCACTGGAGAGTGGGTAGGTGGGAGGACGGTGGAGGCACCTGGGACGGATAAGGAACTGGTGGGGACAGAGGCTGTTAGCATGTGTCCCATCCTCCCATTGCTGTCCAGCAGGCCATTATCAAAGGTGAGGACAAAAGGTATGAGGATACAGGAGGGGAGGAGGGAGAAGGATGTGTGGGGAGCACCAACAGGAGAGGAGGATTAAGAAAGAAGCTGTCCTCCCCTGCCCCTTTTCATCATAAACTTAGCATGGCTCCCCCTCTCCCTGTGGCTCTTTTTAAAATTACGAGCTACTAAGTATTTTAAATGGGCTTTCTGTTATGTCATAAATATTCAGACCAGGAATGGTAATTGTTCCCTATGATTAATTCTGCTTACTCGGTAAAGTTGTGCAAGGTTTTCACTGGAGGGTATGTCTTTTATGTTTTCACGTTACTCATGTATGATACAATTTGTCTTCCACTGCGGTTGAGACAGCGGACTTAGGTTAAGGGTTTTGGGGGTCGTTTTTTTCTCATGGCGGTATTTGGAAGGACTAAAACTGGGTGGTTTGTGTTACCCCTCCCTGGGCTGAGATGAAGGTAACTGATGGGGCTCAGGGCCAGAAGTTCCTACTGGCCATTCCAGTCGTATTGGTCTGAGGGTAATGGAGAAAAGCGCCATATTGAAGGTTACGCATTTTGCTTTGCTTCCGTTTTAAGGATAGTTGCCTGCCAGTGTTTTCTCTTTGAAGAGCAATTTAATAAACAATCACCGGCGTTTCATGTCGAGGGCAAGATTTGTAATGGCATTCATCTCCCCAGGAGTTCTTCCTCAGCCTGTGATTGGATCAAGCCCTTTGCAATGAATACAGTGGAGTGCTTGGTGGCCCTACACACGCCCTGGGTGCCCCCCACCACCACCATCACTGCACAGGATGAAAAAGGGCTGGGGATGGAGGAGGGAGACGATTTCCAGAATGATTCTGGACTCTGCCTAAATTTCTCTTCCTAAATTTTTCTAAAGGAGGCAAACGTGAGCTTGTAATTACACTAGGACTCTTAAAGGGAGGTCCGCGGTGGGCAGTGAGCACACGAAGTTCTGGAATGTCACCTTAGCCGGCTCTGTATTTTTGGGTAAGAAGGAAGCTGAACAACCAAGGGCTTTCGTTGTCAAAGATGACAACCGACAAGGAAGGTTCTTCTGAAATGGTGCTTATTAAGCACCCCTATGAGTAAGACACCGTTCTGGGTGCTATACAGAGCGAGCCCAGGCAAGGACTTGCATTGCACGCATCTATTTTTGATCCAGATCACATGTACATTTGTACAGCCAATTGGGGGAGGTCTTGGGCTCCAGTGAAGGTGCTCTGCAAGCCCGAGTGGGGCTGAGCCTGGGCACCCGTGCTGAGAAGTGAGGAGCTTGACAGTCTTCTGGCTTCTCCTGTGTTGTAATTAACGACAACAGCAATGTTCTAGGAGGAGCATGCCGAAGAGGGGAGAGCCCCCGAGGGAGACCGTGGCAGGACACCAGGCTGTGGCTGAGGAGGCTGGTAGTCATTCGTCTACGCGAGTGGTGTCGCTCTGTATGAGGCCACAGGGACCCACATAGCTCGTCCTGAAGCCCGTGGCAATGGCAATTTCTGTAGGATCAGAGGTTGGCAACATCACAAATGTGGCAAGCCACTGTTTTTACTCTTCTTTCCTTTGACGTGTCAGGCTTGGAGAGAAAAGTGTAACCAGACATGACTGTTTAGGGTTCCTTTGAGAACAGGGAGTGTGACTTTTAACAGCAGGGAAGGCTGGCCGCAACCAACATGCAAATACTTCTCAGAAGGGATGGTGATGGGCACGCTGGGGTGGTAACTCACCCACATGGCTGAGAGTGGCCGTTCCTGTGGCTGTTGACATTCATGCTATAAACTGCTATATCCCGTTGATCTTTGAAGAGAATCCCACCACGACAAAAAGGTACTCTAAGCTTGGGCCGGTGATACGCTTATTATAAGTCATGATATAAAACGATCACAGAGTGATTGCACAATAATGGGCATGGCCTCTTGTTGATGGTGGAAATGAGTCGTGACTTATGAGTATGAGAGAAGGTGTGGCCAGTGCATGTTAGGAATGGAGCCAGAGTGGCCAATGAGCTCCTGAAATAGCTTTACAGAGTCAGCCTGAAGGCTGTGCACGCAACCTAAAGACTCATGCTTTCTTGGGCTGAGCCACCCACAATATTCAACGTAGAATAAAGAATTAGGGTCAGAGCAATGCATCCTTCCTCCATTTTCCAATTGCCATCCACTCACCCATTTTTATGCCTCAGAATACACTCTGAGATTTGTCCTCTAAGACTCCAATAACATTGGAATTGGAGTAATTGGAGAAGAATGGGTTTTCCCCTTTCCTTTTCTGAGGATGAATTAATGCTGATTTTCGAGGAGTCTTCTAGAATGACGCACACCTGTGATAAATGGAAGGACATGATTGTTAAATGAGAAAGTTATTAGTAGAGTCATAAAAGGCTGAGGTTTCATGGCAAACCTGAAAGAGTTTAGGTAGAGTGTTAGCGGCTGAGAGAGGACTCCAGAACTCTTCATCTGGGCTCTAATCCTAGGTCTGCCATTTACTAGGTGTGTGGCCTTAAACAAAGCGCTGCACTTCTTCCTGCCTCCACTTTGGCATCTGTAAAATGGACACAGTATTACACTTACCACAGGTAAGTGAGGGCCAAGTTATTATAAGGATTAAATGAGTATAATATGCAAAAACACTTGCACAGTACCTGGCATGTGTAAATACTTGATAAATGCTACTAGTGTTCCTCCTTAATCCAGAACTCAGATAGGTATGTATGCTTCCTTTCTTCCCTCCCTCCTCTGTTGGCTGAAGTCAACTATAACATATAACATGACTATAATATAGCGCAGAGCCCAATGCGGGGCTCCAACCCGCGAACTGTGAGATCATGACCTGAGCCAAAGTCAGACACTTAACTGACTGAGCCACCCAGGCCCCCCACAGCAGAAAAACTTCATAGAACACCAGCATGTGTCCACGATGTGGCCTGGCACTTGCACATCTAAGTTCTCCAGATGATTCTGAGGCACAACCAGGTGAGAACCACTGCTATGAACAACCCTAAATGTGACAAATTTAGGTAAGTACACAGTCCCCACTGGTGTAGTTAAGCAGACTTGAAGCGAGTACCACTGATGGGACGGCTTTCCCATCGAAAGGCATTCTTCCTGTAATACATCTCATTGTAAGATTACCGATTTTCCTCTCTCTCTGGAGGAAGAGTTGGCAAAAGGAACTGGAAAGAAACCAGGCGCTAAGTGGTTATGGAAATCGAAGTCTCGGCTAGGCGTTACATTCGTGACTCTCGTTATCAATCGGGGTGCGTCCGTTAATGACCTTGGCAGTCAAAAGTATCCTAGCACAGTGCAACTCACTCAATCCATATTCATTGAAAGGGAGCCCAGGAAACAACGCAGGTAAGTCTGCAATGGCCACTGAGCTCTGAACTTCCAGAGACGCTTTCCCGTGGGGTACCAAGGCCTCCCACACTGCACCGCTCCAGCGGCCTGGTTGCGTGCTGTAGAGTGAGAACTGCCCCTGATGAAGGGGGCTCCCTGGCCCCGCAGGAAGGGGTCACGTGCTCACGGTCCCTGCTCAGCCACCGCCTGCCCTCGCCCAGCTGGAGTCCAGTAGAGCCGCTCACTGGCTCTCACTCCCCTCCTCCCCACCCTCCGGCTCAAAGACTTTGCAAGGAAACTAACTGCGAACTGTTTCTCTTTGGGAGTCCCGACTTCATCGATGGACGGAGTTATTAGAAAAGGTCAGTCAATCAAAAGATCATTCCTTGGCCCTGGAGATGAGTCGGATAGTTTGATGCCAAGAAACCCCAAACTAAGAGTCTTTATGAGAGGAGCCCCTTTGGGGGGTGGCGCCTCTGTCCACGTGAGAGTCCTGGCTTCTTCCGGAGCCTTCCAGGCAGCTCACTGCAGTTAGTCGGAGGCCGCCACCCTCATTAGGTCATGTTTACTGAAGGTGCTTGTTTTCTGTCTCTCCATTCAATCGGTTACAGGACACTGACAGGACAAAGCGTGTAGTAACTGACCACCAATGGAGCTGGCTCTGTTCAGGGATTACGGTTGCCTTGGGAACCAGTTTAGCTGAACTCACCACAGCAAACATGGAATGAATGGCTGGGTCAACACCCCAGATAAAAAGAGGGTTATGCAACTGTTTGCTGAACCCTTGGCAGGATTTTTTTTTTTTCTGGACATTTCCCAGAATATCCCCATATTCACAAATTCCAAATGAAGAATTCTAATTTAAACCCGTAACAAGCATGTTCATTGTTTGCAGAAAAGAGCTGTTGCTTTTGGAAATATAAATGAAGGTCTGTAGAAGATTTGAACTGGGTGTTGCATCAGTTTTGGTAACGGCTAGAAAGCGTGTTTAATGATAAGCTTTCCCTAGACAGGAAACCAGGGAGGCCACTCATGTATTTCTAATGATCTACATAAATAATTTCAGCTACTTAGATTCCAAACTTCGGTCATTAAACGGTTTTATTCTCATCTCAGCTAAATAGAGTCTTGAAAATGAATTTTAAAATGCAGAAATAAGCTTTTGGAAAAAAAAAAAAAAACAACTCAGAGACAGGATGGAGCCTCTCTTTGTGGAAAAGCAAATTGGCAAACAGGACAATTTATTTCAGTCAGTGAGAACAAAGGAGCAAGGTTCTGGGATCTCCTAGTTCCTCAAACCTTTTAATTCTAGGCAAACAATTAAATGGTAACATAATCCAGGTGTCCGGTGTAGTTTATGTTTATTTCTGTCCCGGACTGGAAGGAAAGTATCTCACAGGGTAAGATAGTAACAGTTGTTATGACTAGTACCTGGCTGCTGGACAGTTTTCCTTCTGTGTTTTCCCCATCGGTGACTTTCTCATACTCTTGAGCTCTGACTCCCGAGCGCGTTCTCTTCTCGATTTCTTCCTCTTTTCACTTTTTCTTTCTCTCCCCCTAAACCCGCACACACCGGGTGAAGCTCGCCTGGTGTTTTATACAAAGTGGGCACTGAGAGCTGGTCGTTGCCTTCCACAGCTCATTCGAGATGGCCTGCATCGAGGGTTTCTCTTCCTTTTCTCCGGTTTGCTCCTCAAGGCCCAGACGTCATCTCCAGTGAGACTGCCCACCTTTCTTTAAACTCACGGTTACCATCCTCAGTCGATATCACTTTGTTCTGCTTTCACGGCCACCTAAGGGGGTGGGGGGTGGGCAATGAAAATAGCTGGAAGATTGCTGTTATACACACTTTTTTATTGCTTGCGACCTAGTTAAATTACTTTAGATCGGGTGATTGTTAGGTTTAGCAAAGTATTTAATAACCACGTAATTCTAAGATGTCTCTCTTTTTATTGTGCTACATTTCCCATTTTTTATCTGGATACAGCCTGTTCTTTCTGGGAAATTCTGGAGAAAAATAATAAACGGAAGTGCAGACGCATATGTGCTTTTTCCTGAAGCAAATATTTTATTTAATTATTTTATTTTATGTTTTTGAGAGACAGAGAGAGACAGAACATGAGCAGGGGAAGGGTAGAGAGAGAAGGCAGAATTTGAAGCAGGCTCCAGGCTCTGAGCTGTCATTATAGAGCCCGATGCGGGGCTCGAACCCATGAGTTGCGAGATCATGACCTGGGTTGAGGGTGGAGGCTTAACTGACTGAGCCACCCAGGCACCCCTGAGGCAAATATTTTATTTTATTAAATTTTTTTTTTTCTGAAGCAAATATTTTAAATAGCACTTACTATTATCTTTAACTTTTCACTTTGCAGTAACTATAGATTCACAAGACGTTCCAGAGAAATGTACAGGGAGGTTCGTCACCCATTCCACCCCATCTCCTTCTAAGTGAACATCTTGCATAACTATAGTATAGTATCAAAACCAGGAAATCGACAGTGGTACTCCACAGAGCTTATTAAAGTGTCATCAGTTATACAGGCACTTGTGTGTGTGTGTGTGTGTGTGTGTGTGTGTGTGGCTGAATGCAGTTCTGTCACACGTAGCTTTGTGTAGCTACCACCGTGAACAGGACCCACAACTGAAACATCACCACAAGGCTCCAATCATGCTGCTCTTTCAATAGTCACGTCTACTTCCCCGCCTCATCTAGGCAAACTCTAATATGTTTTCCATCTCTGTAATTATGTTATTTCACTAACATATGTGTGGAATCATGCAGTTTATATCCTTTAGAGACTGGCTTCTTCAATCACTCACCAGCATTTCCTTGAAATTCACCCAGCTTATTGCGTGTAGCAACAGTCTGTTCCTTTTTCTTGCTGAATGGTGTTCCCTGACCTTGAGGTACCACGGTTTGGTCAACTACTTACCCACTGAAGGGCATTTAGCGTATTTTCACTTTTTGGCTCTTATGAATAAAGTTGCTTTAAAATTTGTACACATTTCAACATAAAAATAATTTTCCCCCAATCTGGGATAAATGCCCACAAGTACTATTGCCAGGTTATATGGTAAGTCCATTTTTAGTTTTAAAAGAAACTGCAAAATATTTTCTAGAGTGGCTGTTCTATTTATATTCCCACCAGTGATGTATGAGTAATTCACTTTTTCCACATCCTTGTCAGCATTTGGTGTTATAACTCCTTTTTAATTTTACCCATTTTAATAGGTACATAGTGATAAATCATTGTGATTTTCATTTGAGTTTCCCTAATGGCTAATGATGTTGAATATCTTTTTATAAGCCTATTTGCAGTCTATATATCTTCTTCAGTGAAAAATCTATGGAAGTCTTTTGCCTATTTTCTGATTGGATTTTTTTAAATGTTCAACTTTGAGCGTTCCTTGTATATATTTTAGATATGAGTCTTCTGTTGGATATGTGATTTCCAAATATTTTCTCCAGTTCTGTAATTTGTCTTTTCATCTTAACAAGGTCACTCACAGAGCAAGGTTTTAAAATTTTGATGTGGTCTGGGGCACCTGCGTTGCTCAGTCGGTTAAGCATCTGACTCTTGGTCTCAGCTCAGGTCATGATCTCACAGTTTGTGAGATTGAGCCTCGCATTGGTTTCCATGCTAACAGCATGGAGCCTGCTTGGGATTCTCTCTCTCCCTCTCTCTCTGTCCTTCCCCCCCCCCCCATACTTTCTCTCAAAATAAATAAACTTTAAAAAAAATCTTTAAAATTTTGATGTGGTCTAATTTATAAATTTTTCTTTCTCCAGGTTGTGATTTTGGTATCAAATCTAAGAAATCTTTGCTTAGACCTAGGAGCTAAAGATTTTCTCTATTTGTACCCCCAAAAGTTTATTTTTATAATTTGTATTTAAGTGCATGATGCATTTTGAATTCATTTTTGCATAAGGAATGAGATTTAGTTTAGGGTTTATTTTTTTCCTATATGGATTTCTAATATTCCAGTATCTTTCTTTTTTTTAAAGAAAGTCTGCTTTTTTTTATTCAATCATTTTTGTTTCTTTGTCAAAAATTAAATGGGCATATTTGTGTGAGTCTATTTACAGGTCCTCTTCTCTATTCTGATCTAGGTAGCAGTCCACCAGTATCATAGTGTCTGGATCATTATGGCATATAGTGGATGCTAATATCATGAAGAATGATTCTTTCTCCTTTATTCTTTGTTTTCAAAATTGTTTGGGCTCCTTTAGCGCCTCTTCCTTTCCATACAAGTTTAAGAATAAGCTTGTCTATTTATCTAAAACATTTTGCTACAGTTTTGATGAGAATCGCTTTATACCTATAGATCAACTTGGGAAGAATTGGAAACTTTTTTACATTGAATCTTCCAATCCATCAACATGGCCTCTCTCTCTAATGATTTAGGCCTTTTGACTTTTTTAAAAATGACCATTTTGTGATTTTTCAGCATATAGACTCTTACAGTTTTGTTAGGTTTATACCTATGCATGTAATCTTCTTAGAGTAATTGAATATGGTATTACACTTTTAATTTTGTTTGAATGTGTTCATTATTGGTGCACAGAAATATAATTGACTTTTGTGTGTTAATCTTGTATCCTGTCAATGTGATGGACTCACTTATTTGTTTTAGAAGTTTGTTGTGGATTTCTTGGAGGTTTCCATGTAGAAAATCATCTCATTTGCCAATAATGAGTTTTATTCTTTTCATTCTAATCTGCCTGTTTTTTAATTTTTCTTGCCTTATTGCACTGGCTAGATCTTCTGTTACTATGCTGAATAACAGTGGTGAGAACAGATATCCTTGCCTTGTTCCTGATCTTGAAGAGGAAAGCATTCAGTCTTTAACCATTAAGCATGATGTTAGCTGCAGAATTTTTGGAGATGTTCTTTATGATAATAAACATTCCCCTTTATTCCTAGTTTGTTGAGAGTATTTATCATAACTGGGTGTTGAATTGGGTCAAACGCTTTTTTGTATCAACTGATTTGGTCTTGTTATTTTTCTTCTTTAACTTGTTAATATGTAATCCCACCTGGTTGTAGTATACTATTCCTTTTATGTATTTCTAGATTTGATTTGCTAATATTTTGTGGAGGATTTTGTTTAAACTTATGAGATATATTGATCTGTAGGTTTTTGTTTTGTTGTCCCTGAATTTGTCTGGTTTCAGTATTAAGCTAATACTGACCTCATAAAATGAGTTGGGAAGTGTTCCTTCCTCTTCAATTTTCTATAAAATTGGTGTGAATTCTTTTAATGTTTGGTAAAAATCTTCAGTAAAACTAATTTTTAGGAGCTTTGAAATTACAAGTGCAATTCTTTTTAGTGTTATAGGACTATTCAAATTATCTGCTTAATCTGGGCTGAGTTATGATTGTGGTTTTGAGGAATTGGTCTATTTCTTCTAAATTGTTGAACTTATGATCTAAAGTTGTTCGTGATATTCCTTTGTTATCCTTTTAATGGTTGAAAGGTCTGTTGTGGTTTCCCCTGTTTCGTTATTGATATTGGTGATTTGTGTCTTCTCCCTTTTTGTCTTTGTCTTGCTAGAAATTGGGTTTTCCCCAAAGGACCAACTTTTTGTTCCATTAATTTTCTCTATTAGTTTCCTTTCTAAAATTTCATTTATTTCTGCTCTGTTTTTGCTATTTCCTTCTTTATGCTTGCTTTAGGTTTATTTTGCTCTTCTTCTTCTAGTTTCTTGAGATAGGAACTAGATTCTTGACCTAAGAACTTTCCTCTTTTCTAATATAAACATTTAGGATTATAAATTTCCCTCTCAGCATTGTTTTAGATGTGCCTCCAAGATTTTGATACGTTGTATTTTCATTTTCAGTTCTATGCACTTTATTTAAACTTCAGTTATTTATTTTGAGAGAGAGAAGGTGTGTATGTGAGCGGGGGAGGGGCATTGAGAGAGAGAGAGAATCCCCAACAGGATGCGTGCTGTCAGCACGGAGCCCCACACAGGGCTTGATCCCACAAATTGTGAGATCATGACCTGAGCCCAAATCAAGAGTTGGATGCTTCACTGACTGAGCCCCCCAGGCACACCAGTTCTCTGTACTTTTAAGAATTTCCTTTGTGATTTTTTTCTTTAAGCCATGGATTATTTAGAAGTGTATTGTTTAATTTAGATGTGCTTGAAGATTTTTCCATTGTCCTTCTGTTACTGATTTCTAGTTTAACTTCCATTATAGTCAGAGGTATACTCTGTATGATTTCAATTCTTTTACATTTTAAAATTTCTTTTACAAATCGCAATATGGTCTATCTTGGTGAATGTGTGATGGACTCTAGAAAATAATCTCTATTCTGCTGCTTTTAGGTGGAATGTTCTATAAATGTCAATTAGACCCTGTTGGCTGATGGTAGTATTGAGTTCTATGTCCTTATTGGTGTTCTGTCTATTAATTCTATCAATTGGTGAGAGTCGGATGATGAAGTCTCTAACTATATTTGTCTGTTTCTCCTTTCATATCTGTTGGTTTTGTTTTATGTATTTGAAGCTCTGTTGTTTGCTGCAGAGACTTATTTTTAATAGATAATACTTCTAGAAAACATTTAGCTGTTCATGTTTTTTTAAAAAATAATCTCTGTGGGGGCACCTGGGTGGCTCAGTCGTTTAAGTGTCCAACTTCGGCTCAGGTCATGATCTCACGGTCCATGAGTTCGAGCCCCACGTCGGGCTCTCTGCTGACAGCTCAGAGCCTGGAGCCTGCTTTGGATTCTGTGTCTCCCTCTCTCTCTGCCCCTCCCCCACTCATGCTCTGTCTCTCTCTCTCTCAAAAATAAATAAACATTAAAAAAATTAAAAAAAATAAAAATAATCTCTGTCAATGACTGTTTTTAATTGGTGTATTTTGGTGATTTACATTTAAGGTAATTCTTGATATTAGGACTTAAGTCTGCCTTTTTATTTTTTAATTTTCTGTTTGTTCTCTGTTTCTCATTCCTCTATTTCCTTTTTGTGTGTGTGTGTGTCTTATTGTGGACTACTTGAACATTTCTTAGAATTCTATTTTGATTTACTTACAATGTTTTAAATATCTTGTTTGTAGAGTTTTCATATATATACATATATATAATATATATATAAGCATATATATAATCATATATAATCATAGCCTATGGGTATTTATGATTTACTGCTTAGAGTGAAGTAGTGAAACCATTTAGGTCCCTTTACTCTCCCCACTTTTAAAAATATTTTTTAAAAATATAATTATCTTCAGCATTTGTTCTACCTAAATTAAATACCACATAAGATGGTGATGTGTTACACTTTTTGCTTCAACTGTAAAATGTAATTTCAGAATATCACAAGGTGAAGAATAGTCTATTATAATTACTCCTAAATTTCACCTATTTGGATGTTCTTTTTTCCCTTATGAAGGCCCCAGAATACCAGCCTTCTTCTGTTATTATTTGTTTCTATTTTGAGTGCTCATTTTTTAAGGGTAAGTCTGCTAGTGACAAGTCGTATTAGTTTCCTTTCACTTGAGAACATTTTTATTTCCCCTTTATTCCTAAAAAAATGGTGTTGTCAGTTAAAGAAACCAAAGTTGACAGTATTTACCTTTTAGCACAATATTTATTTGTGTCACTTCCTTCTGGCCTCCATGGTTTCAAATGAGAAATCTGCTTTCATTCAAATCGGTGTCCCTCTGCAGGTAATATAACATTTGTCTCTGAGTGTTACTAAGACTTTTTCTTTATCTTTTGTTTTCAGAAGTTTACTTGTAGTGTCTTTTGTGGCAGTCTCTTTGAAGTTACGCTACTTGGGTTTGTTCAGTTTCTTGGATCCCGTGGTTTGAATCTTTCACCAGATTGGGGAAGTTTTCAGCCATTATTTCTCTGAATGCCTTCTTAGTCCTACACTATTTCCTTTTGTTCGGGAACTTCAGTGATACAAATATTTTAGCTTTTATTTTTACCCTGTAAGTTCTATGTATCTATTCATTAAAAGTCTTTTTTTTTAGTTTTTTTTTTTTTAATAAAGTCTGTTGATCTGTCTTCAGCTTCGCTAATTCTATTATCTTCACTTTACCACTGAGCTTATCCAGTGAATTTTTTTTTTAATTTCAGTTTTTTTTTTTTTGCAGTTCTGTAATTTCCACTTGGTTCTTTTAAAAACACTTCTATTTCCTTGTTAAGCTTTTCTATTTTTTAAAAAATTTCACAAAAATCGGATTGTGAAATCATTTTTTTAATTTTATTTTTTATTTTTTTAAAATTTACATCCAAATTAGTTAGCGTATAGTGCAACAATGATTTCAGGAGTAGATTCCTTAGTGCCCCTTCCCCATTTAGCCCATCTCCCCCTCCCACAACCCCTCCAGTAACCCTCTGTTTGTTCTCCGTATTTAAGAGTCTCTTATGTTTTGTCCCCATCCCTGTTTTTATATTACTTTTGCTTCCCTTCCTTAAGTTCATCTGTTTTGTATCTTAAAGTCCTCATATGAGGGAAGTCATATGATATTTGTCTTTCTCTGAGAAATCATTTTTACAATGTCTACTTTTAAATCCTCATCAGATAATCCCGTTATCTGATTCATCTCAATGTTGGTATCAGTTGACTGCCTTTTCTCAGTTCAGTTGTACTTTTCATGGTTTCTCATTTGATGAGTGGTTTTGATTGTATCTGGACCTTTTTTTTTTAAATTGGGGTAAGATTGGTTTATAACATTATGTAAGTTTCAAGCTTATAGCAAAATTATTTGATATTTGTATCTACTACAAAATGGTTGCCATTGTAAGTCTAGTTAACATCCATCATTTTATGTATGTATGTATGTATGTATTGGAGGTAAAACTGGTGACAGTATATAAGATATCCTGGACATCTTGAATGTGATGTTTGGAGACTTTTGATCTTATTTCGGCTTCTAATAAGCAGCCACTCTAGTTAGAGTTAGGTTCTGAATTGTTTTCGTGAACTATCATTTCAATGAGAATTTCGTTTTCAGAGTCCCTGCAATGTTATTTTGGTTGACTTCATTCTTCTGGCTCTGTTCAGCTCTTACTTAATTCCTGTAGGGCTGCCCAGTGTAAATGGATGGGTGGTTCTGGAAACATTGGGTTTTGGTTGCTGCTGCTGCTCCTGATTGAGCCTGCCATTGCCTCAGGTATGGATTAGGGTAGATCTCTCCACTAGGTCCTGCTGGGGTGTCCTGCTCCTGGTCATTCATCTAGAGAGGGCAACCTGTTCTATTTGTCTATGCCTGAGGTTGATTCCAGGTTGTAGATCTCTGGTGCCGGGTCTGTGATATATGGACCCTAGAAAGAACCTACACGAGACTCACTGTGATGATGATCTCAAAAGTCGTGAAGGCTTTGGGCGCCTGGGTGGCTCAGTCGGTTAAGCAGCCGACTTCGGCTCAGGTCACCATCTCGCGGTCCGTGGGTTCGAGTCCCGCGTCGGGCTCTGTGCTGATAGCTCAGAGCCTGGAGCCTGTTTCAGATTCTGTGTCTCCCTCTTTCTCTGAGCGTCCCCTGTTCATGCTCTCTCTCTCTCTGTCTCAAAAATAAATAAATGTTAAAAAAAAATTAAAAAAAAAAGTCGTGACGTCTTTAGCTAGTGCATCTTCTAATTCCAAGTCTTGGAAATTGTTTTTTAGATTGTCTGATGAATCAGCTCCAGGATGTTTAGTTATATTTACAGGGAGGAGCAGGGAAAAGTGAGTCTATGGCACATTGTGCCTGAACTGGAAAGAACTTACTATTTTTAAAATGAAGAGGGAAAAATAAAAACCCTTTCTTCCCTCTAATAAGAATCATCTCTTTTATTTGTTGAAAAACTGAAAAACAAAGACGAACAAAAAGTAGAAAATAAAAGTAAATACCCATGTTTTCACAAATGTATACATTATTAACACTTTGATGCATGCCCTTCCTGATCCCCTTCTGTGCGTATGTAATTTTTGAAGAATTATCGAATTTTAGACTTATTTTTATACTAATATTTGTTAAATATATTTATAGGTCCATATATAATCTTTTATTTATACTAACCACTTTTAGTTTGCAAAGAAGACACACAGCTAGGTTACTTAAGAAATGAAAGTTATGATTAGAATATGGAGGAATCAAGATAGCTGTCTTCGTGGCAGTTCAGATATTCTGGGGATGAAACATTAAGAAAAATTGGAACAACGATTCATCTTTAAGATATAAGGCCAGCTCAGTGGACCTCCACCTATAGTGACTGGGACTTTCTTTCTTTCTTTCTTTCTACTTTCTTTCTTTCTCTCTTCTGCAGAGATCCGTTGTTCCCTGCTACTTTCTGCTGTCTTACAGTTCCTAAGACAAAGAATCTGGATCAATTTTTAAAATCATTTAATGTGGAGCATGTATACTGGGCTATGAGCCAAGCCACATGATAGAAAGATGGCCTCCAAAATGACCATCTCACCCAAGTTCACCTTGATCCCTCATGGCTCAACCCCAAGTCTCATCTATTGTGACCAGAGTAGCAGGGTTCTTCCTATAACACAATATAGGACTTCACACCAAGAAGAAGAAGAAACTACCTATTGTCAGTTTTTCCATAAGGGAGCTGTGGGAGGGGAGACACATGGAAAGATCCCAGGCCCATATATTCCAAATACATGGAACATTTGGGATGATTGCAGTTTTTCATGTGTTTGAATTATGCTGCAGCAAATAGCCCTGTGGTTAATCTTTGCACTAGTCTTTTACATCCTCATCGACATGAATGACTTTCACAGGTTGTGACAATAACAGTACAAATCATAATTGCTAATGTGACCTATAGACCCTCAATAGCTGTCAGTTAAAGAAATTCGCTCACTTTGCTATATTTTTGCGGAATTCTTACACCTAAACGTCGCATTATAAATAATTGAATGTATTTCAGTGGAAACTGAGGACCCTAGAAGTATCTAAAGGTACATGATTAGACTAGTGAAAATTCTAGAAGTAGATTCCGGGCCTGGTAGCTTCTGGTCTATACCGTGCTGCCTTTCTCCGCTTAAGAAACAGTGTCCTCTGGATAGCCAGTCTATCGTGCTCTTTAGAAGTCTTTTAGAATATTTACATTTTAGGAAGATTTTCAACAACAAAGGTAAACCAAAAAATCAGGTTTTTCTAGTTGACTCTCAATGAAATAGGAATGAAATGAATTAGAAAATTCCCACCCGAAGTATTCTAGTAAACTGAGGATTTCCTATAGATATGATATTTATTTGATGTCTCCTGTGTATAAGTCTATTAGTCACAGCTGCTTGAATCCCTAGAAGGTTGTAGGATTCTCCATTTGCTGCATCATTAACGCCTCTGGTCATATATATCCAGGAGTCCTGAGGGAGCTCATGATGATTATCCCAAAGTTTCTACTTTTTGGGGAATCTCTGGTACGTTGCTTTAGGCGTAGAAGCTTAACAAATGAATATTTCAACATACTAAGTTTATGTTTGAGGTAGAAGTCCTGAAATAAAGAGACAAATGAGAATTTTCTGCACATGCATGTATTCCTAAGAGTCAAATAATTTAGCCCAAATTCCCTTCCAGGAGCGGAAGCTGTTACTGATGAAAGTTTTACTTCTCATTCGGATGTTTGGTATTCCACAGAGTTCATCTACGGGGTAGTAGAAGAAAGGGAAAAGCAGCGATCCAGTTGGGCACACCAAATAATTAAAAGAAAGTTTGTCAGGCATGGGATAAGGGGTGGGTGAGGAGAAACTAAGATTTTTGAGCAGCTAGTAGGTGCCGGTTACTTTAAATTGTTATCTCTCTCAATTCTCAAAACAACCCTTTGACTCCATTGTTTCCTTATCAGTCCATTGTACAGATGAGGAAACTGAGGTTTTTGAGAGGTTTGGTGTTTCTCGAAAGGTTCATGAGCTAGAAAGTCATGGGGAGAGGAATAAAATCAAGGTCTGTGGCTTTCTGAGACTTGTATCTTTCTTTCCATAATGTAACTGCTTCCTGAAGGTCTCAGGATTAAAGCATATTGGATTCTGGAAATAAAGGGTATCTCTTTAAATTCATCGGGCATGAATCTACCATAGGGTTCTGCTCAGTTGAATTCTAATCAGTCCATCTTTAAAACACATGCAGGTGGGAAATTTGAGTCTTTAGTGTCACGAGAGCCCAACAACCTGGGACTTGTTGGGTTTGTTGCAAGGCTCAAGGCTAATGTGCCTCTAAATCCCTTAAAGGCACATTAGTGGGTAATTACAACAAATAAAGTCTAATGGGAGAACCACATCTGTTTTGTTGATTTGGCTTAGAGAAGAATTCTGGGTTAGGAGATTTAGTCAAATGGCTTGACCCTCTTTAGCCGCCCCTACCGGCCCCCCCCCCCAACCCCCAATCCAAAGCATACCTGCAAGGGGCCCATTGTCTAATGGAAAGATCTCTTGACCTCATGTGTGCATAGGAAAAGCATAAGCAGCCTCATACTGACACGGTGACCTGGCTGATGACTTTAGACAGGCCACACATTTTCCTGACCCAGGAAAGGCCATAGAATGTGCCTAGAAGGAGGAATGTCATGAATAGATTTTTATCTTTGCTGTCTCCCAAGGGACCCAAAGTGTTTTTGCAAATGAACTGACAAAAAGCCATTTGAGAGAGTCTTCTCTCCTTTAATTGCTCCCAAGGTATCTGTAGTCCAGGTGCTAATGTGGTGTAACTGTCCAGGTGGTCAAGCTTTTATTTTTTGAGGAGTTGGTGTCACAACACTTTCACTTGGGACATAGAGAACCCGTTATGAATTTTTTAATGTATGGAGTAATTGAAAATCTGTTCTTAGAGGCTTTTCCTATTAGAGGTGTAATTCTGGGGTAAAGACAATGCTGCACGGTCACTAAATTCCATTTAATCTTTCTCTTCCTGAGTATATGGGATGGGATGACGATACTTCTCAACCTCCCTTCCAGTTAGAGTGGACCATATGCCTGTCTCTCACCAACGAGGGTAGGCATCGGAGTTGTAATCCATTCCCAGATCGGATCTTAGAAATACTACATCTGAACATCCAGCCTGCTCTCCCCCTGACTCTGTAACCATAGAAGCCATATGTTGAATCTATCTCATTAAAAGATGAAGGTGGCCTGAAATGCCTGAGTTACCCGGTGGAAGAGACATGCTTTGTAGAGTCACCTTCCCCGGCAGACTGTATGTGAATGAAAATCAAACCTTTTCTTGTGCTAAACCACTGAGATTTATGGATTTATTGGTGCCATGGATAAGCCCAGGCTGTAGTAAACAATGCATTCTCCTCTTCATACGTGCCATATTTTGTGCTTCCAGGGAAGTCTCACAGAATCTTGGCTTTTTATTCCGGGCCGAAAAGTTCTTAGTGCAAACAGCCATCTAATGCTGGATTCTCTTCTGCCAGATCCTAGTCAAGGGGATTTCATCTCCTCCTATAACTGCCATTTAGAACAGCACTGAGTTTTAGATATTCTTTTTACATTGAGCTATATATCAAATAGTGTCTGCTATATTACCATTATACCAGACTTCTGACCAACATTTCCCCCACCCCCGACTAATCACATCTCAACCAGCCCACAGAAGAAAGCCACAAATGCTAAGAGATATTATAAGCATTTGAACAGTTTTATATTATAAGTGTTTGAACAGTATTCCTAAGTTCACATCACCATGTTTGGGCTTGCTTTCTTCACCAGTGCCCTCAGACTTTGCAAACATTAAAGCGTCTGCTCTCTGCTTTACCTCATTCTAACTCTCTGCTCACCATTTAAAAAATGGTGTTTGTTTATTTTCTAGGGAGAGACAGAGCAAGAGTGGGGGAAGGGCAGAGAGAGAGGGAGACACAGAATCCGAAGCAGGCTCCAGGCTCCGAGTTGTCAGCACAGAGCCCGATGCAGGGCTCAGACTCATGAACCGTGAGATCATGACCTGAGCGGAAGTCATACACTTAACCGACTGAGCCACCCAGGTTCCTCTGCTCACCATTGACTTTGGTGGTCTCGCATTGTTTGCCTCGTGTCCTCCGATGGCAGCATCTTCTCTTGTCTCGGGAGGGGATCCTACCTTAACTCCCAGCTTGACAGAATCGTGTCCTGGCTCCTCTGTAGTGCCCTGATCAGATCAGTCTAGGTCTGCCTTTCTCAGCCTTCCCAGCCAGGAGCTGGGACTATTTAGGATTAGAGCAGGCAACTCATTCTACACAAGAGCCAAGAGTCCAGTCTAGTAAGATACACAACAAGAGATCCGTCAACCTAGAACATTAGGGACTAGAAGAAGCCATTCTGTCCTGGGAAACCTTTTTAAAGATAATTGTGAAGAATTTTAGGAAATTTTAGATATATTCTCAGAAGTCATCTCATCTGAGAGACCTTCCCTGACCATCTTTTTCTGTTTATTTTTAAATGTTTATTTACTTATTTTTGAGAGTGAGAGAGGGAGAGGGGCAGAGAGAGGAGACAGAGAATCCCAAGCAGGCTCTGTGCTCTCAGTGCGGAGACTGATGTGGGGGTCGAACTCACGAACCATGAGATCATGACCTGAGCTGAAATCAAGAGTTAGACACTTAAATGACTGAGCCACTCAGGCACCCTTTGACCATCTTTTCTGTTCCATCCTTCATCATACTTTTACTCCTACTATTTTTCTTCATAGCATTTTCCACTGCTTTGATATATGTTTGTTCGGTTTTTCAGCTCCTATCAGTAGAAAGTAGGCTACTTGAAGGCAGTAACTATTTGTTCACTGCTATCGCCCCACACCTAGGACAGTACCTAGTGCATGCTAGGTGCTCAATAAATATTTACTGAATATTGATTAAATAGCAGAAGGGAGTCACTTAAAGATATGGAAAATTAAGCTAAGGCATTCTCTGAGAGTATAGTACAAAAATCACCAAGAGATAGAAAAAAATGAAAGAAAAATGAAGAGAGAAGGAGGATAGTTTCAGAAGGTTTTTTTTTGTTTTTAAAAATTTTTTTTTGTTTTTAACGTTTATTTATTTTTGAGACAGAGAGAGACACAGCATGAATGGGGGAGGGGCAGAGAGAGAGGGAAACACAGAATCAGAAGCAGGCTCCAGGCTCTGAGCCATCAGCCCAGAGCCCGATGTGGGGCTCGAACCCGCAGACCGCGAGATCGTGACCTGAGCCGAAGTCAGACGCTTAACCGACTGAGCCACCCAGGCACCCCTAGTTTCAGAAGTTTTAAATATATCAAATTTAAGTTCCAGGAAGAGACCAGAGAAAGGATGAAGTGGAAGAGGGGAGCAATTCTCAAAGTAATTGCAGATGAAAATTTCCCATATCTGAAAAAAAGACAACGGTACTGACATTGAAAGTGCTCACTGAGTTCCAAGTACAATAAATGAAAAGACACATCATAAGGAAATTCCAGAATCCTCAAGGAAAGGTAAATCCTCTAAGTATCTAGAGAAAAACAGCAAATAGCTACAAAGCAGGAAGAGTAAGACTGGCATCTTCATGGACACAGGTGACACTCATGCAAGACAATGGGACAATGTTTTTAAATTTGTAAACATCAATTTGTATCACCGTTTTTATTATCACTCAGTGAGGTCATGTAAAGATGAACAAAAGTAGAAATAATGCATAAATAGGGAAATGAGAAAGAGTGGAATATATATATTCTAATATGATAATGTAATACATATATATTCCACTATCTGTACACACACACACACACACACACACACGCTGGAATGTTACATAGCAATAAGAAAGAAGCAAAGCAGGGGTGCCTGGGTGGCTCAGTTGGCTAAGCATCTGACTCATGATTTCAGCTCAGGTCATGATCTCATGGTTCCTGAGATCGAGCCCCACATCGGGCTGACAGCACAGAGCCTTCCCGGAATTTCCTCTCTCTTTGTCTGACCCTCCTCTGCTTGCTCTCTCTCTCTCTCTCTCTCTCAAAATAAATAATCAAACTTAAAAAAAAGAAGCAAACCAGCATATGATAGCAGGGATAAATCTTAAAAACTAGTGTTGTTTTTAAACCAGTTAAACCAGTTAAAAACTGGTTGTTAGTGATCTCAAACTGATACTAATATATGACACCATCTATGTGTATTTTAAAACATGCCAATTTTATCTGTTGTATTTGTTACTTTTGTGTCTATCCGTTCATTTATCCATCTATCTATTTTTCTATCTGTGTGAATCTTGGAAAAATGGTTATTTTGGTAAGGGAGAATAAGAGAAGATGGGGGTTACTTTAGCTGTTTCTGTAATGATTTCATTCCTTTACAAAAATAAAGGATCTCAGACAAATATGGCAAAAAATTTACCTTATTAAATCCAGCATGGACTGTAGAAGGACTTTTTCATATCTGAAATACTTGTAATTGAAAAATTAAGACATTTTCCAATGTAAAGGGTACAGAAAATCCACCACCGTCTCTGAGAGTGCTGCTAGAGAATGAACAGCAACAGGAAGATATGTATATTGAGAGGAGGAGGGAGTAAGAAGCAAAGAGGAGTAAGGAAAACCAGAACACTCACTCTTAAAAAATAACAAAGTGTTAATTACTTTAAAAAATCAGTAGAATTGTGGAGCCCAAATTATAGTAATATCAAAATCTTCACTGATGGTTGCAGTAAGGGAGGTGATGGAGGGAGGTGTTAAGGAGATGGAGAAATGTCTTAGATTCCTGTCTTGTTGGAGGGTAGGGATTAAATCTAGTTGTTCATAGAAATACACACTTAACTATGTACTTGAAAATCTACGGGTAATTTGTAGAATAAAAAAGGCAGAATATATAAATTCTACAGCTTTGGAAAGGAAAGGGAGGGAGAGAAAGAGAGGAGAGAGGTAGAGATGGGGGAGAGAGAGGAAAGGGAGAGAGAGAAAGAAAGGGGGGGAGAGGAGAAGGGGGAGGGAGAAAAAGGGAGAGAAGAAGGAGAGAAAAGGAGAGGAGGGGGGAGAAGGAGGAAGAGGAAGACAAGAGGGAGAAAAAGAGAGGAAGAGAGAGAGATGGGAGAGAGAGGGGAGGATGGGGAGAGAGAAATAGAGAAGGAAGGGGGAGAGAGAGAGGAGAGGGAGGGAGAGAGAGGAGAGAGAGAGGTAGAGGGGGAGGGGGGAGGGTGGGAGAGAGAAGACCAAAGAAAATTCAAATTCTCTTACACACACACACACACACACACACACACAGAGTCCTCGAACTAGATGGCCTCATAATTGATTCTGCTCCATGTTTATTTATTTATTCATTTTAAGTTTTTATTTATTTAATTTGAAAGAGAGAGAGAGAGCAGGGGAGGGGCAGAGAGAGAGGGAGAGAATCCCAAGCAGGCTCCACACTGCTAGTGCAGAGCCTGATGCGGGGCTCAAACCCACAAACTGAGATCATGACCTGAGCTGAAACCAAGAGTCAGATGTTAACTGACTGAGCCACCCAGGTGCCCCATCTGTGCCATGTTTAAAAAACAAGTTATACCAATCCTTTACAGACCTCTCCAAAAAAGTACACGAGTGGGGAATATTTTAAAACTTCTTACTCTGGTACACAAGAACACTACAGACTGATATCTCTATAAATATATGCAAAATTCCCCCCCCTCCCCCCGCCAAATACTTTCAAACCAAATTAAGCACATACCAAAAGGATTATATACCATGGCCATGAGAGGTTTATCCCAGGAATGGTTCAACATACAAATCGATCAAGATAATATACCCTAATAATAGAATAAAGGGCAAAAAACATATGATTATCTTAATAGATACAGAGAGAACATTTGACAATATCCAACATCTTTTCAAGATAAAAACACTCAAAAAAAAAAAACAAACTAGAAATAAGGGAGAATTTCCTCAACTTGAGTAAGGGCATCTCTAAACAAAACAAAACAAATTTTGAAAGATAGAATTATTTCACAAGGTAAGGAACAAAACAAAGTTGTCTGCTCTTACCACATCTAGTTGCATTGTACTAGAGGTGCTAGCCAGGGAAATTAGACAAGAAAAAGAAATTTAAAGCATCTAGAGCAGAAAGGAAGTAAAATGACCCAAACTATTAGCACTAATAAATGAAGTCAGCAAGGTTGTGTGATCACTATACAAAAATCAGTTGTGTTCTCTACAATGAAAATGAATAATCTAAAAAAGAAATTAAGAAAACAATTCCATGTACAGTGATGTCAAAAAGAATAAAATACGTAGGCATGAATTTGGTGAAAGAAGTATGAGGCTTATACACTGAAAACTACAAATATCACTGGAAAAAATTAAAGAAAACCTAAAGAAATGGAGACCTCCTATGTTCATGGATTGGACAACTCAATATTAATAAGATGGCAATCCCTAAATTGACTTACAGATTCAATACAATCCTTCCCAAAAGCCAAGCTGCATTTATTTTGGTCGCTATTGGCCAACTGATCCTAAAATTCATATGAAAGTGCAAAGGGCCCAAAATAAGAAAATTATTTTGAAAAAGAAGAACAAAGTTGGAGAACTTATATTCCCTAATTTCAAAGCTGACTACAAAGCTGTAGGAATAAAGTGTGTTTGTGTGTTAGTGGCATAAGGCAAAGATTAACGTAACAGCATTGAGAGTCCAGAAGTAAACTCTTACATTTACGGTCAATTGATTTTAGACAAGGGTGCCAAAACAATTTAATGGAGAAAAATAGTGTTTTCAATAAATGGTGCTGAGACAATTGTACCACAAACCACTGAACTGTATACTTTAAAAAATAAACTTGAAAATAATAAGAACAGGTTAGTTAAACCTTCAAGAATTTAAGGATTCTCAGAGTAAGCTTTTCAACATGTCTCTATATGCTCCTCACTGGAAGCTTAAAATTAAGGGCCCTGGTCTTCAACTGATAATAGACAAAATAGGGTTTGAGGGAAAAGCATGTGAAGTGATGTAGCCTTATTTCATACTCATAAAAGAAACAGGCTTCTAAGAAATTAAACAGTTTTGGGGCGCCTGGGTGGCTCAGTCGGTTAAGCGTCCGACTTCAGCCCTGGTCACGATCTCACGGTCCGTGAGTTCAAGCCCCGCGTCAGGCTCTGGGCTGATGGCTCAGAGCCTGGAGCCTGCTTCCGGTTCTGTCTCCCTCTCTCTCTGCCCCTCCCCCATTCATGCTCTGTCTCTCTCTGTCTCAAAAATAAATAAACATTAAAAAAAAATTAAAAAAAAAAAGAAATTTAACAGTTTTAAATCTTTATGTATTGAGCATAGATTCAAAATACACAGACAAAAAACTGATAGAAAGACAGAAGTACTTAAGAAATCCACAGTCACAATGGACTATTTTTAACTTTTTCAGAAATCAGCAGTTACAGTAGACAAAACTTATTCAGGAAAAGGAAAGACTAACAACATAAAAAGTGTTGTTTCTAATGCAAGTATACAATCTTTACACATATACATGGAGCATGTATAAATGTTAACCATGTGTTAATCAAATATGTTCATCAAGTTCCAAAATGTTATCATATTGGTCATTTTATAATAAACAGAGTGCACATAATTGCAAATTAATAATAGAAAGATACCATAAAAACTGTACACTTAAAAATGGGAAAAAAAATACTTGTAATTATTTTGGAATAAATAGGAGATGAGGGGCACCTGACTGGCTCATTCGGTTAAGCATCCGACTTCAGCTCAGGTCATGATCTTGTGGTTCACGAGTTCCAGCCGGGCATCGGGCTCCGTGCTTACAGCTCAGAGCCTGGAACCTGCTTCCAGATTCTGTGCATCCCTCTCTCTCTGCCCCTCCCCCACTCATGCTCTCTCTCTTTCTCTCTCTCTCTCTCTCTCAAAAATAAATAAACATTAAAAAAATTAAAACAACAGGAGGTAAATAGAAATTATGAAATATTTAGATATTGAGATTGCATAGCAGATTTCTGTGATGCAATCAAAGGAGTTCTGAAAATTTATTACCTGAAGTGCTTTATTTGAAAATAAGAGGGATGAACATGAACTACAACTCCAACCAAAATGTTAGAAAAAATAAAAGCAAAATAAACCCAAAGAAGGTAGTGGTTAATAGAGAAAAGAGAAATGAAATCAAAATTACATTTTGATTTTACCTTAGGTAATAACTGTCATTAATAACGATTAAAAAATCATTCAAAGATGTTTCTTTGAAAATACTAATAATATTTTTTAAATGGCAATTGTCAGCATTAAACAATTAGACATGTCCTCATAAATAGTAAGCAAGTGACCACAGAGAGAGGAAGTTGTAAAACTCCCAAGAGAGGAAGGTTTTGTATCAATTAATTTGGCAACCTTGACAAAAATAGGGAAAAAAAGGAATTTATCAAGATGACCAAAACTGGATCAAGAAGAAGTAGAAACCAGAGGAGATAATAAAAATAGGTTAAAATCAAACAGTAGGCGTGTCCCCACATTCAAATTAGTTTTGAGAGAAATTCTACAAATTTTCAAAGAATAAATGATTGCCATATTGCCATCTCTTACAAAATGTTCCAAATTATTTTAAAAAATTAGAAAGGTAGCCTAACATGTTATGAGACCATATCACTCATGAATATGGATTTCAGTTTTTAAAATTACATATTAGCAAGTCAAATCTGGTAGTGTATTAAAATAATACATCATGATCAAATAAAATTTATACCAGTAGCGTAAACATCAGAAAATCTACTCATATGATCTCTACATTAACAGATTAAAGATAAAACATACAATGCTGTCATTACATATTGAACCCAATTTTTATAATATTCAACATATAATCATGATCTGTAAAGAATTTCTGAAATTTCAAAAAAAACCCTTATCAAATTAGTTACAAAAGATGTTGCCTTGGGGCGCCTGGGTGGCTAGGTCAGTTAAGTGTCTGACTTCCGCTCAGGTCATGATCTCGCGGTCCGTGAGTTTGAGTCCCATGCCGGGCTCTGTGCTGACAGCTCAGAGCCTGGAGCCTGCTTCGGATTCTGTGTCTCTCTCTCTCTCTTCCCTTCCCCTGCTCATACTCTGTCTCTCAAAAATATATAAAAATTAAAAAAAAAATGTTGCCTTGACCCAATAAAATATATCAATTAGAAATTCACAGTGGAAAAAAAGAAGAAATTTACAGCAAACATTATATGGAATAATAACACATTAGAGTCATTCTCACTAAAACCAAGAAAAGTTCTAGAATGCTTGCAATCCATAATTTTTATTCTACCTTTTAGAAGCAATACTAATCAATGAAATCATACACACATACACACAAAGAAAGAATAAAAACTTTGAAGAATAAATGTCATGCCATTATGTGAAGATAAAATTATCTACTTAGATATCCATGAAAATCAAAGTACATGGAGTTAGAACTAATATGGGAGTTTAGCAGCATGGCAGGATATGATATCATCATTTAAAACAGCCTACTACTATTGTGTACCCCACCACTAACTGTTTAAAAACTATAAATGGTGTGTGTGTGTGTGTGTGCGCTTGTGGAAGGAGGGAGGGTGCAAGAGACATAGAGATAGAGATAGGGACAGAAAGAGAGAGACAGAAAGAGATAAAAACCATTAAATCCTTAGGAATTAATTGTACAATAAATGTTCAAAATCTTAGATCTTTAAAAAAATAATTTAAAACTTTACCAAATCACCTTAAAGAACATCTGCATAACTGATACAGTTTTATGGATAAGATTCATTGTTATAAGATTTAATTCATCATAAAGTAAATCTCTATATTTAATGTAATCCCAGTGAATATTCCAAAATAAGCTTTTGTGTTAGAAAATTTATGTAACAATTTGGCAAAAATGAAATGAAATGAAATGAAATGAAATCTGTACTTAAACTAATTTTAAAAATAAACTCCATATAGATTAAACATCTAAATGTTAAGAAAATAGAAATGTAAATGCATTAGAAGAAAACATTGACAAGTATGTCTGATTTTTAGAACAGGGAAAGCATTCTTTTTTTTTTTTAAATATAATTTATTGTGAAGTTAGCTAACATACAGTGTATACAGTGTTCTCTTAGCTTTGGGAGTAGATTCCCATGATTCATCGCTTACACACAATACCCAGTGCTCATCACAACAAGTGCCCTCCTCAATGCCCATCACCCATTTTCCCCTCTCCCCTGCCACCTCTATCAACCCTCAGTTTGTTCTCTGTATTTAATAGTCTCTTTTGGGACGTCTGGGTGGCTCAGTAGGTTAAGCATCTGACTTCGGCTCAGGTCATGATCTCACGGTTCGTGGATTCGAGCCCCACGTTGGGCTCTGTGCTGACAGCTCAGAACCTGGAGCCTGCTTCGGATTCTATGTCTCCCTCTCTGCCCCTCCCCTGCTCTCACTGTCTCTCTATTTCTCTCAAAAATAAATAAACAAAAAGAAAAAAGAAAAATATTTAAAAAGAGTCTCTTATGGTTTGCCCTCCTCTCTGTTTGAAACTATTTTTTCCTCTTCCGTTCCCCCATGGTCTTCTGTTGAGTTCTCAAATTCCACATATGGGTGTAAATATGTGATATCTGTATTTCTCTGACTGACTTATTTCACTTAGCATAATAGCCTCCAGTTCCATCCACATTGCTGCAAATGGCAAAATTTCATTCTTTCTCATTGCCCAGTAGTATTCCATTGTATATATAAACCACATCTTCTTTATCCATTCATCAGTTGATGGACATTTAGGCTCTTTCCATAATTTGGCTATTGTTGAAAGTGCTGCTATAAACATTGGGATACAGGTGCCCCTATGCATCAGCACTCCTGTGTCCCTTGGGTAAATTCCCAGCAGTGCTATTGCTGGGTCATAGGGTAGATCTATTTTTAAGTTTTTGAGGAACCTCCACACGGTTTTCCAGAGTGGCTGCACCAGTTTGCATTCTCACCAACAGTGCAAGAGGGTTTCAGGGAAAGCATTCTTTTTTTTTTTTCAATGTTTATTTACTTTTGAGACAGAGAGAAAGAGACAGAGTGCCAGTGGGGGAGGGGCAGAGAGAGGGAGACACAGAATCCAAAGCAGGCTCCAGGCTCTGAGCTGTCCTCACAGAGATATGGCCATCTAAGCGCATGAAGCTCAAAGATCCCTGAACAGATTCAATCCAAAAAGATCTTCACGGAGACACAGTATAGTGAACATCTCAAAAATCAAAGAAGAGAGCATTTTGAAAGCAATGAGAGAAAAAAAGGCTAGTCACATATATGGGAACCTTGATAATGTGATCAGCAGTTTTCTCCTCAGAAATCTTGCAGTCTAGAGGAGAGTGCTAAATGCTAAAAGAAAAAAAAAGAATGCCAAGCAGAATACTTTCCATGGCAAAGTTGTCCTTCAGAAATGGAGGGATAAAGACTTTTCCAGACAAACAAAAACTGAGAGAATTTGTCACCAATAGACTGACCCTACAAGAAATGCTAAGAGGAGTTCTTTAAGCTTAAGTGAAAGGACCCTGGTTAGTACCATGAAAACATACTAAAGTATAAAACTTGCTGGTAAACATGATAAACATATAGTAAAATTCAAAGTACTCTAATATGCAATGGTGGTGTATAAATCACTTTGGACTCTAGCATATATGTTCAAAGACAACAGTATTAAAAATAACAATAGTTACAATATTTGGCTTATGGACACACGATATAAAAACATATAAATTGTGGCATCAACAACATAAAATGCAGGATAGACAAGTAAATGTGTAGAACTTTTCTGTGAGATTGAAGGTAAGTCGTGATAAGCTTAAAATAGACAGTTGTAAGATGTATTGTGAAAGCCTCATGGTAATCACAAAGCGAAAACCTATAAGAGATACACAAATAATAAAGAGAAACAAATCAATCCCACTACAAAAAGATCATCAGTTTACAAAGAAAGAGAGGAAGAAAGTAGTAAAGGAACTACTAAACAATCAGAAAACAATGAACAAAATGGTGGTAGTAAGCCCTTACCTATCAATAATTCTAAACGTGAATGATTTAAGTTCTCCAATTAAAAGGTGTAGGGTGGATGAATGGATTAAAAAAAAAAAAAAGAAGAAGAAGAAGAAAAAGAAGACCTAACTATATGCTACCAATAAGACACTCACTTAAGCTTTAAGGCCATTCCTAGGTTGAAAGTGAAGAGATGGAGAAAAATACTCCATGCAAACAGAAACCCAAGGAGACCAGAGATAGCTATACTGAGATCAGACAAAATGCCTTTAAGTCAAAAACTGTAACAAGAGACAAAGCAGGTCATTATATAATAATAAAGGGGTCAGTTCATTGAGAGGATATAGCGATTGTAAATATGTAGGTACCCAGGATTTAAGCTCCTAAGTCGATTAAACAATTATTAATATATCTGAAAACAGAAATAGACAACAATGTCATAATAGTACAGGACATCAATACCCTACTTTCAACAATGGATAGATCATACAGACAGAAAGTCAATAAGGAAATAATGGACTTGAACTTCACTTGGAAACCAAACGAGCCTAACAGTCATATATACAGTGCATTTTATCCAACAGTAGCATATTCTTCTCAAGCACTTAAAGAACATTCTCCAAGCAGATTCCATGTTGGCCACAAAGCAAATCTTTAGAAATTTAAGAAGACTAAAATCGTATCAAATCTATTTTCTGACCAGAATAGTATGAAAGTAGAAATCAGTAACAGGAAGAAATCTGGAAAATTCAAAATAGGTGGAAATTAAACCATACACTCCTGAACAAACACTAAGTCAAAGGAGAAATCAAAAGAGAAATAAAAAAAAATATCTTGAGGAAAATGAAATGCAAATACAACATACTAAAACTTATGGGATGTGCAAAATAATTCTAAGGAGGAAGTTTATAGAGGTAAATGTATGTACTAAGAAAAAAGAAAGATCTCAGATAAACAACCTAAACTTATACCTCAAGGAATAAAAAAAGAACACACTAAACCCAAAGTTAGCAGAAAGAAGGGGATAATAAAGATTAAAGCAGAAATAAATGAAATAGAGACTAGGAAGACTAGGAAGAGAAATAGAGACTAGGAAGGAAATAGAGACTAGAAGAGACCATTAAAACTAAGAGTTGGTTTCTTGAAAAGGTAAACAAATTGACAAACCTTTAGCTAGACTAAGAAAAAAAAGAGAGATGATTCATATAAATAAAATTATAAACGAAAGAGGAGACATTACAACTTGTTTCACAGACATACAAAAACTCACAAGACTACTACGAGAATTGTAAGCCAACATCAGATAACTTAGAATAAATAGATTCAAACCTAGAAACACACAACTTACCAAGACTGAATCATGACACAATAGAAAATCTGAATAGACCAATAACAAACAAGGAGATTGAACACCAATTAAAAATTTCCCAGCGAACAAACCCAAACCCAGATGGCTTCACTGGTGGGTTGTTCCAAACATTTAAAGATTTAGTACCAGTTCTTCCAAATTCTTCCAAAAAGTTGAAGAGGAAGGAACACTTCTAAACTCATTTCATGAGGCCAAGTTTACCCTGCTACTGAAACCAGACGAAGACATTATAAGGAAACGAAACTACATGCCAGTATCCCTCATGAAAATACATGAAAAAATTCTCAACAAAATGCTAACGAAATGGAATTCAAGAGCACATTAAAGGGATCAGATGCCATGATCAAGTGAGATTTGCCCGTGAGTTGCAAAGATGGTTCAACACGTGCAGATTAATAAACACGATGCACCACACAGAAAAATCATATAATCGTCTCAACAGAGGCGGAAAAAGCACTTGGCAAAATTCAACATCCTTTCGTGATAAAAACTTGCCACCGATTAGGTATAAAAGAAATGTACCTCAACATAATAGAGGCCATATATTACAAGCTTGCAACTAACATCGTACTCAATGGTGAAAGCTAAAAGCCTTTCCTCCAAGAACAGGAGTCAGACAAGACTCAACACTACTATTCAATATAGTACGGGAAGTTCTAGCCAGAACAATTACTTACAAAAAAAAAAAAAAAAAAGTAGCCAAATCAGAAAGAAGTAAAATGAGAGCCATTTGCAGATGACACTATTTTATGTGTAGAAAACCCCGAAGACTCCAACAAATGCTGATGGAACGAATAAGTGCATTTCGTAAAGTTGCAGGATACAAACTCAACACAGAAATCAGTTGCATTTCTATGCATTAACAACAAACTATCTGAAAGAGAAATTAAGAAAGCAATTCCTTTTCAATAGCATCAAAAATAATAAGATAATGGGGTGCTTGGGTGGCTCAGTTGGTTGAGCATCTGACTCTGATTTCCGCTCAGGACTTGACTCCAGGGTCGTGGGATCAAGTCCCCTGTTGGGCTCTGCACTGAGTGTGGAGCCTGCTTAAGATTCTCTCTCTCTCTCTCTCTCTCTCTCTCTCTCTCCCTCCCGCTGCCCCTCTCCCCTGCTCCTGTGCTCACTCTCTCTAAAATAAGATGAAAAATTAAAAAAATAAGATACTTAGGAATAAATCTAAGCAAGGAAGTGAAAGATCCGTACACTGGAAACTGTAAGACTGATAAAAGAAATAGAAGAAGACACAAATAAATGGGAAGATAGCCTGTGTTAATGGATTGGGGAATTAATATTGTTAAAAAGTTCGTGCTACCCACAGTGCTTTACAGATTCAATGCAATCTCGACCCAAATCTCAATGGCATTTTTCACAGAAGTTTAAAAAAAAGAATCATAAAATTTGGATGGAACCACAAAGACTCCTTTAGCGAAAACCATCGTGAGAAAGAACAAAGCCAGAGCCATCATATTTTCTGATGTCAAACTATATTTGAAAAGCTATAGTAGTCAAAACAGTATGGTACTGGCATCAAAACAGGCACATGGATCAATGGCACAGAATAGAGGCCCAAGAAATAAACCTACCCATATATGTCTGATTAATTCCCAACAAAGGAGCCATGAATATAAATTGGGGAAAGGGCAATGTCTTCAATAAATGATGTTAGGAAAATTGGATATTCACATGCACAAGAATGAAACTAAACTCCTGTTGTACACCATTCATAAAAATTAACTTGAAATAGATTAAAGGCTTAAATAGAAGACCTGAAACTATAGGACCCCTAGAAGAAAACACAGGCTGCAAGCTCCCGACACTGGTCTTAGCAGGGATTTCTTAAGATAAGACACCAAAGCATAGGCAATAAAAGCAATAATAAACAGGTAGGAGTATATCAAACCTAGAAACTTCCTCACAGCAGAGGAAGTCATCAATAAATTGAAAAGACGATCTACAGAATGGGGGAAAATATTTGCAAACCATGCATCCTATATGGGCTTAACATTGTAAAAATATAAGAACCTCATAGGGGCACCTGGGTAGCTCTGTCGGTTAAGTATCTGACTTTCGGTTTTGGCTCAAGTCGTGATCTCGTGGTTTCTTGAGTTTGAGCCTTGTGTTGGGCTCTGCAGTGGCAGCATGGAGCCTGCTTGGGATTCTCTGTCTCCCTCTTTCTCTGCCCCTCCCTCACTCACGCTGTGTATCTTTCTTAAAATAAATAAGTAAACTTTAAAACAATTTTTTAAAAAATATAAGGAACTCCTATGACTCAACCTTAAAAAACCCTCAGACAATCTAGTTATGAAACGGGCCTGTGACCTGAGTAGACATTTTTCCAAAGAAGACATGCAAATGGCCAACAGGTACAAGAAAGGGTGCTTAATGTCACCAATCATCAGGGCCATGCAAATCGATACCCCATGTGAGATATCACCTCACACCTGGTAGAGGGCTATTAAGAAGACAAGAGCTCACAAATGTTGGCAAGGATGTGGAGAGGGGGGAACGTTTATATACTGTTGGTGGGAATGTTAACTGGCGCAGCCACTATGGAAAACAGTATGATGGTTCCTCAAAAAATCACAAATAGGACTATCACATGATGCAGCAATCCCACCTCTGGGTATTTATCTGAAGGAAACAGAATCAGCATCTCAAAGAGATACCTGCACTCCCATGTTTATGGCAGCATTACTCCCAATAGCCAAGACATGGAAACAACCTAAATGTCCATCAGTAGATGCACGGATCAAGAAAATGTGTCACACACACACACACACACACACACACACACACACAATTATTCACTGAAAAGGAAGAACATCCTGTCATTTGTGACAACACGGATGAAACTTGAGGGCATTACGTGAGGTGAAATAAGCCTGAGCAGGAAAGACAAATACAGCACTGTCTCACCAATACGTGGAATTAAAGAAAGAAAAAAAAAAAAAGCTGATTTCATAGAAACAGAGAAGGAGAGAAGGGAGGTTGCCAGGGAAGATGGGGAGGGGGGGAAAATGGTAGGTCAAAGGGCACACATTTTCAGTTACAAGATGCGTAAGTTCAGAGGATCTAATACAGCATGTTGACTATTGTCTAACTCTATATAGGTGACTATATAATACAGTATGGACACTTGCAATTGGCTGAAAAAAAAAGTTAACTATGTGCCACGATGGATGTGTTAATTACCTTGCTGTTGGTAACCATTCCACAATATATATGTATATCAAATGATCACGTTTGTACACTTTATATGCAATTATGTTTGTAAATTATTCCTTGAAAAAGCCGGGGGGAAAAGTTAAAAAAGGAAATCCTTTCTGTAAAATGAAGCAGAAAACATAAAGCCTTCCTGTACATTCTCTATAGACATGACTCTACGTTTTTATAGACATATACATGTAAATGTATGGAAAAGGACACTTACAAATGGATGATAGCAGTTGCCTCTGGAACGCAGACTGGGGCGGGGCTTGGACCCATCACAGGAACTCAACTTGATTTGCATTCTTCGCCTGTCTGTGAGATACAGTCATGGCATCGTGAATTTAGAGTTTGTAGAGGTAAGTAAAGGTTACTCTAAAAACTTTATTGGAAGTTTGAGGAGTATCATGTGTGACTTGATTGAGGCAAAGTGCTATCTTCTCTTTTCTAAGTTCCAGTTTAAAACCCGTAATAAATAAAGGGTGAAGGAGACAGTGATGGAAATGTGGCATTTTGTTGTTGTTTCCACCTTCCCAGGTATTCATCATTATTATTAAGTCACGGCAAGGAATCTTCCCTGCCAATACAATCGGAAGGTCAGTTAATAAAAATAATGATAATATTACGAGACAGGAACGCATTGAAAGTGCTACATACATACCTTAAAGCCATTTTGACTTAAAATCTGCAAATCCATCGGCTCATTCATCAAGCTTTTGACGCGATGCACGACTGAGGCCTTAGCTCCAATATGGGTCCACTCCTCTGGGTTCTTTATCCTTTCTCTTGCCAGAGCGACTTCTGTAAACCAGCATGCTTCATCTCCACTTTTGTTTTCTTTAAACTCGAGCAAAACTGAAGACACTTGCAAACAACCAGAGTGCGGACTTCTTGTGGATTTCCGCGGCTTTCTACCCGACCATTTTTTTTAGTTGTCTATTTCTCACCTGCTTTGACAACAATGTTTGTCGTAGCAACGCGCTTGAATGTAGCTTTCCAAAACACTCAACTTACTTTTAGAAAAGAAACCCTCTGTTGCTATTTATTCTTCGTTAGTTTACTGAGTCCAAAATTAAACCGCACAATGACACTAATACAAATGTTATAAATGGTATTAGCCAACAGAATAAGCAAACAACTCAACAGTTGGGAAGAGGGGAGGCCAGGATTCACCCCCAGCTCTGCGAGCCAAGGCCACGGTTCTGTTTGTTTTACGGCGGGAATGGGGACACTAGGTGTGTGTATGCTGTGGATCAAACAAGTTGGTTGGGAAAGCTTCTGCAGTGTTTTCTGATATGACAACTAGCCCCACGAATGCCTGGATCCACCTGTCCAAGCGTTTCCGAGGGAGATACACATCAGAAAGAGGAACGCCGCTTCTTACCAGCAGCATGACTCACGGGTAAAGAGGAGTTGGTGGAAAAGCCCTATTTTACGATCTCTCCACTGTCTGGCGAGCCTCCACCGCACAGGAGCCCCGCCTCAGGACCAGCACGCATTCAGGCCTGGATGGGGAAGGAGGGCTCCAACCGGCCCTTGTGTCCACTTGTTAACTCTGACTCACAGAAGAGGACCAGTGAGGAAGTATGGAACCAAATAGCTTGCAGAGTAGATTTACCCCCCCGACTGCATGCGAGGCAAAAGTGGAACAGGAGAGAAGGTGGCTTTGGTTACTGCTCGTTTTTGTTATTGCTTTTAGGAACACGGCGAACGGCTGTGAAGCCACTGCCCGTATCTCAAGCCTGAGAGGTACCTGTGACTTACGTCTCTCTGTGTGCTTCCTCTCTGCCAGCCAGCGTCTTCCGCCAAGAGTAGCCAGCATTTTGGGCCTTGAGGTGATCCTTCCTTTAATGAATTTTTCTTTGTTTTAAATATACATACGCTTCTGCCTTCTCTTAACCAAAGTTGAAAAGCAAAAATCTTACCTCTTGCCCTCTTATGCCTGCCCTGAAACTCTAAGAAAAAGGTATTATACAAGGTCCAGCATTACCCAAGGGAGCTCAGTTGTCTGCAAGAGAGTAAGAGAGAGAAATTGTAAATAGTTACCTTAGTTTCTTTTTGATCTAAAGAATCCATGATTGTCTTTTTTCCCTTTCTTTAGTTTCCTTTGGTCATACCAAGGAATGACCCGGTAGATAAACTGCACTGTCTAATGGACCAAGAGTATGGACATGGTTGAACTGGATGATCTGTTTAACTGAAGCCTTTGGAGCAGAGGTAACATTTTCTTGTTAGGGGACATGGTATGAATGTCACCCTCATGATGTGTTATATATATATACATATATGTGAGTGTGTATATATATATGTATATACATATACATGATGTATACATATACATATATATTCAAAAAATATTCATAATTATATTCACAAATATAATTATATTCATAAATATATTCATAGATATATTCATATATATTCATACACACACGTATATATGTATATATATAACGGCATATTCCTCAGCCATAAAAAAGAATGAGATTTTGTCATTTGCAACCACGTGGATAGAGCTAGAGTGTATTATGCTAAGTGAAATAAGTCAGAGAAAGACAAATACCATATGATTTCACTGATGTGTGGAATTTAAGAAACAAAACAGATGAACACAGGGAAAAAAAAAGATGGATGCAAACCATCAGAAAGACTCTTAGGTATAGAGAACAAACTGAGGGCTGGTGGAGGGAGGCAAGTGGCGGGGATGGGCTAAATACGTGACGGGCATTAAGGAAGGCACTTGTTTTGATGAGCACTGAGTGTTATATGTAAGTGATGAATCACTAAATTCTACTCCTGGAACTAATATTACACTATATGTTAACTAACAAGAATTTAAATAGAAACTTGATACATTTAGAAAAAGAAATGAGACTTTCAAAACACGTGGAATATTCTAGAAGATCTCAACAAACAGGAAAGTGGTTTCAACGTGAATTTGACTGTATCTCAAATATATGAAGTTAGTTCTGTTAGAAAAGTGATTAAAGAAAGCAACTTAAGTGATACAAACTTTCTGTAACACTTCATGAAGTGGACAGTTTCTATTTGGAGGACTGCAAAATAGGGCAGAAGGCAGGAAACTTTTACAGGATAAAGAATACAGAACAAGAAAGAAAAGTAGAAAATATCTGATTGGTGGGAGCCATATAGTCAACCTTCTGGGCAAGAAGGCCCAGAGTTGGTGTGTCCTTTTGGGGATTGGCTGACTGGATATACTAGGTTTCTGGTCAAGGGGAGCATTTGCGGGGACACAGAGGTTATCTAAGTCATGGGTTGCCAATATGGCAACCTGGACAGGAGCGGCTCCATCTTGGGCCTAGAAATTTATTTCAACACTTCTCTCTAAACTTCCCTCTTCGTCCTTTCTTTTCTTCGAGGGAAAATTGTCCTCACCTCCACCATCTGTGCCCTCAGCTGCTCATTCTATCAGCTGTCCTGAGGCCAGGGTTAAGATGTCCGTGGTTCCTCCTGGTGTCCTGCGAGATAGCCTGTGTTTCCTTCAGTCTGGAATGGAAGAAAAGATAAGGCAGCTCTTCAGAGTCCAGTGTGTGGTCCTGGAGCCTGGACCTCCCGTACCTGGCGTGAAGGGGGTTGATGTGTCATTTACTCAGGTCTGCAGGAGTCTGAGTCCGTTGGCAATGTGAAAACCCTATTCAGATGTCTGGAGTCTGGCCGTTGCTGTTCACACAGCTGGTTCCCCTGGCTGAGATCTGAATCGGTGGTGGAGAGAGGCTTAAGGGGGATGACTCAGCAGAGGCCGATGGTAAACTAAGAAAATTCCGTCTGAGTACCTCCATAAGGAAAGCGTCAGCTCTCCTGGGAAGACAGTTATCCAAAGGAATAGCTCACTTCTCATGACCCACCCCCTCCCTTCATGGGTTGATTTTTAGGCACTTGTCTGGGCACAAGGGGTGGGATTGCTAAATAAGACAGATTCTCTCTTCACAAGAAATATACAATCTAAATCTAGAAGGGCATGGTAAGGCACGCCAATGAGTGATTCAGATTGAATGGGATGACTGTCTCAGGAGGCACAAAATAAGGCTTCAAGGGTTTTGAAGAAAAAGAAATGGGCATTCATTGAGCACCTGTTATGGGGTGGACACTGTGCTGTGATGTGTAGTTTCAGACTTCAGCCCTTGCTCAGCTCTGGTGGCTTCTGCAGGAAACTTATCACCATTACAGAGCAAACCAAGGGGACAAGATACTCTTGGTTCTCATTAGTCTGTCCCATGACTAGGTCCTTATGTTATTTTTCAGGGGACTGAATGTGAACTTTGGAAGGTATTATTAAAAATCCCCATGGGGCGCCTGGGTGGCTCAGTCGGTTAAGCGTCCGACTTCGGCTCAGGTCATGATCTCACGGT
Source organism: Panthera tigris (assembly GCF_018350195.1). Taxonomy (NCBI): domain Eukaryota; kingdom Metazoa; phylum Chordata; class Mammalia; order Carnivora; family Felidae; genus Panthera; species Panthera tigris. The sequence continues at coordinate 26,384,636 of NC_056666.1, forward strand.
CCGTGAGTTCGAGCCCCACGTCAGGCTCTGTGCTGACAGCTCGGAGCTTGGAGCCTGCTTCAGATTCTGTGTCTCCCTCTCTCTCTGACCCTCCCCCATTCATGCTCTGTCTCTCTCTGTCTCAAAAATAAATAAACATTAAAAAAAAATTTTTTTAAAACCTTTAAAAAAATCCCCGTACATTTTTGTAGTTATGGCCTTTTATGTTTTACTGCGGATGACTTTCACTTATGTATCTAATGAGATGGGGAGATAATCTGTAAAAAAAAATGTTAGAAATGAAAGAAAAACGATAGGCGAACAACAACAACAAAACGTTGGTTGAGCCTTTTTTTTTCCCCCTTTCATCTCTTGGTTGCCTTATCACTTCAGATTTAGAGAAGTCCAAACCATGATGCAGACTTATTGCGACTGATAGAGAATTTTCTAGTGCAATCTAAAGGGGCAATGCTGTAAACCCTGATACCAAAATCTTTAAGCCTAACTGAAAGGAGAACTGAATAATTGTCAGTTGGATCAGAGCAGAGACCTAAAAGTGGTTCTGCACCTTGGCTGCTTTAAAAAATGCAGGTGCAGGGCGCCTGGGTGGCTCAGTCGGTTAAGCATCCGACTTCGGCTCAGGTCATGATCTCACGGTCCGTGAGTTCGAGCCCCGCGTCGGGCTCTGTGCTGAACTCTCAGAGCCTGGAGCCTGTTTCGGATTCTGTGTCTCCCTCTCTCTCTGCCCCTCCCCCGTTCATGCTCTGTCTCTCTCTGTCTCAAAAATAAATAAACGTTAAAAAAAATTAAAAAAAAAATGCAGGTGCACCTGGCCATACCTCCAGCCAATTAGATTAAACCTTGTCATGGTGGGATCCAGACTTCAGTATTTTTATTTTACTTTTTTATTAAGTTTATTTATTTTGAGAGAGAGACACACAGAGAGAGAGAGAGAGAGAGAGAGAGAGAGATTGAAAACACATGTATGCTGATAGGGGAGGGGCAGAGGGAGAGAGAAAGAGAATCCCAAGCAGGTTCCACACTCAGCACAAAGCCCAGCGCGGGGGTCCATCTCACAAACGGTGAGATCATGACCTGAGCTAAAATTGAGAGTTTGGCACTTAACCAACTGAGCTACCCAAGTGCCCCAGACTTCAGTATTTTTTAAAGCTCCAGATGATTCAAAGGTGCCATCGGTATTAATAAATACTTCCGCACAAGAGATATTTAAATCTAATCTGCTGGTTGATGAATTCACAAGCATAGGTCGTGTGCTACGTGATGGGAGAGTCATTCGCTAACACCACAAGGGTCTCTGGCCCAATGGGTGGGGTTTGAGAGTAGTTCTTGCCACAAGTATAATTCAGGTGTGTCAGAGCTTTAAGGAGAAATGAAAACGTTTTGAAAAATGGTCTATGTTTTCCTCTGCTTTTCTGCATATTTTCCTAACTGCTCGGGCCTCTTAGGCATCACCGGGCCCTTCTGTTTTCAGAGCAACTTGATGAATCCTGTGTAAGATCCCAAGAAGGGAGCTCACCCAGTGGCCTTCATGAGGTGGATGCTGGGGAGGCTGCGGCCCCGAAGAATTCCAGGGTGAGTGGCCTGCTCTGGCTCCTGAGTTCATTGCTGCTCAGCCTGAAGTCGCACTTGGGTCTGAAGGCGCGTGGGTGCCCTCGGTGCCTATTCAGCAGGTTCCCTACTGAGGACGGGAGCCCTCAGCCTGCCGCTGAAGACTGGTCTGCAGCTCCCACCAGTGGGGGCCACTGAATGGGCACGACCAACCACGGAGGGATCTTAAAGAGCTGCTCCTCCACAAAGGCAAAAAAAAAAAAAAAAAAAAAAAAAGTGGAAATAAGGTTGCCTGAAAAGGAACAGTTCCTGAAACAAAACAAATTTAATCTGCATGTGAATCCCCCAGATGTTGCTAAAATGCAGATTCTAATTCAGCATTTGGGGGTGGAGAGGAGGCCTGGGCTTCTGCCTTTCTGCCAGACCCTATGGGTTTGGAGAACGCTAAGAGATTTCTAACAAAGCCCTGGCGCTGTTGGTTCCCAGACCACACTTTGAACGGCCACGGTGTAAGTGAAGCGTTTCTCAGAGTGAGTGCAGATCCCGAGTCAGAGTCACTGGGGTGGAGACACTTGCTCTAAAGCAGATACCTGTGCCCCACCCCCAACCTTCTTAATTAGGCTCTCTGGGGGGTGAACTAAGACTAACCGCCTGGGGGATTTTTTTTTTTTTTTTCTTTGAATGCTCAGGATCATGTCAATAATCTCATCTTGCCCCTTTCCAGATTGTAACTTAATTGATTTAGGATGGGGCCTAGGCACTTTTAGCTCCTCAAGGCACCTAGTGTGCAATCAGAACATGAGAAACCCCCAGAAAGACTCAAAAATCTCCTAGCGTCTGTGTGCCACCCTCAGAGACTGGGATTTCACGGGCCTTGGGTGTGGCCTAGGTACTGGAACAGTGTCCCAGGTGATTCCTAAGGTGCAGACAAGCTTGGGAACCATTGGGTTAGCGTGTCCCTATGTGAGCACATCATCCAGGCAGTTCTTAATGCATGTTAAAGCTTGAGAGCCTCTGATCTGGAAGGAAAGTCAAAGACAACTCTTTTGTTAGCATAAAGGGTAACTGTCTGCAAGGACTCTGGTTATAAGTCTAGGAGCCGTCTTAGAGCTATGACTAAAACTTCAGACATGTGTTTGATTCACTGGGTGTAGGAGGATGTGGGTAAGCAACGGAAAGACAAGGTAGAAAGAGAAACGATACACACGCTCTAACTCTTCCAAAGGGTCTTACTCCAATCTGCTTGCACGGCACAGCTGTTGGATTGCTAGGCCTTATGGACACAACAGAAGATTAATACAGAAGGTTTCTGATTGTAAATATGTGCTATTATTCCTTTATGAGTTACCTTTTCGATCATCAGACTGGTTATGTGTATTTGTTTTAGGGGAGAGTTCTGTGCTCAGAGGAGAAAAACAAGCCCGTAAAAGCTGGTAGACATCTATTGTTTCTGACTGCCCAGCAGACCTTGTGTACTTCTAGAAAAACAGTCCGTTTTTTGAGCTAATGATTTTGCTTGGGGGTTAAAATGTTACACTTGAGTTATATGTCCAGCCTTGTGTCATAGAGCCTGAACTCATTCGTTCCTCAACACCAGATCTCAGCCAAGCCACCTAGAGGTCTTCTCTAGGATTTCTCAAATCAGAGTTGGTTTCTCTCTGGTTGTAAAGTGACATGCCGTGGGCACCCGTGGCGTGGAGGGGAACTTGCCTGCAGTGGGAAAGAATTAGACCAACCCAGTGACAGAAGCCAGAGGAGCCTGGGAAGGGAGACACCCCAGTTCCCATCCCTGAGGTCCCTGCAGACACCTGCTTATACTGTCTTATCTTCGGTTCTGTGAGCTGTCCTGCTACCATTTCAATAAATCGCCTTTTTTTTTTTGCTTAAGAGGATTTGAACCAAGTGTCTGTCACTTACAAGCCAAGAAGCAAAAGAGAGACTCTCAAAGTGTTGAGGAAGGAGAAGAAACCTTTGTGCAGATACCAACGGGGAGAAGTAAGTCTGTGGGTTTTCTGCGATGCCTAGCAGAGCCATCAGGTCCCATAACGTGAGATCAGAATTATTAAACAAGTGTCCCTTGTACACCTTGCCACAGGCAAGGATTCGGCTGGGCTTTCAAGGCCATAAGCACCGATATGTATACCACACTTGAACATTTACAAAGTGTTTTCGGAAATATTACGCCATTTTCCAGATGAGGACAAGTGCTCAGCAAGAGACTAAGGCTCCCCCAAGATCCCAGCTCCAGAGAATTGGAAGCAAGACTCCTATCCAGGATTTGCTGGGTCCAACCCTGTGGTCTTTATCAATGTGCCACTGTATCTGCCTCCGAGGAATAGATGATATCAGTGGGTAGACATCAGCAATTCAATCCACCAGGGAGACCTCTCCAGGAAAATGTTTCTCCAGTGTTGTAATGCACGCCAGTAAGAAAATAGGAATTCCTGCCACTCTTGAGTGACAGATGTGTGTTAGATAACAGAAGTGGGCAGCGACTGTGATAGGAATCTCTGAATGAGCGTTTGTCTCAACAGATCAGTTCAACTGAATTATGCAAAGGCAGCTTTACAACCAGAAAGACCACAAGAGGAGGAAATCAGGCATCTGGATCCTAATCCAGTGCCATTAGATGCTTGTACAAACCGCAGACAAGCTTTTTAACCTTCCCGGGCCTCAGTTTCTTCATCTGTAAAATGAATGGGTTGGACTTGATGATCTCTGAGGGCCCTTTCAGCCCTATAATTCTATGTTATTTGCTAGAATGCTCGTAGCAAATATGTTACACTGTGGTTTATAGCACACTATAATTACAGGGTTCAGAGTAGGAGAGAACACCGAATCCTAAATCAGCTCAATGTCTAATTCCTGTTCAGTCACGTCAGGCCAGATTGTTTTTATCTACATGAAATGAAATTTACGGCACTGCCTGCTTTTAAGGGGGGAGGTGAGGAAGCTCCAGGAAACCTGTCCAGGTGAAGAAGTCCAGAAAGCTATAAATAATAATGAGACTAAGCACCAACTGGGACACCTTCTACTTTTTTCAAGCCATGCTCACAGTAAATCCATAAGATAGATGGACAGTGGTTACTTTTTCTTTCTTCTTTCTTTTCTTTCTTTCTTTCTTTCTTTCTTTCTTTCTTTCTTTCTTTCTTTCATTTCTTTCCTCTTTCTTTCTTTCTTTCTTTCTTTCTTTCTTTCTTTCTTTCTTTCTTTCTTTCTTTCTTTCTTTCTTTCTTTTCTTTCTTTCTTTCATTACCTTTGTCAGATGGGGAAAGTGAGACACAGGCTGGTTTTTATGATCTGACCAAGATCTCCTTATGACAGAGCCAGGACTAGGACCCAGATTTCTTGACCCCAATTCTAGAATTCCTTCCAACAGTCAGTGTTTCCTTCAGGGAGTCAGGTATCATTATGTTCTCATTAGCAAAATGCTCCTTCCTGATGACTAGGAAAGTTGCTGGCAAGCATCACTTCTGTTGACAGGTGTCGGAGAGAGATGTGTCATGGGCGGTGCGAGGGCCACTTTTGAATGTTTTCTCTCACCGTTTCAATATCTACAGAGGCAAATATCGATGCACGTTAGGGTCTTTGGCTCATGAGCTGAAATAAAAGGAGAACTCTAGGCGCATTTCGATAGACCTATCATTATTTCAAACTGTATCCAGCCAAACAGAAATGGGGTTTTTAGGATGTCGTCATCTGTTCTATCCCCTCATTACAAGGCTTGGTTGGAGCTCTTGCTGATTCTTTCATCTGAGCCCATTTGTAATTTCGCTTTACATGACTCATCTTAAACTTTATTAGCACATTCATTTAATAACGCTGGTTGACAACACTTTAAATGGTTGGCTTCCCATGATACAAGGCAATTACTTTTTATATTGCATCTTTAATACAAAGTATTGAGACAAACTCTTTAAATAGCAAAACAAAGAGGTAATGGTTTGGGGGCTACAGGAATTGGGTCCAGACAATATCAGAAAATCAAAATACAGAAACAAGGGAAAGAGAGACAGAGTAGGATGAACGTTGATAAGCATAGGGAAGAGATTGTGACTAAGGTGGTCTCGGCATTTCTTTCTAGAAGCTTGGAAATGTGGAATGGTCTGGTGGTTTTTATGATGAGGTAGGCACTGTATTTGAGGTTTATTTCTCCTTCTATATTTCTGGAAAAAGGATTTAAAAATGACAAGACCTAGCTTCCAAGGATTTTAATAAAAGGGACCCATAAAGGACAAAGAGGAGGGATGATAAATCATCCTGAGTAGAGGGGGATTTAAAAAGATGGGTTCAAAGCCTAATCCAGAGAGAACTGACTTCTTATTGCCTCGGGGTGTGTGGGTGGTGGCGCAGGGCTTTACTGAGAGGCCGGGGTGGATGGCAAAGTGCAGAGGTGGAGGCAGATAGAGGCATGCAGAGGGGTAATGACACCAAACAGACTAAAAGGCATTTTTTCTAACCCCAGAGATTTCCAACAAGGAAGGGAAGAAGTCAGGGAAGTTTGTAGAAGAAGGAGATTTCGCTCCAGACTCTAGAAGAGATCTGTTGTCCCAGCAATGGTCGGTGGTATTGGCAGAGTTCAGTGCAAAACTGTGGCCGAAACCATTTGTCCTTCCAACTACATCCCTACTCCACTGACTTTCAGTAACCCTTGCCCTTCTCCTTTGAACTTATAGTGCCCATGAACTTTCTCAGGTCAAGGGTGATCCCATGAGTTCTACAGTTTCATTACAAGATTTGATTTGAACCCTCTCTAGTTTTCCCATCTGTTTCCCATCTGATTCATTGTCGGTCATTTTAATTTAATTTCACTTTTTAAAAAAAAATTTAAAAATGTTTATTCATTTTTGAGAGACAGAGAGAGAGGGAGTGTGAGGGGGGGAGGGACGGAGAGAGGGAGACACAGAATCTGAAGCAGGCTTCTGAGCTGTCAGCATAGAGCCCAACATGGGGCTCGATCCCCTGAACTGTGAGATCATAGCCTGAGCCGAAACCAAGAGTCTGATGCTCAACCGACTGAGCCATCCAGGCGCCTCTTTAATTTTAAATGTAAGAGAATGCAATCCCTCATCCACGGGTATTTGCACTTTAATTTCACAGCTAGGGACAGCGGGCAAAAGCTGTGTCTCTTGGACTGTCCCAGAGTCCCTTAAATGATGCGAGCTAGTTGATGACCTGTTCTACCTGGAGTAAGGACTGTTACATAGCTCAGTTGCTTAAAAGTGCCATACCTGCTTCCTCCAACAGCTCCAGCTGCCCTGTCACACGTTCTTTATTTGAAGACAAAGTTCCAACCACTCACCGACTCAGCCTCACACTTTGCTGTGTCCTCACCCTTCCTGACTTTCCCAGCGTTGACTTGGCTACTTGCATTTGACTCTGTTCTTGTCCTGTCTGTCCAACCTCACTTTGCAGCCTTCCTGGCCAGGACTTTGACTTCCTCTAAGCCTCATCTTCCTCCCATCCCAGCAGGGACTTTGCCAGCCTGTGACCACGTCCCCTCCCTGCCTACTTGGACTCCAGGCGTTTCCTACCACCTGGACTCCGCTCTGTGGGCAGTGCTCAGACTGCAGAGGGCCAGGTATGCCCCAGCCTGTTTCACCAGAGCAATTTCACAAACCTCAGTTAATTTACGGGCTGGAGCAGTGGTTTTTGGAAAAGTTTTTTGAGCCATAGGATCCTCTCTTCAAATGAAGTCTAGAGTGGAAGTCCTCATTTGTAAACCAGAGAGGGCTGATCTACAATACTTAAAATGAAGAGTCGAGTCTCCCCTGCTTACCCCTCTCACTGCCCCTCCCTCCCCCATAGCATGAGAAACATGGCTTTGAAGCCCTTGAACCAGAGGACTCGCAGCTCTTTTATCCCAATCACACTGTCCTTGCCCAATCCCACCCACGCTCGTGAATCAGCTGCCAGCTTGTACTGGTGAATCTAAATCACTGTCTCCTGATTTACCCTCACTTCTGGTGGCATGGTTCCACTTCCTCACTAGACTTTACCCCACGGAGCCCCGTAGGTTCCCCAACAAGTCTGGAATATCACCCAGTTATCTTTCCTGCCATGCCCATGCCCCACATACCTCTTTTCTTTCTTTCTGTCTTTCTCTCTCTCTCTCTTTTTTTTTTTTTTTTTACATTTATTCATTTTTGAGAGAGAGAGAGGCAGAGAGAGAGGGAGACACAGAATCCGAAGCAGGCTCCAGGCTCTGAGCTGTCAGCACAGAGCCCGATGCGGGGCTCGAACCCACGAACCGGGAGATCATGACCTGAGCTGAAGTCGGATACTTAACTGACTGAGCCACTCGGGCGCCCCTACCTTTTTCTTTCTTACTTCCTATGTACACTGATGGAATTTTAAGGAAGTTTGCAATTATCCTAGAGTGCTTCTGTGATCTCAGCTCCTGCATAGCTAACCAGTCACCAACTCCTATGCTTTCTACCTCCAAAATCTCACTCGGATTTAAAGCCTATTCTCTATCCCCCCTGCCACTGCCTCAGTTGGGCTTTGGTCATCTTGGGTAGGGATTATGCCATTGACATCCTGACTTCGTGCTCCTCCCTGAGCCATTCCTCAGTCCATAACAAAGAGGAAGCCTTCACAGACGTGAGGCTTGGATTTCCCATTGAAGAATGGGTAGGATATTTATAGGTCTTCCTTTGGCCAATAATCACGATCTCGCTACATTCTAAGAGAATATCTAAGAGTATGAAGCTCATTTGAGGTTTCTCACGTAAACGTCCATCGAGGGAAATGCAAATATAGACTATTCATTGATGTGCTTTTTGTGTCTTCTTTCCTGTTAGAGTGACTTTTTCCTCAGACATGGGCGTTGTGTCGTCGAACAGCTGTTCTAGTGAGCAAGGAATCCCATGGGCAACCTACCGCCAATGCCCGTCATTCACAGAAGACAATCTTACTGTGTTTCTCATTGTGCTTCATGATTAACCGGCTGTAAGAGAAAACTAACACACAGAAGTGATTGTTCTGTCTCCCGTAGGAAGGGTCCTTATTATGACAGAAAAGTTATTTTCTTTTCTGTGGTTTCTTAAGGGTTCTCTAATTGGGTAACCCCCTGCTGACCCCTGGCTATGGTAGTTTCTACGTTGACATCTTTGTTCCACTCCTTGCACACAGAAGCCAGAGACGAGTAACTCAAACCAACACAGAGCATGAGATAATGGGGCTCTATAACTCACCAGTATTTAAAAGGCAATGACCCCTTAAGTTCACTGGAGTTACCTTCCATTAAGAATTTTTCTCGCCTGCATATAAGAGACGGGGTGTGTGTTACAGCCCCACGTCTGCTCTCAGTGTGGACTGAATTGATCTGTCAGACCTCAGGGGCTTGAACTTGAATTGCTTTGGAATGCATCACTCTACATCTCCTTGGATGATAACTCAAAATAAGGCCAAAAGTTTTTCTTTTCTTTTCTTTTCTTTTTTTTGTGTGTGTGTGTGTGGGGGGGCGGATATTTTAAATTGGGGAAAATATAGGGGCACCTGGGTGGCTCAGTCAGTTAAGCATCCAACTTCGGCTTAGGTCATGATCTCACGGTTCGTGGGTTCAAGCCCCACATCGGACTCTGTGCTGACAGCTCAGAGCCTGGAGCCTGCTTCGGATTCTGTGTCTCCCTCTCTCTCTGCCCCTCCCTCACTTGTGCTCTGTCTCTTTGTCTCTCTGTCTCTCAAAAATAAATAAAAAAGCATTAAAAATTTTAAAAAAACTCTGGGAAAATATAAAGGGTAATGGAACAAAAACCTACATTTCTACCATCTAGAAAGATTAACTTCTCAAATATTTTCTTATTTACTTGCAATGCTTTTCTTTCTTTCTTTCTTTCTTTCTTTCTTTCTTTCTTTCTTTCTTTCTTTCTCTTGAAATAGAACATTGGAGATGAGATTGAAATCCTCTTCAGCCAACAACCCCAGGCCCTGCCCATTCCTGGTCCCCTTCCCAGAGACCGCCATCACCACGAGGTGGTGGGTGTCCATGTAACCCATTCATTTGTTTTATTTTCTCCTACCAGTATGGAGTCTATTTATTGCATTCTTATTCTTTCAGTGGCAATAAGGCTTAATTCAATTTTATTTTTTTAAGTAGGCTCCACACCCAACTGGGGGCTCAAACTCACAACCCCAAGTTCAAGAGTCAGATGCTCTACTGACTGAGACAGCCAGGAGCCCCTGGTGCAATACAATTTTAATATGCCTACTCCTGTTTATATTCTTCTTTCAAAGCCTACGATCCACCAGCACCTCTTTAATCCTTAACCAGGCAGTGGAGGCAACACTCTCCCAGCTCCTTTCACACACTCTCCTCTCAATGCCATGTGATCGCATTTTATTTAGTTCATGCTTGTTTCCATGGCACTGACATTTCTTTCCTTTCTTCTCTTCCTTCCCCTTTCCCTTTCTTTCCCTTTCTGTCACTTCTCCTGTGTTGGTTTATTAAAAGATATTTCATTAGGTTCTCCCCCACGTTCTTCATATTTTGTTCCCACGCCTGTTCCTTACAATGTCTTCCTTCAGGACGGGTTTACTTTTCTTTCTTGTGGTGGCATCTTCTTTGCTCTTTAGTGGTTCTTCCAGGAAGCGTCCGAAAATATACTCAAGTTGTCTATGTCCTAGTGTCTCTGACGATGCGTTTATTCCGTCCTCATCCTTAAAGGAAAATTAGGACAGGCATAGAATTCTAAGCTCATGGCAATTTTGCCTCCTTCCTTTTAAGACATTACTCAGTTTTCTTCTGGCATTTTTTCCCCCTTAATTGTTCATGAGAACTCTGTTATTGGTAGTTCTTTTGTGGGCAATCTAATTTTTTCTCTTATAGCTTCTGTTGCCTTTTCTTTCCCCTCAAAATTTCTGCAGTTTTAATATGACATATAGATAAAGATATAGAGATATAGAGATATTTAAAGTTTATCAATCCCTACTGGGTATTTTTATTTTGACTTGTATCTTTCTCTTTTTCCAGAGATTTCCCCAGTTTTAGCAATTTGTGTATTTTCTCTCCTTTATTCTTTCTGTGTTCTCCTTTCTTTTTGGAAATCTGTTAATCAAATTCTTGTTCTATTCTCTGCGTTTTAAATGATTTGCTTTTTTTTTTTAAGTTTATTTATTTTGAAAGAGACAGAGAGCACAAGTAGGGGAGGGGCAGAGAGAAAGGGGGAGAGAGAGAGAGAGAGAGAGGATCCCAAGCAAGCTCTGAGCCGTCAACACAGAGCCTGACTCGGGGCACGATCCCACGAACCATAAGAATGTGACTTCAGCTGAAATCAAGAGTCAGATGCTTAACTGACTGAGCCACCCAGGTGCTTCTAAATGATTTGTTTATAACTTCCATGTCTTTATCTCTCTGTTCTGTGTTCTGGGACATTGAATTTGAATTCACTAATTCTTACTTTACCTGTGTTTAGTTCATAAATTAACATGCCTGTATTTTTCTTAGGCATCCATGGTAATTTCTTGATTTTCTTACTTTTCAGTACAACTTTTTTTTTCTTTTGGAATAATTTAACATTTTTCTAATATGTCTATGCATTTGGCACAAGAGACATTCCTACATATTGGAACAGAGGGCAGGGGATTTAGTGTATACTCAATCCATAATCTTGGTTAGCTTTTTTGGATTGTAGTACATTTTATCCTTTCCTGTATTGTGCTTAGTATTGTTGTAATGACCATATTTTCCAAACCTTAGTTTTTCATGGTCCTTAGTATTTCATGGTCCAGCAAAAGGATTGTTTTATAAGCTGTCCATTTATTTAAATGAAAAATCTTACAGAGGTATACAAACAGACCACATTTAACAATTTGTTGAAAATAATAAAATTACATGAACCATAATAATCCCACCAAAATCCAGAGTGGAAAAGTCAGTATGAGCAGAGTAAACATACCTGAATCTGTGTTTATGCCTCAAGCAGCCACAAGGCCTAGAAGATTCCTTCTCATTCTGTTATGTTTCTAGATGTAGGACGTAGAGATGAAATGAACAGGCACAATATTTTATAGGTTTTCTTTAAAAATCTCAAAATAAACTGTTTTCTTATGATTTACTTCTTTCTGATGACAGTAAGGCCTCGCCAAACATTCCAGTTATTTGAAATTCCTCAGTAGTCTGATGGCAATTATAATGGGGGACTTTGTTTGTATCTGAGAACTGGTCACATTTATAAACATACAGACTGCATCCATTGTGAAATTCGTGTCCCTTCATTAAAGAGAAACTTTACCGAACATTTCTTCATCATTGCTTCAAAATCATTTTTGTATTGTTGCCAAGGTTAGAAGTCAGTAGCCTCAATAGTGAAACAAAGGGAAAGGCAAGTCTTTCTTTCTTTCTTTCTTTCTTTCTTTCTTTCTTTCTTTCTTTCTTTTTGTAAGTGGGGAAAGGGATCAGATTCTCTTTGTTACTTTCAGTACTCATGTTTGAAAAGTTTTGGTTATGAAGTCAGAGAATTGTGTTACACTTAAGAGCAAATATCATATATACATCTTCCTATGTCTTTCTGGTTATTAATTAATGTGCTAATGATCCCAAGAAGTTGCTTAGCTGGAACTTGCGGTTTTAAGTAGCTGTTCTGGAAAAAAAAAAAAAAAAAGAAAGAAAGAAAGAAACTTGGCCAGATTCCCTTTATAGACCCAAAGACTTTAGTACTTACCATACAATGATGGATTTGTCCTCATTTTTGGAAAATTTTGCAAAATTAAAGTTACTTATTGTTTCGTGTTGTCTATGAACCCTGCTTCGAATGATGCGTTGGGCTCATAACTGGCAACGTGCTCATCTTATAGGTCCTCGGAGAGGTCAGGGGATGGCCCGTGACACTCCCTACCCCCTGAGGTAATGAGCTAGTTGCAGGCATAACTCTCTAAATGTCTCCTTGACAAAAGATACGAGTGGGCAGAGATCTGATTGGACATTTGAGAGAAGAGGAAAATCCACAAGCAAGGGTAGCCTCAACGTAAGTGATATCTAAATCTTTATTCTTTCTATACTTCAGGGTAGAGAATAAAAGGGCAGTAGAATAGTTCTTTTTCTGGAATTCAAATCGGGTCTGTACCAGAAAGGAGTCTCTGCTGACACTGACGTTTGTCTAAATCATAAGTCACTGGCATTTAACACTAAGTCCCATTAGTCACTAAGATTTGACAGCGTTTTGTTTTTTAAAGTTTATTTATTTATTTTGAAAGAAAGATGCGTGGAAGGGCAGGGAGAGAGAGAGAGGGAGAAAGAGGGAGAGAGAGTCCCCCAAGCAGGCTCCACATGGTCAGTGCAGAGCCCATCTCGGGGCTCGGTCTTATGAACCATGAGATCATGACCTGAGTTGAAATCACGAGTCAGTCGCTCAACTGACTGAGCCACCCAGGAGCCCCAAGACTTAACAGATTTCAATAGCTACTGTTGTCTTACGAGTTCTCTCGAATTTCTACATCTGTGAAGGTCTACGTGATTGCTGTTTTCTTTCCAGATTCTTGCCTGGGACTATTCAGGATAAACATCCAGAAATACACCATTTCTTCTGGGATGTCGGCATTTTCTTCTTTTCGTCTTCATTGACGATATAAGTTAAAATAGAAGTAAGCTAAACACTCGTAAACCTTGACACAGAGAAAAAATGCCTTCCGATACACGGAGTACCAATCTTTTAAGACCACTTAGTGTTTTCTGTACATGACTTTATATATCCTTGCAAGCTTTTTTGACCTTGGGAGCAGGAAGTTTCAATTCCTTTGCAGTTACATAAGAAAGCTGAAGTATTCAGAAAAGAAATAACTTCTAAGAGGGGTATCAGCAGTCAGAGAAGGAGCCAGATACAGAAATCAGGCTCCAAACGCTCCAGAACCAGAGGGAAAGCTGGGAGCACCGCTCAGGACGGGGACAGTATCTGAGAGCAGATTTGCAGTGTTTGAAAGCAGATTACACGTAAAGGTGTTTCATGTGAAAAGTAGACACAGAAAGTGAGCGTTTCCTGTAGAAGAAACTTACCGAAGGCTATTGAAGTTACCTCACGTGGCCTTGACAATAAATTGCATGCCAAAAGCTCTTGACGCGAATTTTATGGCCTTTTTTCATCTAAATGGCATCTCCCTTGCTTATCGTCCCACCAGATTTGAACTTCCTAGATGTATATTTTGAATGTTCTCGAAAACACTGGGTGGTTGCAACCTTATGGCTTTAGGCTGCCAATCCCTGGTGGGGTTGAATAACCAGGGATATCCCCTCCCCTTCCCCGTCCCTAACCCCTCACCTGTGGCGCGCGACAAGAGGCAGGCATTAAAGAATGGTGGTGGCCTTGGGGTTGTATCCAGCACCCTCCTCCTCCAGGGCCTCTGGGTCCCCACCTCCCACAGCATAATACCTTCATTTACTAAGTATGTGCCTGGAAAGCTTCCCCAAGAGCCGCATTCACTTACGTCCACACTTTATAGCGGTAGGGTTGTAGATATGGAGACGGAGCACGCCAGTGCCCCACCTGAGTGAGGGTTTTGAGAAACATTCCCAGTCTTACATCTCCTTTTGAAATGTCTGCTTCGGGAATAAGGGCGGAGAATTAGGGAATCAATGGGATTAACTAAATTCACTGCCCTCTTATTCCTTATTTTTATAACACTTCGGGGTTTTGTGTCTCATTAAGAACCTGGCCAAGCACTCTGTTTCAGCAATACCATGTTCCAGATAGGAGTAACGTGCTCCGTTTCAATTTGTGGCTCATTTGTTTTCCATGTTTCTTTAGCACCACAGGCCTGAGCGCCAAATCACCTCCCCCGAGGAATGAAGGAACTGGCTTCAGGAGAAGTTGTGCTAAGATCACCTTTGTTTCAAGCGTGTAAAAATCCTTACCTCCAACTCTATTCTAATCTTTGCGACCAATTGTGTAGGCCCTGCCAACTTTTTATCAATATTGCCTTCTTTCCTGTCTCCTTCTGCTTCATTAGCCTGTAGCAACAAGCCAACAAACACAACCACCAACAAAGAAGCCTAACACAGAAATGGAGAGCTCCTTCTCAGACAACATGCCAGCCAGGAGAAGGGGGAATGGAGGGATGGAAAGCAGAAAGGGGACATTGAAAGGGGACATTGAAAGCTGGAGGTCATGTTTTTCTACATTCTGTTGCCTGGTCCCTTTCAGTGAGCTTTGGTTTCCTTTAGTCCCGGGAAGGGGATTTATGCTTATTTTTTTCTGACTAGGTTAACTATCTCTAAATACAGTGAAATAATTCAGAAACTCTATTTCAAAGACCTCAAGGAAATATGGGGAAGAAAGGAAGGAAGCAAAGCGTGAGCCACAACCCACAGCCTTGTGAAGGGCTGTGAACTGTTCCGTGCGGAGGCTGGAGGCCAGATCTCCAGTGTAAGAAGGAACTCACTTCTCCCAAGAGGGTACAAGGGGAAGCTGCCGCCGGAGAGTCTTCCGGCATGAGCTCGTGTCACCGCCATCGCGCCTTCTGTGTTCGTGTCCTAAGCCTGCTGTACCACGCAAGCACCCATGGTGGCATAAAACAACTGTAGGGACACCCGGGTGGCTCAGTCTGTTAGGCCTCCGACTCTTGGTTTCAGCTCAGGTCATGATCTCATGGTTAGTGGGTTCGAGCCCCGGATTGGGTTCTGTGCTAACAGTGTGGAGCCTGCTACGGATTCTCTTTCCCTCTCTCTCCACCCGTACCTAGTCTGCTCTCTCTCTCTCTCTGTCTCTGTCTCCAAATACACAAATAAGCATTAAAAAAAAAAAATTCTCATCTCTTCCACCACCGTCACCCCTGTCTATCACCTCCCATATACATGACTGTGGTATCTCTCCAACCCTCCACCTGCTTCTACAAGGAAAGAAAGAAAGAAAGAAAGAAAGAAAGAAAGAAAGAAAGAAGAAAGAAAGAGAAAGAAAGAAAAAGAAAGAAAGAAAGAAAGGAAGAAAGAAAGAAAGAAAGAAAGAAAGAAAGAAAGAAAGAAAGGAAAGGAGGAAGGGTGAAGGAAGGAAGGAAGGAAGGAAGGAAGGACAACACAACTGTATTCTCTCATAGTTCCAGAAACCACAAGTCCAAAATCATCTTAGATCAGCCCAAATCAAGGTGTTGGTGGGCCATGTTCCATCCTGAAGGCCTGTGGGTGAATCTGTACCTTGTCACTCCCAGCTTCTTGTGGCTGCTGGCCACATTCTTTGACTTGTGGTCGCATCACTCTCATCTCTGCCTCTGTGTCACATCACCTTCTCCTCTTCTGTCTGAAATCTCCCTCTGCCTTGCTTTTTTAACACTTGTGCTCACAGTGAGGGCTCCCCAGATCATCCAGAAGACCGCTTCTGTTTTAAGATCCGTATCTTTATCACATCGGCAGAGTGATAAGTCGACACGCACATGGTCCAGGGATCAGGATGTGGGCTTTCTGGGCGGCCGTTACCCAGCCGACCACAACACCCCCTGTTGTCTGGCACTCAGATGTTGGGGAAGTGGACTCGCTCGCCATCTCCCTGAAGAGTAGTTTGTTCCAAATACTGAGGAACCCATTTTAGAAGTTGTGGTTCTCAAGGGGCTCCTGGGTGGCTCAGTCGGTTAAGCATCCGGTTTCGGCTCAGGTCATGATCTCACTGTGGGTGGTTCGTGAGTTCCAGCCCTGAGTCCGGCCCTGTGCTGACAGCTCAGAGCCTGAAGCCTGCTTTGGATTCTGTGTCTCCCTCTCTCTGCCCCTCCCCCACTCACGCCCACTCGCTCTCTATCTCTCCCTTACAAAACAAGTAAACAGTAAAAAAAATTTTTAGAGAAATTGTGGTTCTCAGGCCAGATTGGGGGATTAATGGTCCAGAGTAGGATTTCTAAGGCTAGGATTTGAGCTGGAGGAGGTGTATTCACTACACTCAAGTCAAGTCTCCCTTTAATCTCCTGGGTATGTGGCAGGACCCTGTGTGCTTTGAAGGATGTGGAATTATAGGGTGTTTCCATTGTCTGCAGCTAAGCCTGCCTGTGATGCTAAGAGCCTTGCATGAGGCAGGACACCGACCTGACACTGGGAGGGGAGGGGGAGGAAAGAAAGTGGCAAATGGGATATGGTCGTGAGGGATGGATGGCATTTGTGCCAAGGCTGATTCAGAAGATCCCTCTCATATTCTTCAGGATCTGGCTTCATTTTCTCTGTCTTAACCCTTCTCACGTTGCCTCTAGTAGTCTGTTTGCCTGGCTGTCTCCCTAATCAGGCTGAGGATGAGGGTCTGTCTTCTTTGTCCCCTCAGAGAGCCCCAGCTTGTGGCATGGTGCAGGGGCATATGATAGAAGCTCAGTAAACACGTGTTCGATTGAATGCATGAGTGGAGAAGGGAAAGGAGGAGATTCTGGGCAGAGGGTTGGCAAGAGAGGATGCTTGGTGGCACGGCAATTGTGTGCAAGTCAATGCTGAGAGAGTCACGGGGAGGAAAGGCGGACCGTGAGACTACGTTTGGCTCGTGGGATGGCCGTTCTATCTTTACCATGGCTGGCAGTACACGTGTGACTCCTCTGGGCAGATGTGTGGGAGGTGACGGGCGGTTCCTGGCCCGGCACACCCCGCCAAGGCAACAAACTGTGTCGGAGGGGATAAGAGCTGTGGGCCTTGCAGCTCAAGTCCTGCGTGACCTTGGGTATGTCACTTACGCCCCCCAGGCTGTGGTTTTCTTGGCTGCAAAATAAAGGTACCTCCAACAGCTCTGACCTATGGATTAATGGGACCAGCCACGTCAAGAGTGCTACAGTGTCCGGGGGGTAGGTAGAGCTATTGTTACTGTGATTATAATAATCTGTCAGACGCCCGGCTGTGGGGCTCAGAACAAACCGTGTGTGGCTGGGTGCACCTCGGTCCACACTTCTGCCTGGTGCTGGCCCTCCCTGGTTGCCATGAGTGACTGGTGGCTTGTGGGTCTGCGTCAGGCTCCAGGGGGATCTTGATGAGGAGTCGAGGGGTTCTGGAGGGTGAGGCTCTCCGTGCCAGTATAAGCAGCAATTGGGCTCTTTCCAAGGACTAAGTTTTGGCCCTGAGTCCATTGTTTGTTTCCAGCTTGCAAAGCGCTTGTCTTGTAGCCTTGAGAAGCTGAGCCAAGGGTCGCTGGGAGCTTCAAAGCATCCTAGCTCCTCTTGAAGAAAAGGGTCAGATGAGGCAAGCTTTGGTGCCAATCCGATTTGAGAGCCAGACTGTGTCTTTGGACCTACCTCTCAAAGAGATTAGACCAGAGATCAGAGCCAGTGGGACCTTTTCCAGTGTTAATTGGGATTAATTATAAATAACAACACAGAAGCCCCTCACCCCTGTCTCTCCCGGTGTCCTGTCTTACATGGTGAGCTACGGAACTTGAAGACAAATTTTGGAGAAATGTGAGCTGCTTTCAGAGTCTCCGCCCTTGTGGTGAGGGCTGCCTAGCACATTTCCCCCTTGGCAAAAGGGCTAAAGGTCAGAAGGAACATTGCATTTCAAATTATCCAATGGCATAGGTAAAACCCATTTACCAGTTGGAACATCTTTTTAATAGAGGAGGCCCTCACCAGAGTCCTAATTAAAAATCAATGTGATATATAATTAAATTCTAGTGATCACATATGCACCAGCTCGTCTCTTTAGCTTTTAGCCAGAGGCAGAGAAGGAGCACTCTTATTGATCAACTCAGGAGCCCTCGAGGTTGGTCAATACGAGATGTCTCGTCTGAGGGCTGGTGGCTGCTCAGCTGGGCAGCGTCTGAGCGCCCAGCCTGAAGGACACTCCCAGCGAAGCATCCCACATCCTCTGATCACCGAAGTGCTCTTCCCGGAGGGCCAGGACCCTGTCCGCAGGCCTGCCTCCACCCTGCCTTCCATCTCCCTGAGCAGTGAGTTCCAAAGAGGAGGCTTTACAAAGAAAGAGGACACAGGTCCGTGTTGTACAGACTCAGGCTGTTAGCTCAGCTCCCTTTCCCCAGTCCACCATGGACACGCCCCCTTGTGATTTTCAGCGTGGGCTGTCAGGTACCAAAAGGGCAGCTGAGTCAGGAAGATGAAGGATCACATTGGTACCGACTTCTGTGAAGACAGCGAATGCCTTTAACCGTTCAGGCCAGTCCTAGGATACCTCGCATCCTACCCCTTTTATGTGGAAGAGGATTATTGATTGATATTATCCTTAAAACGAAAAGAAAAAGGAAAGGAAAGGAAAGGAAAGGAAAGGAAAAGAAAAGAAAAGAAAGAAAAGAAAAGAAAAGAAAAGAAAAGAAAAGAAAGGAAAGGAAAGGAAAAGAAAAGAAAAGAAAAGAAAAGAAAAGAAAAGAAAGGAAAGGAAAGGAAAAGAAAAGAAAAGAAAAGAAAAGAAAAGAAAAGAAAAGAAAAGAAAAGAAAAGAAAAGAAAGGAAAAGAAAAGAAAAGAGTGATGGTGACAGGTATACAGTCCTTCTCAAAAGACTTCCACATTTTCGATTTTTGTCCTCTCGTCTGATCCTCGTCACAATATGGTGATGTGAGGCATGGAGTGGTATTTTTATTTCCCTTTTACCTATGAGCGGTTCCTCCTCTGAGCCACAGAGGGCTAAAGATGTCTCCGGGTGTATGCAGCCTGACAGATTTCTGGAGTGGAAGGGAGGTCTCTCTTCTCCATGTCCTGAAGTGAGAGACCACATCTCTCAGTGACCACTGTTGACCCTTGTCCATGCCAGGGTCTCCTGCTCTCCAGACAGCTTTCTCTGTCTCTTTTTAGGCTGAATTTAGTCAATATATTTTTAATTGATGGCTTTCCGCCCTCCCCCCCCCCCCCTTTTTAGATTTTATTATTGAAATATTTACATATTTTTGTTGTAAAAGATTTAAGTTATGTGTGAGAATATAGAGCACACATTGAAAGGTCCACTCAGGGCTTGGAATACATTCACTCCCACTGTCCTCTCAGGCCACCTCCCCCTCCTCTCGTCCCTTTCCCTTCCCCTGCCCCTGCTCCTTTTTTCTCCCTCTTTCTCCCCTCACCTCTCTCTCTCTCTCTCTTTCTCCCTCTCTCTCTCCCTCTCTCTGTATATGTAAGTAAAACAGAGATACTACTTTGCACAAAGAAAATAATGGCTTTAGAAGTCTGCCTGGGGGGAAAGCAAGAATTTTGTCAAATTCTCTCCTTTATATGAAAGAAAACGACTGAACACCTTAGGTCTCGGAATTCTCCCAGAGAGGCCCCTGGGTGGCTCAGTGGGTTAAGTGCTGATTCTTGATTTTGGCTCAAGTCAGATCTTACATTCGTGGGATTGAGCCCCGTGGTGGACTCTGAGCTGGGTGTGGGGCCTGCTTGAGATTCTCATTTTCCCTCTCCCTTTCCCTCATTCTCTCTCTCTCACACACACACAAAAGGAATTCTCCCAGAGTATACAGCTGGAGCTGACGTTAGAAAGGACGAGGCTACAGCATAGATGAAAGACTGGAGACATCTGATGGTTCACCGCCCTCGGCTGTGTGGGGAGACAGGAAGAAAGATAAGTAAAACCCCGCAAATCATCTTCAGTTTCTCCCTTTCCTTCCCATCCCATATGCTGTCTCTCAGCAAATCTCCTCAGCTCCACCTTCGAAATATTTCCCAAATCCGATCCCTGTGGACCCCTCCCACTCCCCACCAACATCCTGGCCAAAGCTGTGAGTATCTCCCCTGGGTTATTGCAGTGGCCTCAGTGGCAAGCCAGGGCCAAATTTTGAAATGACGAGAGCTGATTCTTAAAGTCCCAGGAACTTTGCAAGGTGGTTGTTAAGTATAGCCGTGGTTAAAAATTAAACAATGTCCGTATATATGATGGAATATTATTCAGCTATGAAAAACAAGGAAATTCTGCCTTTTGTGACCGCATGGATGGACCTTGATGGCGTTATGCTAAGTCAGATACAGAAAGACAAGTACTGCATGATCTCATTTATATGCAGAATCTAAAAACATCGAACTCATAGAAACAGAGTAGAATGGTGGTTGCAGAGGCTGGGGTATGGGGAAGATAGGATGTTGGTCAAAGTGTACAAAATTCCAGTTATAAGAGGAGTAGGTTCTGAGAATCGGTTGCACCTAGCATGGTGAATATAATAAACGATCTTGTACTGTATACTCAGAATTGCTAAGGGAACCAATCTTAAATATTCCCACCCAAACAACAACAAAATGGTAACCATGAGAGATGGTGGACGTGTTCATGAAGCTTATTGCAGTAAACATTCTGCCATATACATGTGAGTCAAATCAACATGTCACACATCTTAAACTTACACATTATTCTATGTCAATAAAGCTGGAAGAATGAAATAATATAAACTTATCATTAAATTACAGAAACCAAGGTAACGAACATTCAAAGTCATCACTTCCCTGGGGCACCTGGGGGGCTCAGTCGATTAAGTGTCCGACTTCAATATGGTAATAATGCTTCCCTCCACCTTACAGATGAGGAACTTAAGAAACTTGCTCAGCTCACACAGCTAGTAGGCAGAACTGGAACTTAAATCTGTACTCTTTCCAAGAGGAGGAGGTTTCAACAGACTTTATTAGAGAAAAATGTCTGAGGTCCCCATGAAAAATTGAATTTTCTTGGGGACTCTAAATGATATTGGAGAATGCCCATCGGGGCATGGTGGAAGTTCTGCTGTCCAGATAAAGAGACCATGAAAGGAGGTATAATGACTTTCTCAGTCACCAGATCCATATAAGGCTTTCTGTGTTCCAGACATTTGTAAATAGGGGGGTAAGTACTATACTCTTGGGCTGGCCTATTGGAAGTGACTTGCCTTGGCTTCTCCGTGGGGGTCTCAGGTCAGGGCAAATGGCAGCAAGGCAATCGTAGCCCTTCTTGCCATGGGTGCTATGACAGGACTCATGGGGACTTCAGAAGTAGTAAGCAACACATGGGTTTTAAGGGTCCTCTTCTTCTGGGCCTCTTCGAATTATAGGCTGGGGCTGTCATAGTGTTCTCAAAATCAAGTAAACCCAAGTTGCCCCAGAAGCATGGTGGGCCCATTTGACCTTAAATTTTTCCTCTCTACTCATACATTTAGATCGTGTCTTAGGACAACCTCAAAAAAACGTACATGGCTGTTGAGAGAGATGGGTTTAAGTTTGAATCGGGGCTTTGGATCTTTCTGGTTATCGTCTGCAGGCCAGTTATTTTGCTTCTCTTGACCTCAGTTTCTCCATTTGCACCACGTGGATACTGTTGGAATGAAATGAGACGAAGTGTCTGAAGAACCTGCTGAAGTGCCTGGTGCACGCGGTCCGTGGGCATCAGGTCTGGGTTTCCTTCCAGAAATGCAGGTCAGGGCCCCTCAGCAGGGATTTGTTTGGCCCCACCTGACGTCGTTCTCCCCACCGGTTTCAAACTGGGCTGCTCGCCTGTGGCCAGGGAGTGTATTCCAAAGCATTCCTGCTTGCCAGCTCAGGCCTTGGGGCTGCTGTGAAGCTGCGATTCCTTTCATGGAGCTCATGTGTGTGACAGGGTGTGCCCAGCTCTTAAAGTGCTTTGATGAAAATGCCTTTGTGCTAAAAGCTCTATAAATATAAGGAGCAGACCTGGGCGTGGAGTTTCCAGAATACTCCCAATGTTAGCTGTCATCAAAGGCTCAGGTCATAGAAAAGTTGGAAATGGAGGTGGTTTGCCAATTCGGTGATTCTCCAAAGCAGGGATGGCTTTTCTTTTTCAACTGCTATTTCTTGACTCACTGTGCTTGATTGTACAAGGCCCATCTTGCCTTTCTTGTATCTTCTGAGCTACAAAAACCTGATTTCAGGTATCTTTAAAAAAAAAAAAAAACCCTGCTAATCACATAGTCTCCCTACCCACCTCCGTACCCCACCCAACCTACTTACCATCCAACAACACCCAACAGCACCCCCTGGTGGCCATCAGGGAGCTTCTCTGATCCCACACCTTTACCAACTCCTTATCCTTCAGTAGGAAATGTACCCATTCGTTTGTTCGTTCATTCATTCATTCGTTCGTTCATTCGTTCGTTCATGCATTCACTTGTTTCTTCAACAACTTGATTAATTATGATGCCCCAGGTGTTGCAGACACTAGAGATACCAATGTGAACAGATACGATTCCCGTGGGAGTCACAACTCAGTAAGAAAGCAGATGGACAAGTAGCTGATTATAATCGTAAAATGACCACACCATACGATGCCAGCAACAGGACCAGAAGCATACTTATCTTCATTTCTTCTACACTGATATTCTCCTTGTCATATTCTTCTTTGTATTAGGTGGCATGGAAGCAGCCAAGGGAACTTTTATAACTTTTATAAAAGGAAGGTTGAGTTTGGGATGTATTTTGCTTGGGTCTAGTGAGGGATTTTTAGGTGGCTTATAGTTAAGTTGCCATTAGCCCTCCTCATGCAGAAATGGTTTCCAGAAATACTTTGGTCATTCACTGTTGTGACTCAACAGGCTGTGTCGTCAGGCTTCACGATCAGGGGTTATATCACAATTTAAACATGTGTCCTCACTCCTGGCACCAGGGCTATGGGCGGAATGGAGAAATGTGATTTAAACGCACGGAGCCAGCAACTGGTCTGTGGGATGTCTTTCGGGTCATCAGACACGTCTGGGACGTTGTAAGGGGAGAGTTTGGCTATGGAAACACTTGACCGAGGTCTCCCTAGATTTGACAGCGATCTTAAAATTGTATATGACGTTTCTAATATTGAGCTGCGAAGCTGAAAGAAATGTTTTCAAACAACCTGTAATATACACCAAGTTCCCATCAACTGTGTTAGCGGCAAGAGAATGGATTCTTCTTTTCTCTGTATAAGAAACGGAAGATCTAAAAACGCCTCATGAAGAAGTGATGAGGAGTACGCAGGTAAACAGTAGAGGGAAGAAAACTATTACGGAGGCGTGTAGGGAACACTACGACAAACTCTGTAGTATTTGTAAGAATTGTAATATTTGTGTTATTTGTCAGGTGTTGTAGATCTGTACTTTGCCGCGAACGTTCTTCTCATTCTAAATGAACTTACGCACACACCTAATTCTCTCTTTCAATTTGTATCCTTTCCTCCCATACTGTATCAACTCCAGACCCTACAAAACTTGAATCAG
The DNA here is from genome assembly GCF_018350195.1 of Panthera tigris. Classification (NCBI taxonomy): domain Eukaryota; kingdom Metazoa; phylum Chordata; class Mammalia; order Carnivora; family Felidae; genus Panthera; species Panthera tigris. The sequence continues at coordinate 26,408,222 of NC_056666.1, forward strand.
ACCTCAGGAAGAGACCCTGAGGTTGCCCCGGGGATCCGTGAGAGTTCACGGAGCATCCACGTATGAGCGGAGAGATGGAAGAAATATACGAGCTTGCCAAGTGGCAAAGTGGGGGGGGGCGGGGAACCTGGTGAGGGGACTTTCCAGGCAGAAGGACAAAAGAGAGAGCCCATGAGAACATTTCCACACAGTATAGGAGGGCATTGCGATTGTGGGCACGGGAGACCCTAGAGGCCGGGCCAGGTCATGAAGAGGGGCTTCTGTTCTACTAAGAGGTTAAGCAATGGAGAAGCACTGGGGAGTTTCGGCAGGGGATGGACAGGTGCGGGTCTGGGAGGGCTCCAATGTTCCTGTCTTTGTCCCTTGCAGCTTTTGGCCAATTCTGCCTTTTTCAGCCTTTCTTATCTCTGTGTACACATCTCCTTTAACCTTCCTTATTTCTTATGCTTTGGGTTAATTCAGAAAAATGTTTCCCTTGTCTGCCCTCCTCTCTGTCCTGTGCATGCAAATTCTTAATCTCGTCCCTCCCATTCATTTGTGAAATGGGAATGACCTCAGTCATCAAATAGAATAAAACAATATTGGTGAGCACTCACTGTCTTAGTCTGTTTGGGCTGCTATAAGAAAATACCACAGGGGCGCCTGGGTGGCTCAGTCAGTTGCGCGTCCGACTTTGGATCAGGTCATGATCTCGCAGTTTTGGAGTTCGAGCCCTGCGTTGGGCTCTGTGCCGACAGCTGGGAGCCTGGCGCCTGCTTCGGATTCTGTGTCTCCCGCTCTCTCTGCCCCTTTCCTGCTCACACTCTGTCTCTCTCCATCTCTCAAAACATAAAATAAAATGTTAAAAAAAAAAACCCCGAAAAATGAAAAGAAAATACCACAGACTGAGTAGTTTATAAACAATGGAAATCGATGTCTCACACTTCTGGAAGCTGGAAGTCCAAGATCAGGGTGCCAGCCTGGTAGAGTGAGGGCCCTCTTCCCAGTTCTTAGCCAGTGCCTTCTCTCTGTGTCCTCACACAGGGGAAAGGACTCTCAGCTCTCTGGAGCCTCTTTTATAAGGCACTAATCCAATTCTTGATGGTTCTACCCTCATGCTGTAAGCACCTCCCCAAGGCCTCACCTCCTGGTACCATCAACTTTGAGGGTCAGGGTTTCAACATATGAATTTCGGCGGGGGGGTGGGGAGGGACACAAATATTCCCGTGTGTGTGATGTGCTGAGGGATTTAGTTGCTAATGAGAACAGCAGAGACTCTATCTCTAAGAATTAGCTTGTCCCAGAGGCGCCCGGGTGGCTCAGTAGGGTGAGCATCTGACTTCTGCTCAGGTCATGATCTCACGGTTCGGAAGTTTGAGCCCCGCGTCGGGCTCTGTGCTGACAGCTCGGAGCCTGGAGCCTGCCTCAAGTTCTGTTTCTCCCTCTCTCTGCCCCTCCCCTCCCTCTCTCACACTCTCCCTCTCAGAAATAACAAATAAACATTAAACAAAAAATTTAAAAAAAAGAATTAACCTGTCATAGAGAAGCAAGTATCTTTGACATTAAATGAGAAGAGAACATAAACGATATACTAGTTGAATGAAATGGCATCGTTTTACCAGACAGAGTAATCTCTTTCAAGAGTTTTATAGTAACTTCCAGACCTTTTCCTCTTTCTCTTTAGGAACTTGAACGAGTGTCTGGAAACCACTCTATGAAGCAGCAGGGGAAGAATTCTCTCAAGTTGCTAAAGCCGGGATGCTATGGTGAGCCAGCCTTTACCAAACACTCCACACGGAATATGTACAACTTACAAGTTCAAAGGGAGGTGAAGTAAACGTACTTTTAGGAAACGGAAATATGTTTGTCAGCGAATTTATATTTCCACAAATCTCTTATGCGGACACTCAGAGTAAGAAATGTCGATAGGAACGAGACCACTCGGACCTGATCACATGACAAAAGCAGCACTATATTTAGAATCTTAGGCTTTACAAAAATTTTTTTCAATGTGCATTTAATTTTTGAGAGAGAGAGAGAGACACACACACACAGAAAGCGAGCAGAGGAGGGGCAGAGTGAGAGAGGGAGGCACAGAATCCGATGCTGGCTTCAGGCTCTGAGAGCTGTCAGCACAGAGCCCGCCGCAGGGGCTCGAACTTGCAAACTGCGAGGTCATGACCTAAGCCAAAGTCAGACGCTCAACCAACTGAGCCACTCAGGCGCCCTTAGAATCTTAGGTGTTGAAAGTTGAAAGAAACTAACATGACTTCATCTTTCCCCCCCCACCCCGCCATGTTATAATTTCTTCCAGTTTTCTTTGTTTGGATGAGGTGTCTGTATCTATGATGTTTTTAAGAAGCATGCTCAAGCCCTGGGATGTTTATTTCATTTGCGTAAGATGTGAGTATTTATCCGTGTGAGCTTGTCCATGCTGCCGATCCTCCCTGAAGTGAATCTGTCGTGTTCTGTTTGAATCCGCTATGCGATCTGCTGAGCGAATCTTCCTGCAGTTTGCGATTCTTTCTTCCCAAACATGTGTCTCCTGTTTGTACTTACGTGGAGACACTGTCCTCCATTGATTCTTTCTGGTAGTCATTCCCTTACCTCTTTATGTTCTGACATTAAAAGGGGTTGGCTTAAATCACGTCTCCAGGATAAATGGCATAAAGATCTTGGTCACTTAAGCGTTTCCTGCCTGTGTGCATTTTCGGACATCGGCAATGGCTACCCCGTGAAGATACTGTCCTCAAAGATCAATGATTTCTGAATTTTCAGGGCTCATCTTTTCTACCAATTAAGCCACGGGCCTTTCCTTTTCAAACATACATTTGCTTTGATATTTCATTACATGAGAACGTGGATTCAGCCATTTGAGCGTGTGGATGTTAGAGTGGCAGTGACTTCTCTACGGAAAGATAGGAACATTTGCATCTTCTCCCATTTATTTATTTATTTATTTATTTATTTATTTATTTATTTTTAAATCCTTGCATATTTTTATTTTTATTTATTTTTTAAATGTTTATTTATTTTTGAAGGAGAGAGAGAGAGACGGAGTGTGAGTGGGGGAGGGGCAGAGAGAGAGGGAGACACAGAATCCGAAGCAGGCTCCAGGCTCCGAGCTGTCAGCACAGAGCCCGATGCGGGACTTGAACCCACGAACCGTGAGATCATGACCTGAGCTGAAGTTGGACGCTTAACTGACTGAGCCTCCCAGGTGCCCCGCATCTTCTCCCATTTAATCCCAGTAACATCTTTGGGGTTTTTGTTTGTTTGCTTTTCTAATGAAGGCCAAACAATTTATAATCTAGGAGAATGGGATCCTTAGGAGTTGTACATCTTGGCTGCACCATATCCCTGTATGTGTTCGCCAAGGGAAAATTTGCAAGTACACATTTCGTTTAACAGGACAGTTGAGCCTGTGTTGTTATACAGGGAGCTAGGGTCCTAACCTCTAGCAGGGTTGAAAATCCACATGTAACATACACAGTCGATTAACACATATTTTGTATGTTACATGTATTATATCCTGTGTTCTTTTTTTTAAATGTTTATTTTTGAGAGAGAGACAGAGAGAGAGAGAGAGCGCGAGCAGAGGAGGGACAGAGAGAGAGGGAGACACAGAATCTGAAGCCAGGCTCCAGGCTCTGAGCTGTCAGCACAGAGCCTGACACGGGGCTCAACCACGTGAACCGTGAGATCATGACCTGAGCCAAAGTTGGACGTTTAACCAACTGAGCCACCCAGGCACCCCACCCCCCCATCCTGAATTCTTACAATAAAGCAAGCCAGAGGAAAGAAAGTGTTGTTAGGAAAATCATAAGGAAGAGCAAATATACTTATGGTACTGTACTGTACTTATGGGAAAAATATCTGCATACAAGTGGACCTCGGCCGTTCAATCCCGCGTTGTTCAGGAGTCCGTCGTATTTGCAATTTGGACCCCCAAATAGCGTGCATTGTGTAAATTCTCCCTTCCTCGAGAATTTGCTCCCGAGACAAATATTTATTGACGGTCCACTCTGCGGGAAGCCCTGTGCTTGCCCTGGGCACACAGATGTCTTACAGCCAGGCCTTGTGTCCTTAAAGAGCTCACAAAGTTGCCAAAGGGGAAAAAGCAAAGAAAAATGTAATCGAGGGGCTATTTACATACAAACGCTAAGCTGCCAAGTTGGCAAATTTAATAATGGCATCCCCAAGTTAATAGTAAACAACTTTCCAGCCCCGAGGGCTTTGTGCCCCTGCTGAGGCTGGATAAATGATTTTACCACAAAATATTGGATTAGAAGAAATTCATTTATGGTTTCCATGGGTTCTAACAAAAATGTGAGCGCCGCTCTGACTAGTTGAAACTCAGAAAAACTTCTGAGCCTTTTCCTTTCAGTAAAGAAGTCAGGATCTTGAAGACGCAGACAAAGGGGAACTGGGGTTTACCCTTGTTTGTTTCCTTCCCTGTCGTGACCCCTTCCAGGATGCTGAGCCACAAGTCCTAGAAATAAAGAGATACAGTTCGTTGCCAGAGGTTACTTGGCCCTTAAGTAGTTTTGTTTTGAAGACTAGCCAGAAATACAGAAACAATCTCATTGACCTTTAGATCAAAAGCCACCGGAAGCTCATAGGGGAAGAAAGAACCAAATGACGATGGCTGGCTCTTTTTGGGGACAGGAGTCCAGCTTTCTGTATGGTTTGGGTTTTTCTCTGTGCCTATAAGAAGTATCACGTTCGCAGGTAATCTGTGTATCCACATTTGTTTTTAGAAAGAAGTGGGGGGGGGGCAGTAATGTGATGCGGGCACATACCTACCTCCCTTTAATAGTTCATGGATCATGTTAACATTCATAAGCCATAACGTTTCTACTGTTCGAGAGGCCAAATCTGAAAACAGCATTTCTACAAATTTGTTTTTGAGGGGCCTTCACATCTTGAGGGATGGCTGCCGTGAATTAGCTCTATGACTCGCTTAGAGCGTGGTTGAGGTTTTAAATCCTACAGTCACCGCCTCGTTCTCATGGCTTCTCCCCATTTTTTCTCACATTTCTCTCCACAGTGCGTGAGTCTGGTGAGGATTCATCCATTGCTTGATTGCTACTGTGTTTCCTTAGTGTTTTTCTATCTTTAAAACCACATCGTTATGGGGTGCGTGGGTGGCTCAGTCGGTTAAGCCTCTGACTTCAGCTCAGGTCATGATCTCATGGCTCCTGAGTTCAAGCCCCACGTCGGGCTCTGTGCTGACAGCTCGGAGCCTGGAGCCTGCTTTGGATTGTGTCTCCCTCTCTCTCTTCCCCTCCCCCTGCTCTTCTCTCTCTCTCTCAAAATGAATAAACATTAAAAATTTTTTTAAAACCCACATTGTTATAATTAGTAGCATAGATTTTGTACCTTTTGGTCTTCCGTGAAGGCTGACCTAGAAGTAGAGGGTGAAGTTCGGAAAGGCAGGCTTTCATTCAGTGAAAGGACGCCCTTTGTAACCATCAGGCCTGCCCCGTGGATTGGCCACCTTAAAAGGGAGTGAGCATGACGCCGGTGGGGCTGCATGGTGACAGGCTGCATTGTGGCACTAGGAAGATCAGAAAGAGGATGCTAACTTTAGGAGAGGAGTGGTGAAAAATCATCCCTCGGGTCCCTTCGGACCCTAAGACTTTTATACTTCTGTGTGCCCAGCAGTACCAAGGAAGGCAGTTTTTACTTTAAATTTTTCATCACCAGGGAAAGCATCACACCTCATATAAGAGGATGAAGCTGTATTTTATGTTTGGCCATTTGCTCCTAGGGATTTTTTTCCAGCTTATTTTCAGATCCTGAGCTGTGGTGGATACTGCCTGCTGTGGCCTGAATGTTTGGCCTCAATACGTTGAAATCTCGACAAAGGCAGTGGGGCCCTTGGGGGGGGGGGGGCGGATTAAGTCACTAGCGTGGAGCCCTCGTGAATGGAATTGGTGCCCTTGTGAAAGAGACCTCAGAGAGCCCCTTTGCCCCTTCCACTCTGTGAGGTTATACATAGAAGATGCTGTCTATGAACCAGAAAGCGGGCTGGCACTGACTGTAGTCCCCCGGAGCGTGGACTTCCAGCCTCCCGATGTGTGAGAAATCAGACTCTGTTATTTACAAGCCACCTAGTCTCAGATAATCTGTTGGAGTGGCCTGCCTGGACTAAGACACCACCTAGCTGGACTTCGAGGACCGACGTGTGCCTTTGCGGTTTCCACACACGCCGTCCGGTTTAGCCATGCGGACGAACTGCACCATCACTTAGGTTAAATAGGCGGTTAATCGGGCCGAATGTCTGAGCAGGTTCTCCTGTGGCGACTGACTCTGCAGACTCTGGAGAAATGTCCTAAGTGTTAGAGTCGAAGTTGAACTTAAGGTACGGTGGGGTAAGGGAGCTTTGGGCGGGGAGAAAAGCAGATCTTTCCTATTAGGAGGGGATAGATCACATCGCATGCCAACGCTTCGGAAATCCATTTATTTAATTTACTTGTTTGTTTTTTTTTTTTAGTTTTATTTTTTGAGACAGAGAGTGCAAGTCAGTGAGGGGCAGAGAGAGGGAGAGAAGCGGGGCTCACCCGAAGCAGGGTTCCTGATCCCCCGATGCGGGGACTCGGACTCACGAACTTGAGATCCTGTCAGACCCTAACCGACTGAGCCACCCAGACGTCCCTCAGAAACGCATTTAAATGCAGTCACACTCGCAGGCTCTGGACCAGTGGGAATCTAAATTGACATGGAAGGTACTTTCTGCACTCCCGGATATCCTGGGATGGCTTCCCCAAGGGAGCGGCCACCACGTGGACTCAGTACATTCTGGACCCTGCCGCTCACACAGTAATGCCGTCTGAACTCCTGATTTGCAAACACAGAACCACCTCTTGTGAGTGACAGCTGGGCTGCCTGAGGACACGTCCTTCTAACGTGGCTTGTGTAGAACAAGACAGGATCCGCTGGAGGCTGCTCTGGGACCAGAGGGGGCGGGTCTTCCTGAGGTCTTCAGAGCTTGTCCTTCTCCAGTAGAGTAGTGGGGAGCATCTGTTCTGTCCCCTCCCTACCACTGCCCCAGCTGCCAGCCCTTCCCAGCCCTGCTGTGCACGTCGTCCCATCTCCCTCCTAGGACACTGACTCAACACCCTCTGACTAAATCCAAGCCTGCACCTTCAGGCTCTAATGGCTGCTTTTTACTAGTGCCACATAGCTATAACTGAGAACTTGACCTCCAGCTTCAATGCATATTATGATCTTCCGTTAGTTAAGATAGATATATATATATATGTGCATATATATTTAATTTAAATTAATTATAATTTATATATTTAATTTAATTTAAATTAAATTACATAATATATAATATACAATATATAATATATAATAATTCAAATTATATAATTAATTTAAATTAATATATATATTTAAATGTTTATTCATTTTTTTTGATGTTTATTTTTGAGAGAGAGAGAGATTGAGAGAGCGCAAGCAGGGGAAGGGGCAGAGAGAGAGAGGGAGACACAGAATCCAAAGCAGGCTCCAGGCTCTGAGCTGTCAACACAGAGCCCCATGCGGGGCTCGAACTCAGGAACCGCAAGATCATGACCTGCGCCGAAGTTGGACGCTTAACTGACTGAGCCACCCGGGGGCCCCAAATGTTTATTCATTTTTGAGAGAGACAGCGTGAGCAGGGGAGGGGCTGAGAGAGAGGGAGACAGAGGAGCCGAAGCAAGCCCCACACTGACAGTGCATAGCCCAATGCGGGGCTTGAACTCACGAACTGTGAGATCATGACCTGAGCTGAAGTCAGACACTCAACCGAGCCGCCCAGGGGCCCCTGTTAGGTGACATATTTTATCTGCCTGACACAAATGGCCTGAAGCAATCTTTGCCTCGTGGAAGAAGGGTCACTCCCAAATAATATATGAACATTGGAAGAGGGGATTTCATTATTTTCTGTTTCCAAAAGAAAGACTTTACCAAAGATCCACACATGGAATGAACTGTTTTCATGGTAAATATTTGCCTTTTTATCACAAAACAGTATATGGTATTTTTGTAGATTTTTGTATTTTTTCTACAATGGCTCGATGTTTACAACATTCCATGACCATTTTCCATGTCATTAAATGTTTTTCTATAACAATATTTGAATGGTTTTACTGTGTTCCATTCTACGTATATACTATAATCCACTGAATTTCTTCCTCTTGCACACTCCCGCTATTTCCAATTTTGCTTTTTTTAAGTTTATTTATTTAATTTGAGAAAGCTGAGTGAGGGAGGGGCAGAGAGAGAGGAGAGAGAGAATCCCAAGCACGATCTATGTCATCAGTGCAGAGTCTGACGAGGGGTTCCATCTCCCAAACCATGAGATCATGACCTGAGCAGAAATCAAGAGTTGGACGCTCAACCCACCGAGGCACCCAGGGGCCCCTCCAATTTCCCTTTTTTAGCAATACCACAAGTACGCTTCTCCCAGCAATGTAGGTTAGCACCCATTTCCCCCCAAAATTATTTACACAAAGTATAATCATTTAAACTATTTAAAAATTAATTTAATAAGCAAAGAAAGCATTCTATTGTTGCTTAAATTTGCATCTTTTAAAATAACTTCTAGGACTAATTACATTTTCAAGTGTTTATTGACCATCTGTGTATTTTTATGAATTTCCCCTTTTGGTCTCTGCCTATTTGAGGAAGGGGAATGAATGTTTTCTAACAGAATATAAGAAGTTTGAAAATTATGTAACAGATGGGATATGTTGCCAATAAATTCAGCGTTTTGTCGTTTGCCCTTACATTGTATTTACGGTGTTGTTTGTTTTTGACATACAGAAAATTTTAGCTTTAACGTTATCAGAACTGCCTGAGAATCCTCGAAGACACAATAAATGTGCAATCCACAGTCTCTTGTCTTTAAGGAGCTTATAATTCAATTGTGGAAATAGCTAGAAACGTACGTAAAATAAGCAATACGATATTTAAAGCAGCAGTCTTTCAAGGAAGGGCTAAGCCTCTAGGAGATGGGGCTGTTGCTTGCTCAGAGTTTGAAAAAGCCCCTTACATGCTCCTGATCATCAGTTGTCATCGCTTGGTTGATGATCACAGATGTCATCATCAGGCTGGACAAGAACGAAGAGCGTCTCCAGGCCGCGTGTGACTAATGGCCCACAAATGTGACAATGCACTCGGGCTGACCCTCCTCGCAGTGCTGCGTTATTTTCTTTCTCTCTTCTGGGCAACTGATCGCACATTTGTGTCAGCACCCTTGATGATGTCAGTGATATTAATTGTGTTGATCTCCGCGTCTATGAAAACTTAGAAAAGCATCTAGGAAAAAAAAATTGGGGGAGAACGAGAACAAACATTAGCTTTCGTTATCTTTTTATTTTTGGGGTAGCGTTCAAATTAGATGGTGTTGCCTGTGAGAGGTGAGGTCTTGCTTGTCTCCGTGTGTCTCTGGGCACTCTGAAGTGCCCAGCACTTTTGTTAGAATTTGCAATGTGTCTTAAAGAGTCCAACCCGATGAGACCTCACCGCGTGTGTGCGTGCGTGTGCCTGTATATGTGTCTCTGGGGAGTGGGGCGGACAGGGGGAGGAGATGAGGATTGAAAGCCTGGGGAGGCAGCTGCCTGAACTGACTCCGGTCCAGTGTGAGGGGCTGGCTGAGGGGCACTGTGGGAAACATCTCTCTGGACGGTACAGCAAAGCAACAGGACATGTCCAGAGAGCGCGAGCCTTTCCAGCTCTGGTGGGCTTCAGCCAGTGGGGTGCTGGCACTATTTAACGACCAGGTCTCTGCGGGGGAACAAAGTCCTGATGTGAAGCATCTGCTGATTTCAATGGGGTGAATACTTTCCCTGTGGGCAACTGCAAGCTTCCACCATGAAGTCACTAGAAAGAGATGTGCGCTGCGGGTCCTCATGAGCCAGTCGGTGTGAGCTGACAGAGTTCTGTTTCTGTGCAATCCATCCATCGTGGCAGGACCACGACTACTTTGTGAGGTGGGAGCCATGAGTGGGGCAGAGTCCAGCACGGTATGGGAGCGTGTCCGGGAAGCAGCCCTGCAAGCTGGAATGGGCCTGGCCGAGAGGCAGCAGGACCTGGTGCTAAGCTGTAAAGTCCAGGCCAGGGTAGGGAGACACCTGCACTCAGAGAGGCTGCAGGGGCGCCAGCACTCATCTCTGGCCAATTTCAAAACTGTCAACGTGACCCAGGGACTGGTGCCCAGTGACTGATGCTATGGATGTGCTTCCTCTCCTGGTCAGACCTGGCTCAGGCACAGACCTGGGGGAACCAGCTGATGAAGAGCCCTAGGGACTCCAAAACCAGGGCCAGATGGGCCAAGGACTTCAGTGAACCCCCAGTGAGTGAATCTGATGTCTTCATTTATCCACATCCGAGGAAGGAAACAATCCTATTGTTTCAGTATTCAGACCTAATTAGGAGTTAACATTACATCTTTTACTCCATAAGCGAATATTTTTAGGTAAACAAGAGGGATACGATTTTGCTGTTATGGAGTCTGCATTCTTGTGAAGGGGACAGATGATAGACATTTTCACTCTCCTTCCAACTGGGGACAGGCATACTGCTTTAGATAGGGTAGTCGTGGTCCTTCTGAGAAGCCAACGTTTGAACTGAGGCCTGAAAGATGAGAATGGACCAGTCATTCCAAGAGCTGGGACAGAAGGTAAAGTAAGGACCAAGGTCCTGAGGCAGGAAGAAGGAATTGTGTTTATCTCCAGTCTATGAAAAGTTAGAAAAGTGTCTGAAAAAAAAAAATTAGGGGGAATGAGAACAAACATTAGCTTTCACTCTTTTTTTTTTTTTTTGGTGGCATTCAAATTAGGTTGTGTTGTTTCTCAGAGTTGAGGTCTTGCTTGTCTCTGTCTCTCTATGCACCCTGAAGTACCTAGCACATTAGTTAGAATTTGCATTTGCATTTAGGTCTTCAATCCATTCTGAGCTTATTTTTGTGTATGCTGTAAGAAAGTAGTCCAGTTTTATTCTTTTGCATGTTGCTGTCCAGTTTTCCCATCACCATTTGTTAAAGAGATGTCTTTTTCCCATTGCATTTTCTTGCTTCCTTTGTCGTAGATTAATTGATCATATAAGCATGGGTTTATTTCTGGACTCTCTAGTCTTTTCTTTTGATCTATGTGTCTGTTTTTGTGCCAGTACCATACTGTTTTGATTACCACAGCTTTGTAGTATTTCTTGAAATCTGGGATTGTGATACCACTAGCTTTCTTCTTTTGTGGTTCCATATTCATTTTAAGATTATTTATTCCCGTTCTGTGAAAAATACTGTTGGTATGTTGATAAGGATTGCATTAAATCCGTAGACTGCTTTGGGTAGTATGGACATTTTAACAATATTTGTTCTCCCAATCCATGAACATGGAATATCTTTCCATTTGTTTGTGTCCTGTTCAATTTTTTCATCAATATTTTGTAAGTTTTCAGAGTACAGGTCTTTCACCTTCTTGATTAAGTTTATTCCTAGATATTTTATTCTTTTTGGTGCAATTGCGAGATTGTTTTGTTTTGTTTTGTTTTGTTTTGTTTTGTTTTGTTTTGTTTTGTTTTCAAAAGGCTAAAGAAGTATAAGTACTTTATTTATTTATTTATTTAATGTTTATTTTTAAGAGAGAGAGAGAGAGAGAGAGAGAAAAAGAGAGTGAATGGGGGAGGGGCAGAGAGCGAGGGGAACAGAGGACCCAAAGTGGTCTCTGTGCTGACAGCAGCAAGCCCGATGTGGGGCTTGAACTCACAAACTGAGATTATGACCTGAGCTGAAGTAGACACTCAACCGACTGAGCCACCCAGGCACCCCGATGAGAGTGTTTTTTTAATTTCTCTTTCTGCTACTTCATTGTTAATGTGTAGAAATGCAACAGATTTATATATACTGAGTTTGTATCTTGTGACTTTACTTGAAATCATTTATCACCTCTAGTAGTTTTTTGGTGGAGATTTTAGGGTTTTCTATATACAGTATCATGTCATCTGCAAAGAGTGAAGATTTTACTCCTTCCTTACCAATTTGGATGACTTTTATTTCCTTTTCTTGTCTTACTGCTGTGGCTAGGACTTCTAGGACTATATTGAAAAAAAATGGTGAGAGTGGACATTCTTGTTTTGTTCCTGTTCTTAGGGGAAAAACTCTCATTTTTTAACCATTGACTATGATGTTTGCTGTGGGTTTTTCATGTATATGCTTTATCAGGTTGAGGTACGTTTCCTCTAAACTCACTTTGTTGAAGGTTGTTTTTTTTTTATCAAGAGTGGATGTTGTACTTTGTCACATGCTTTTTCTACATCTCTTGAAATGATCATGTGGTTTTTATCCATTCTCTTGATGTGATGTATCACATTGATTGATTTGCAAATATTGAACCAGACTTGCATCCCAGGAATAAATCCCACTTGGTCATGGTGAATATTTTTCTCATGTATTATTGCATCCAGTTTGCTAATTTTTGTTGAGGATTTTTGCATTTATATTTATCAGAGATATGGCCTACAGTTGTGTCATTATCTGGTTTTGGCATCAGGGTAATGCTGGCCTCGTAGAATTAATTTGGAAGCTTTCCTTCCTCTTCTATTTTTTGGAATAGCTTGACAAGAATAGGTTTTAATTCTTCTTTAAATGTTTGGTAGAATTCACCTGTGGAGCCATCTGGTTCTGGATTTTTGTTTGTTGGGAGTTTTTTGGTTACTGATTCAATTTCATTGCTGGTAATTGGTCTGTTCAAATTTTCTGTTTCTCCCTGTATTCAGTTTTGGGAAGTTATATGTTTCTAGGAATTCAGCCATTTCTTCTAAGTTATACAATTTGTTGGCATATAATTTTTCGTAATATTCTCATAATCTTTTGTATTTCTGTGATGTCGGCTATTATTTCTCCTCTTTCATTTCTGACTTTGTTTGAGTCTTTTTTTTTTTAATGAGTTTGGTTAGGGGGTTATCAATTTTGTTGATCTTTTCAAAGAACCAGCTCCTGGTTTTATTGATCTGTCATATTGTTTTTGTTTTGTTTTGTTTTGTTTTATTTTGTTTTTAGTCTCTATATCATTCATTTCTGTTCTAATTTTTATTATTTACTTCCTACTACTGGTTTGGGGTTTGTTTGTTCTCTTTCTTATAGCTCCTTTAGGTGTAATGTAAGGTTGTTTGAGATTTTTCTTGCTTTCGAGGCGGGCCCATATTACTATAAACTTCTCTCTTAGAACAGCTTTTACTGGATCCCAAATACTGGAACATTGTGTTTTCATGTTCATTTGTCTCCATATTTTTTTTTCTGCTGAAAATCAGCTGATACCCTTATGGGATTTCCTTTGTATGTAACTGTTTTATTTTTCTCTTACTGTTTTAAAATTCTCTCTTTATCACTTAATTTTTGCCATTTTACTTGTTAAATCTTGGTGTGGGCCTCCTTGGGTTGATTTTGTTGGGGGGATCTCTGTGCCTCCTGAGTCTGGATTTCTGTTTTCTTTCCCAGATTAAGGAAGTTTTCAGCTATTATTTCTTCAAATAAATTTTCTTTCTTTAAAACATTTATTTACTTAAATTCAATACAATGTAGTATTGGTTTCAGGAATAGAACCCCTTGATTCATTACTTACATATAACACTGAGTGCTCATCCCAACAAGTACTCTCCTTAATGCCCATCACCCATTTAGTCCTTTACTCACTCACCTCCCCTCCAGCAACCCTGTTTGTTCTCTGTGTTTAAGAGTCTCTTATGGTTTGCCTCCCTCTGTTTTTATCTTACTTTTCCTTCCCTTTCCCTATTTTCATTTGTTTTGTTTCTTAACTTCCACATATGAATGAAATCATATGATATTTATCTTTCTCTGACTGACTTATTTTGCTTAGCATAATACACTCTAGTTCCATCCATGTAGTTGCAAATGGCAAGATTTCATTCTTTTTGACCGCTGTGTAATATTCCACTACTATATATATATATATATATATATATATATATATATATATACACACCCCATCTTCTTTATTCATTCATCAGTCGATGGACATTTGGGCTCTTTCCATAATTTGGCTATTGTTGATCGTGTACTATAAACATTAGGTTGCATGTGTCCCTTTGAATCAGCATTTTTTGTGTACTTTGCATAAATACCTAGTTGTGCAATTGCTGGGTCATAGCATACTTCTATTTTTAATTTTTTGAGGACTCTCCACACTGTTTTCCAGAGTGGCCGCACCAGTTTGCATCCCCACCAACAGTTCAAAAGTGTTCCCCTTTCTCTGCATCCTCATCAGCATCTGTTGTTTCCTAATCTTCAAATAAATTTTCTTCCCACTTTTCTCTTTCTTCTCCCTCTGCGATATCTATAATGCAAATGTTATTACACTTGGTGGTGTTACTGAGTTCTTTTAATCTATTTTCATTCTTTATTTTTATTTTTTCTTTTTCCTGTTCAGCTTGACTGCTTTCCATTAGTCTTCCAGGTCACTGATTGGTTGTTCTGCTTCCCGTATCTACTATTTATTCCTTCTAGTGTATTTTTAATTTCAGGTATTGAGTTATTCATCTTTGGTTGGTTCTCTTTTTATATATTTTATCTCTTTGTTGAAGGTCTCACTGAGGTCCTATACTCTTTTCTCAAGTCCACTGAGTATCTGTATGACCATTACTTTAAATTCTCTATCAGGCATATTGCTTACCTCCATTTTTTAAGCTCCCTTGCTATGATTTTGTCCTGTTCTTTCATTTGGAACATATTCCTCTGTCTCGCCATTTTGTCTCTCTGTGTCTGTTTCTATGTGTCAGGAAAGTCAGCTATGTCTCCTGCTTTTGAAAGTAGTGGCCCTATGAAGAAGAGGTCCTATAGTTCACCAGTGCAATGTTCCCTGTTCACCAGAACCTAGTGCTTCCCAGGTGTCTACTCTAGGCATCGGGTGGGCCTTACTATTGTGGCTGAGCTGTGTTTGCCCTCTGTGCAGTTGTGTGCAATGGTTCTCTTTAACTATTGTGGGCAGGGCTTAGTCCCTGTCTTGTTAGTGAGCCAATCTGGGGCTGCCTGGGGCTTGAGTTGAGTCAGACAAGGCATTTAGCAGAGCTTCAGGTACATTGAATTGCAAGGCACTTTCCCTGTGTTGCCCCTGAGGGGTTTCATCGGTGGGCAGAGCCTGGAGTCAGACCAGATGTCTTCCCTCTGCTGGGGCCACAGTGGAGCTGGTGTGTGTGGTTCTCTTCTTTCCCAGGGCAGGAGTTAATTTGGACTGGTGTTGGCCCCCGTCACAGCTGCTTGCACGATGCTGGGCTTGTGGTGACACTGGGGATGGGCTCCTACCAAGGGCAGGTTGGAAGAGATGGGTCTTCAGGAGAATACAAGGTGGGATGTATTGTTAGGAAGCATTTTCAATATGGCCTCTTCTCTACGATAAGCAGTGGACAGTTTGTTCCCCCAGTCTAAAGGGCATGTTCTGGGTTATTTACACTGATGTGGATGTTATTTAGGTGTATCCGTGGGGTGAGGTGAGTTTAGGATCCTTCTTCTCAGCCATCTTCCCCAGAAGTCCAAACTAAAGACTTTTGATAATGATGAGGAGACGTTTTTGTTACATAACAGATAATTAAAAAAAATTTTTTTTTATGTTTATTTATTTTTGAGACAGAGAGAGTGTGAGCTGAGAAGGGGCACAGAGAGAGAGAGAGAGAGAGAGAGAGAGATACAGAATCCGAAGCAGGCTTCAGGCTCTGAGCTGTCAGCACAGAGTCCGATGCGGGGCACAAACCCACAAACGGTGAGATCATGACCTCAGTCGAAGTTCGGCGCTTAGCCGACTGAGCCTCCCAGGCACCCCACAGATAATTTTTTTAGTTAAACTTTTTATTTTGAGATCATTATAGATTTACACGCAGGTATAAGCAACAATACAGAGAGATTCCATATGCACTTGATACCCAGGTTTCCTCAACGGTAACATCTTATAAAACCGTACTGCAGTCTCACAACCAGAATATTGGCACTGATGTGGTCAAGATACAGAACACATCCATCACCATAAAGATCTGTAATGTTTCCTTTTTTAGCCACACCCACTTACTTCCCACCCACCCCCATTCTTAGCAACTGGTACTGTGTTCCTCTTTTCTATAATTTTATCATTACCATTTAAAGAATGCTGTTTGGATGGGATCATTGAATTTAGCAATTCAAACTTTATGAACACTACAGAAGCTTGCTTTCCCTTTAAAATTTTTTTTCTTCTTGATAGGATGAAAATCATATTTTTCAAGATTTTTTTTTCAAGTTTACGAAACGCCTTTTGTTATCTTTTTCCACGGAAAGGATGTTGTGTTGTCGTTTTATCCTTCCTGGATCTGTTATGGAATGCACTCTTGCATAGTGAAAATGTTTGCTTCCAGTCTTAAGCTAACTTACTAAGAATGAAAAGAAGTCACAGGTCACAATTTGGCTAGTGAAGGAAACACTTCTTTTTTTTTTTTTTTAATTTTTTTTTAATGTTTATTTATTTTTGAGACAGAGAGAGACAGAGCATGAACAGGGGAGGGTCAGAGAGAGAGGGAGACACAGAATCTGAAACAGGCTCCAGGCTCTGAGCTGTCAGCACAGAGACCGACCCAGGGCTCGAACTCACGGACCACGAGATCATGACCTGAGCCAAAGTCGGACGCTGAACCGACTGAGCCACCCAGGCGCCCCAGGAAACACTTCTTTATGGCGTTAGGTATAACGCAGAAAGCTGTTGGGAAACAGCAGAGAATGGGACTTCAGGTTGGACAGCCAGGCTTTTGCTCTCTGCTGGCCCTGTCTCTTCCTGTCTCCTGCCTCCCAGACCTGCAGCCAGCTGGTGTTCAGGCTATACTGCAGGGTCAGAGATCTTTCTATTCCTATATCCCAGTTTTTCTGCGGCTACCTGGCATCACAGATCTCCGACGAAGCCTCTGTTCTTCCCTGATCCTGCCCAACCTATTTGCTTCTAGGTCACAGCTTTTCACCCAGCCTGCTCAGTGGAGACTGCAGGACCAGGAGACCAGCAGTGTTGTTTTCTTTCTTAGATCTTCAGGCCCTTGGGTTTCTGAGTGCACCTCTACTGCTTAGCCACTTAGCCTTGCCTGTTACAGAACTCTCCTGGGTGTTATATATCTGCTCTTAAAAAAAAAAAAAAAAAAAGAGTTTCAATCCCAGGTCCTACTACAAACCACAGAATGGAATGAAAATCTGGCAAAATATCTAGATGTCAAGTGGGGTGGGCTTTTGATTGTTTACTTTGTTTGCTTTGATTGTGCATGTGGGTTGTCTGCTCTGATCAGCTCTCTTTGGTAACTTCCAATCCCTTCTTGTGCTCTAGCTTGTATTAACGTACCTTCCTGTGTGTCCCTGGGTCTTGTTTTAGTCTCCATTTCTGCATTTCCTCGTTGAGAGATGAAGCCACGAGTGGCATTGCCATCCAGGATCAACATATGAGGAGAGTAGTTCATAGCTGCACAGTATTCGGAAAACACCTTTGTGCCCCCTTTAACCGTCCAATACTCCCAATTGGACTCTGACTCTCCCCTGAAAAGCCCAAGCGACTTCACAGTCTTTATCGGCAGATTTCATAAGACGCAACATGTACTGGGTTGACAGTCATTCCCGTGGGTAGTTCTGCATTTTATTGATAAGGGGCTTTTACATAGTTTTGAATGAAAACGATCTTATGCACTTCGGCTCACAGAACCCTTTGAACATCTCAGGTTCTGTGAGGAGCACTTACGTTTGTTGCTTTGATTACTAATATTTCCCCAACTGACTTATGTCTTTAAACTACATTAACAAAGACCCCAGATCTCTGGGAGTGAGTAGGAATGTAAGGAGAATGGATGGCCAGTCCTTCTCAATGAACAAGGCTGGAAAAGAGCTGGGTACTGTCCCTAAGACAGAGCCTTAGTACGACTGTGCCGTAAGGCTGATTCTTTTACCAAATTTGTCTCAGTCAAGTGGTATTAATCAAGATGGGTAACTTCAGATATTATTTTGCATAGACTGTATCCTATCAGAAGCTTATGGAAACTTAGTTTGAGTTTTGGATGATTAGAGGGAAGAAATATGAGTTGCTGCCTTACAGCAAGATTAAGCCTAAAAATAGTCTTTAAAAGAAGGGACATTCTTATAGCTCAAGGCAACGTAATGGCAGCACAGCCTTTCCTGGTCACTGTGGTCACGCTGACCGTAGACAGTGACATTGATCACCTATCAGATGGGCCGGCATTATCTCTGTATGGTCAGCGACTAATGATTTAAGCAAGTGATGTTCGTTTTGGACTGAATTTGCACCCCTGGGACAAGGGGAGGGGTGAGCCCCCAGACCAATGGCCATCCATGAAGCCCGTCCATTTATCTGTGTTCCTTTTTACCAACAGCAAAAAATATGTATTTATAAGATGTGCACACAAACAAGATTCTTACGGGCACATTTATGTCTCTCTGTCTAATTATCTGTGTCTGGAAAAACAGCAGTCAATTTATATTTCTAGTATTGAAAAGCTGTGCAAGGTGGTGTCGCCACAGCTCGAGTTCATGCCCATGTGCAAAGATGCAACGAAACACTGGTGAAGATACGATTCTAGAGAGACACTTGGAAAAGGTAGGGAATAGGCAGGAAGTGTGACAAGAAAAAAAGAAAAGGTAGCTATGACCATCAGTACACAAACTAGAGATGTATCCTTTCCTTCTGGGAAAATCAGAAGTACCCACTGTATGTTCCCTTCCCTTTTCAGGAATATACGGGCGTCATTCAGTGTCTACTCCCTTGTCAACACCAATAGCCTCTCTTGTATCACTTGCACCGGATCCCTCTAATCCATAGGGGCAGAGTCCGGACCATGAATCTTACTCTAAAATAGGCTACTTTTGGGCTTTGTGCTCAGAGCCTGGAGCCTGTTCAGATTCTGTCTGTCTGTCTCTCTCTCTCTCTCTGCCCCTCCCCCGCTGGCTCTCTGTCTCTGTCTCTCTCTCAAAAATAAATAAACATTAAAAAAAATTTTTTTAATGGGGTGCCTGGGTGGCTCAGTCAGTTAAGCGTCTGACTTCGGCTTAGGTCATGATCTTGAGGTTCATGAGTTCAAGCCCCTCTTTGGACTCTGTGCTGACAGCTCAGAGCCCGGAGCCTGCTTTGGACACTGTGTATCCCTCTCTCTCTGCCCCTCCCCCTGTCACTCTCTGTCTCTCTCAATCTCTCTCTCTCTCTCACTCTCTCTCAAAAATAAACATTACAAAAATTAAAATAGACTGCTTTTGGCATGCAATGATAGATATTTATATTTGTGTGTTCATACCTTATTTCTTTACTTCGGTTGTGTACTTCCTAAGGTCAGGGCCAGTGTCTCCCAGTTCTTCCCAGGATGGCACTTTGCACCAGTTTAAGTGCCCCTGAATGTTTTGAGTGATGATGGTGAATGGAAAAAAACTAAAGATTTAAGGAAAAAGAAAAATGCTCAACCTTGACCCTTATTTATAAAATGTAACATTAAAGAAACGTGAAGTGTCAGAGGAGTTCGAATGGTGCTTGCACTCTGCTCACACAGACCGTTTCTAGAATGCCCTCCCAAAACAGTATAAAAATACCATCACTGCTCTGTTTCATCAGGGTACACATCGTTGTGTGCTTGCAAGCTGGTGTATGTACCAAATTATAGGATCGATTTAAACGTAGTGATCGTATCTTGAGGAGTCAAAGAGTAATTGGGGAAGGCAAGATTGGTTTTATAGCAAACAATTACGGGAAATCTTACCTGAATCTTTTCAGTTTATCATTTTACTATGCAATGTGTCATTAGCTGATTGTTACTGAGACAATGAGGGACTCGGTTCCAAAAACAGTCAATTACTTAGTCCAATTTGGGTAATAAAAACATTCTATGAATCGAAATATAGTTTACTTTGAAAGGAAATCCTGTCTCCCTGGAGGCTGTTAAATGGTTTGGGGAAAATGGTTCGACAACTCGCCTTTTTGTTGCAACATTATATGTTGGAAAAATACGCTTAATTACATTTGGTTGGCTCCAAAGACCTTCTGATGCAAGGGCTCTGGATATTAACAAGAAAAACTCACACGCTCGGAACCTGGGGCCCAGGGAGGTGGTGGGATACGCCCAGTGTGCACACGGCCTGTGCCAGAGCACACCTGAGAGCCTTGATCGCCCGACTGTGAATCCAGTTGTCCTTGTATTATTACTACATGCAGTAAAACCCACAAATAAGGAAATACTCAAAAGGATCCCCCATAGTGTTTAGGTGATGTATCCTCTGTGAGGATGCCTCGTTGGGAATTTCTAAGTTGTAAACTGCTTTTTTTTTTAATCATGAATTTGGCTTTTTAGTAGTAAAAATGCATATTCTACTCAACAGTTATACTAGACTACCATAACGTTTATGCTCCTCTTTAAAAAGCTTTTTGATTGCTTCTAGGAAGGTCTACAAATGAATCATTGTCAGAAAACAATGTGTTTGGGAGACCTTAATGTTCTTGAAAGGTTTCCTTGGCCAGTATTGTCTTTTCTGCCATGCATTTAAGACAAATCCCTCCCCAAACGCCATCACTCACCAAGCAGCTTAGGAGGAGAGTTTTCTTGGGACTTAAGTATGGTGAAGGTGGTGGCCCCATTCTTTTGGCTTTTTAGAAAAGTTTGGAAAAGAGAGAAATATTTTTCTCTCTTAAAAAAAAAAAATCTGATATTTCCTCTAATCCCCGTGGCACACATGGGTGCGTGCACACACACGTGCTCCTGAGTCCCATGTTATGCTACAGCTGAGCCTTGGCTTTCTCTAGGACCTGACTCATTGCATAGGAAAGTTCTGGAGCTGCCTGGGCCTTTATCTGCATGCCTCATCTGAAGGGGTCTGGGCTCTGTTTGCTTACGAGGAGCTTTGTCTACAAGTGACCTATTTGTTTGAGGAGTCAGAGAGCTTATCTAAGCATGGAGGACATTATCCAAGCCTTTGCTCTGGGCTCATAATGGCGCCCAGCGGCAATCCTGTCTATCCGGAATTCTTTGCTCAGTAACGTGCCCTTGAGACACATTCTGTTTTGACTCGAGAGTAAGTGCCAAACTGTCAAGCCTGCCTTTGTGAGATATCAAACTGTGTCTGACTTTAGAGCCTGTCTCTGAAGGAACAGACACGGTTCCAAATACACTTCATTTTTGTTCATATGATGAAATTGGAAAAAATGTAATTACCAAGGGGTGGTGACTATGACCCATTTCTCTGCATCCCACCTGTTCAAGGGTATCTACAGTCCCTTTCGTACTGCTGAGCACATAGTAGCTACTCAATTTAATGTTGTTGGGACGGAACTATTGAAAAAATAGAGAAGTCACGGTCTGTCTACAGAGGGTGTGGCTGCCTGCCACTTTTCAAAATCGCATAATATATTAAAGTTCTACATTTCCAAATAGTCTGCGTTAGATGGATTGAGTCAATGGCCCTAATTCATCCTGGATCCATGCCTTTTGCAATGCGTTTACAGTTTTTCCCATCAAGAGGTGGAACACCTTTCTAATTTGCTTTGGCCAAGGGGATGTTAGCGGATGTGAAATAAGCCGATTTGTAAAGAGGCACTCGTGCATTTCTGCATCTTCCCCTGGTCCTCTGCCTTCACAAAGAGAACGTGCCCGTGTTGGAAGATGAGTCGGCTTGTCCCAGTTGTCCCAGCCGAGGCCACTGTAGACCACCTGGTCACCAGATCACCCTCAGATCTAGGAGACAGCCCAGCCAAGATCAGCAGAGTTGCCTCGCCAACTTCGGGTGACTGTCAGCGTAAGGGCAAACCCAGCCCGATCCGCAAAGAGAGCCCAGCTTTTTATAGAATCGTAAGCAAAATAAATTCTTACTAGGTTACACCACCGAGTCTCAGGGTGTTTGCTACCCAGAATTATTGTGGCAACAGATGATTAATAAAATATTCAATGGGGGCACCTTGGGGGGTCAGTCAGGCGAGCATCCACCTCTCGATTTCCGCTCAGGTCATGATCCCAGTGTTGTGGGAGCGAGCTCTGCATTGGGCTCCAGGCTGAGTGTGGAGCTTGTTTAAGACTCTCTCTCTCTCTCTCTCTGCCCCTCTTCCCTGCTCTCTCTCTCTCTCTCTTTCTTTCATATAAAAAATAAAATCAAATACTAAATACAATGTCATCTTTCTTTGATTCCTATGTCACTTCAGAATTCTAATCAGAGTAATTGTTAGGAAAATTACGTACCCGTGTCTAGTTATGGGGATAAGTAAAATACAGGGGATTGAGGTGAATCTGCACAGACCTTGTTAACATAATGACCAGGTATTTATTTCCACACTCATAACCGGGGCATGTGGTATGATAAGCATAAGGGGTGTTATAACAAATATATCTGAATTGTTGTCCGATGCAAAAATGTACAAGTGTTCTACATCCCCAGTTACATCAAAATGAAGAAACAACAAAAGCCAAACCAAAAGCACTCCTTGGTTTCCTGTCCTTTGTCTTTTTCTAATAAAACGTAGGGGGTTTGTATTATTTAATTTTATACTTAAATGGATTCCAGATAAGTATAAATTAAAGGCTTACATTCACACACTTAGTATATAGAGTAGGGTTGTATTTGTAGCCAACAGACACTGATTCTGCTTAGTCAGAATAGGGATTTATTAGAAGCGTATTGGGGAACTCACAGAATCAAAGGGGAGTTTGGGGAACCAGCACGGAAATGGACAGAAATGAAAGCATCTCTTAGGATCAAACAGGGAAATGCATGTAAAAGTATACCAATTTTTAAAAAGGTCAAGTCCGCGGGGTATGGCTTTAGTTTTGTTTTGTTTTTGTTTTTTTTCCCACCACAATCCCTACCCTAATTCCCTTATATTGGGGAGAAGCAAGGTTGCTTTGAGTTCTGTTGAATGATGAGAAAGCTGACTGGGCAGTTGTCTAAAGATAACTAAGTAAGTGAATCCGCCCCCATAGTTCCTGTTATTAGAGGTGAAGCCAAGCCCCAAATCTAAATCCCCTGGTCTGTGATCGGTAACACTTACACTGCCCAGGAAGCCCACACTATTTTTCCCTGACAGGCATAGCCAGACAGGCATGGTTTCGGGATGAACAGGTAGGGACCTACCACTTAGGAGCGGGGACTCAGGTGAGTTTCTCCACCAATCTGAGCCTCAGTTTCCTTATCCATAAAATGAAGATTAAAAAAGGCATCTGCCACATAGGATTGTTGTCGAAAAACTCACACACAACCACCCACCTAAAATTAGCTTGGTTCTACTCAAGGGGGCAGGAGGATGAGTTGTCTACATTCACAAAGCATGAAGGCTGAGGTGGGTGCTGAATCGAAGGACCATGGGCTTTAGGCCAGACCAGCTTGGCTTCCACTCTTGATTCCGCACCAGTGAAATGTGTGACCCTGGGCAGTGTTCTTACCCTTTCGGTGCCTGGGTTTCTCACGTGTAAACTGAGATAATGTCGCTCTTGGAGGATTGTCAGGGGGATTGAATGTCTGGAGCCTGCTCAGCCATGTCTGTCTGAAACGTGGTGGGTGTCCAAGAGTGAGAATCCCTTCCTTCCATCGCCTTAAGGTGCCTGTGTTCGTTCCACCCTCGTGTAGCCCTTAATGGAAAAGTGGAACAGGGAACAGAATTCAAGGTGTTCATTTTACTGCATCTTCACTTCCAGGAAGGCCCAGCAGCAGGTTACAAGACGGGTCTAGAACCATCTGTTGGAGGAGCCGATGTGCCCCCCTCAGAGCCCTGTCTCCAAGATCACGTCTTACTCTGTGAGTGTCCATTCAGAGCAGTAAAGGACAGCAAACTCTAAGAAAGCTGAGCGGTTCCCCCAACGACATCTCAGTAGGCATCTTCCCTTCTCTTTCTCCTCCTCTGCTTCCTCCTAATACTACCATTGATGTAACTGAAGGTTCCGTGGGGAGAAATGTAATCTCGTTTCTGTGTTTCATAGTTTCACTTCCATTTAAGAGATACATTTCTTTTTTTTTTTTTTAAGTTTATTTATTTATTTTGAGAGAGAAGGAGAGAGAAAGAGAGAGAGAGAGAGAGAGAGAGAGAGAGAGGAGACAGCATGAGCAGGGGAGGGGCAGAGACAGAGGGAGAGTGGGAATCCCAAGGAGGGTCCATGCTGTCAGCACAGAGCCAGACTCGAGGCTCAATCCCACAAACCGTGAAATCATGGCCTGACTTGAACTCAAGAGTCCCACACTTAACAGACTGAGCCACCCAGGTGCCCCAGAGATCTATTTCTGTGTCCAAGAGGTACTTTAGTACAAGACAGAAAAGCGTTCAGGTGGGAACACGCACAAGGGAAACTACTCAGGCTAGAAATATTTCTGACTTTTGCAATAATGGTCCTGGCCAAATCTTTCAACTTCTGGCTATATTCTTATGCTGTCCTGACAGTTGAGGGGCTCTGGGGAGGAGGAAGGTGGGCAGGGAGAGTCCTTTTATTGAGAAAGAAGAAAAAGGGGCACCTGGGTGGCTCAGTCATTTCAGCGTCCAACTTTTGATTTTGGCTCGGCTCATGCTTCCAGGGTTGTGAGATCGAGCCCCACATCAGGCTCTGTTCTGACCCTTTGGAGCCTGCCTGGGATTCTCTCTCTCCCATTCTCGCTGCCCCACCCTTGCTCACATGTAGTCTCTCTCTCTCTCTCTCAAAATAAATAGATAAACATTAAAAAAGACAAGGAAGTGGGGAGGGTGAGGAAGGAAGGGAAGAAAGGATGGAAGGAAGGAAGCAAGGGAAGAAGGAAGAAACGAATTTCATGGAACATACCAGGGTTCAAGTTTCCCAAATCAGAATTTGTGTTCGGAAGACATGTTGGGTTAGCTCTGTTCTGAGTAATTGCAGGGGGCGTCCCTGCCTCTACGCACGGGCTGCACTTTGGAAGCGGTCTGTATCCACCCCCCTACCCCCCACCCCCCACCCCCCTGGCTTTCTCTGTTTCTCCCAGGCATGCTTTTTTCTCTCTGGACTAGAACGGAGGTGCTGTATCTTCTCGAATGGGATTTCTTAGAGAGAAGAACTTAAAAAGTTGGCAGACATTCATATGAGAGCGGAGAACTCTATTAGGGGCAAAGCTATGGAGTGAAAAGATAATGGAACTTGGGAAATCTCGTTCAGTTTACTATCTGGGATGCATTTGTAGAATGAAGGGAGAGCGCAGGTTCTTTCTTTAAATAAGAACAAAACAGTGATTTGCTAAAATGATGGTGTTTCTCCCCGTGTGCTCCTAATGACGAAGCACCCCACAGGGCTCTCTTGGGTCTGTGCTGACGTTTCTATTTCCACTCTCCCTCCGAGGGGCTCACTCGTGAGGTTTCACTCGCCCTGCTTTGTCAGGAAGCAAGGAAATTTCTCAGCAAAAGATGCAAGAGTTTCGTTGATTCCCCACATTGGTGACTCGGATGATAAACTGATAATTTTACTCATTTCGAAAAATGTGTTAGGAAGGCTCTCCATCGTTCAGGCCCAACTTCCTCTTAGTTTGTGTTGTTGTTTCGTGTTGCTTTTAAAGTAGACTTCGTGCCCCGTGTGGAGCCCAACGCGGGGCTTGAACTCACAGCCCTGAGATGAAGACCTGAGCTGAGATCAAGAGTTAGATGCTTAACTGACTGAGCCCCCCCCAGCCACCCCTCCTTTCATTCTTTTAAAAGAAATATTTTTAACATTTATTTTATTTGTGAGAGACAGAGAAGGAGTGAGGCAGGGTCAGAGAGAGAGAGAGAGAGGGAGACACAGAATCCGAAGCAGGCTCCAGGCTCTGAGCTGTCAGCACAGAGCCCGACGAGGGGCTTGAACTCTCGAACTGTGAGATCTTGACCTGAGCTGAAGTCGGTCACTCAACCGACTGAGCCACCCAGGTGCCCCGCCCCCTCCTTTCAGTCTTGATGAGAGTTAAGATTTATGAACCGCTTTGAGGGCTTCTTTTGCTTCAGGCACCGCTCTAAGTGCTTGTGGTGGGACAAGTCATGCTAAGACTTGTGAATACCACAGAACAGGGGTCTGGTTTTTTTTGTGGATGTATCCCATGAGCCTCGTGGGATATAGCGCCAGGCAGATAGTTGGTGCTTGACACACATTAGTTAACGAATAGAAATCCCTCACTACAGTCCTGTGAGGAAGGTAGTTTGTGGATGAGGAAATTGGGAGCCAGAGAAGCTAAGTGACGATCCCAGGGTCATGTGGCTAGGAAGTGGAGGAGCTGTTGGAGGGCAGAACCTGGCTGTTGACTCAAGAGCCATAAGTCTCAGCCACTGTGGGGTGCAGTCTTACTTCCCCTTAACCTGCTCCAGGAACCTAGTGATCCAGAAAGGCTGGTCCCTGCATAATTATACCACAGTGCTGGCATATTGTTGCTTTCAGCGCCATTTATTCCCCCATCCATTACTGCCATTCTCCCCTTGTTTTCTCTACCCTCTCTGTTGCTGGCACCTGTTAAATATCATTCATCTTTTTAAAAATCTTTATTTATTTATTCAAGTAATCTTTACACCCAATATGGGGCTTGAACTCGTGACCCCACGATCAAGAGTTGCACGCTCTTCCAGTGGAACCAGCCTAGTGCCCCTCATTCATCTTTTAATGGCCAATTGAAGCCCTCTTCTTCCTCAACCCCACACTGCCTCTGCTCTTGGGGAGCTCTCCTTGCTTCCTGTGCCATGAAACTGACCCACGCCTTCAGCACTGATTGAGTTGAGTCTCTGCTACTCAATTAATTACATTAATGAAGAGTTTGTCCCTCCAATTAGAACACAAGCTTCTAAGGTCACAAGCCTCTAAGGGACGGTGACAATCTCCGAAACCAAGAATAGGGCCTCCATCAAGGAATTGTCACCCCTAGTCTCTCACCTCTGCTATGTGCCATTTCTTCCTTGTGGCAAGGAGAGATCACATCAAAAGGGACTGGGATTAAAAACTAGATAAAACTGAAGAGGGGTGTGTGGGTGGCTCAGTCGTTTAAGCATCCAACTTCGGCGCAGGTCATGATCTCATGGTCTGTGGGTACGAGCTTGACAGCATGGAGACTGGAGCCTGCTTCAGATTCTGTGTCTCCCTCTTTGCCCCTCCTCCATCACTCTCTCTCTCTCTCCCTCAAAAATAAATAATAAAACTTAGAAACAAAGAAGAAAGAAATGAAAGAAAGAAAGAAAGAAAGAGAAAGAAAGAAAGAAGGAAAGAAAGAAAGAAAGAAAAAGAAAGGAAGAAAAAAGGAAAGAAAGAAAGAAAGAAAGAAAGAAAGAAAGAAAGAAAAAGAAAGAGAGAAGGAAAGAAAGAAAGAAAGAGAGAAGGAAAGAAAGAAAGAAAAAGAAAGAAAAAAGGAAAGAAAGAAAGAAGGAAAGAAAGAAAGAGGAAGAAAGAAGGAAAGAAAGAAAGGAAAGAAAGAAGGAAAGAAAGAGAAAGAAAGAAGGAGAGAAAGAAAGAAAAAGAAAGAAAAAGGGAAAGAAAGAAAAAGAAAGAAAGAAAGAAGAAAAGAAGGAAAGATGGAAAGAAGGAAAGAAAGAAAGAAAGAAAAAGAAAGATGGAAAGAAAGAAAGAAAGAAGGAAAGAAAAGAAAGAAAGAAAGAAGGAAAGAAGGAAAGAAAGAAAGAAAGATGGAAAGAAAGAAAGAAAGAAGGAAAGAAAGAAGGAAGGAAAGAAAAGAAAGAAAGAAAGAAAGGAAGGAAGAAAGAAAGAAAACTGAAGAGAAGGTTTAGCATAGAAGTAATTTAGCACAATGGTTTCGAACACGGACTCTGTCCTCAGTTGACTCACTTTTGCTTCTCATAGACATTTTATTATCTATTGCCGTGTAACCAATTACCACCAAACTAAGTGCTATGAAGTCCCATAAATATCATTCTTTTCCACAGTCTATCAAGAGGCTATGGTGAAGATGTCAGTTAGGGTTTCAGTCATCCGAAGGTTTGACTGGGACCAGAGGACATGATTCTAAAATGACTCCCTGCCAGGGCTGCCTGTTGCTAAGAGGTCTCAGTCCTTTGCCATATGGGCCTTTCCACGGCACTTCTGCTCTGCTCTGTTGGCCACACAGAACAACCTTGATGGAACTAGAGTGTATTATGCTAAGCAAATAAGTCAGTCAGAGAAAGACAAACACCATATGATTTCACTCATATTTGGAATTTAAGATAAAAAAACAAACTAGGTGAACATATGGGAAGAGGGAAGAAAGAGAGAGGGAAACAAATCATACGAGACTCTTAAAGATAGAGAACAAACAGGGTTACTGAAGACAGGGGTGTGAGGGATGGACCCGATGTGTAATGGGTATTAATGAGGGCGCTTGTGATGAGCACTGGGTTGCATGTAAGGGATGAATCATTGAATTCTCCTGAAACCAATATTGCACTGTATATGAACTAACTAGAATTTCAATAAGAATTTGAAAAGAAAAAAAACCAAACGCCAGTTCCCTCATCGGTCAAATGGAGACATCGTTGGCACTGTATCACATGGTGAACCCACTGCAAGAATTAAATGAGTTAATACAGGCAAGGTGCTTAGATCGCTATTCAAATATAAACTATTATTATTAAAAAATGCAAACTAATCTCAGAGTAGCAGATGGGCCTGACCCAAGGAGAGCCTGGCCCCCCACCCCCCCAGCCCCGATGGCTTTTTTTGTCTCACCTCTCCCTCGGGTCTGAGTGTGTGTGGGTAAAATAGCAGGGCGGTGAATGCTGTTCCAGCATAAAAGTACCTTCCAAAGAGGATCTTTCAGCGGAAGAACAGGCCTTTGTAAAGACAAGGCGTCTTGCGCCTATTGAACCCCTCAGCAAGCTGAAGTGTAAGGATTGACTTCCCAGAAAAATGGGTGAATGTCACTTGCTCTGTCGGGGGCCACTAACTGAGGATGCGTATCTGCGAGGGAGAAATGGTCAAAGTGGAAAGACGGTCCCATGACTATGTGGAGAGTGAGAAAGACATTTCACTCACTGATGAAATAATTTTGGCACATCTGCCATATCCCAGGTACTGTGTCAAATGTGGAATTACAATCGATTTCCAAAGAAAAAACCAATAAAGGTTTCTGACTTCATGGAGCTTCCAGCCATTCTGATGCGGTAAGCTTCAAACGAAGAATTACACACACATATACAATTACGATCCCCTACAAGGAGAGGCGCAGTGCAGAGGAAGTCCTTTTTGGTGGATTAACATACGATTTGGTTTGCCAGCGGCCGTCTCAATTTATACCCATTTTCAGCCTAATTAACCCCAGTGTCTAATTTCACTTTTAATTTTTTTTAATGCTTATTTTTGAGGGAGACAGAGACAGAGCACACGTCGGGGAGGGGCAGAGAGAGAGAGGGCGGTACAGAATCCGAAGCAGGCTCCAGGCTCTGAGCTGTCAGCACAGAGCCCGAGGCAGGGCTTGAACTCATGAACCGCGAGATCATGACCTGAGCTGACGTCGGACGCTTAACCGACTGAGCCATCCAGGCACCCTCTAATTTCACTTCTAAAAGGGTCCTAGTTTGTAATAGAAACTATAAGGCCACCTAATAATAGGAAACTTGACCCAGTCAGGAAGGTAAGGAAGTCTTCCTTCAGGAAGTGATCAATGTGTTGAGATCTGCAGGAATAGGAATTAACCAGCCAAAGCGGGTGGGGAAAGAGAATAGTTCAAACAGAGGACTAAGACCCTATCATGAGACTGAGCGCAGAACATTCTAGGTGCTGCAGGTGTAGAGAGGTTGGGGCACAAGGAGTGAGGAAGTACAGTCCTGAAATGCAGTGGTCCAAGTTGTCGGGCCAGGCCGTGTCTTCAAAGTCAGGGGGAAAGGTCTGGGGTTTTATTTTAAGACCAACAAGAAACTAAAGAAGTGTTTAAATCAAGACAGTTACATGAATGATCGGACTGAGGTTCCAAAAGAGTCACTCTGGTTGCATATGGACAAGAGAATAACTGCACGAGTGGAAAGGGCTGTGGCAGAGAGAGACAGTGGCAAAATTCGGGAGATATTTGGAAGGAAAAGTTGACCTCTTGAGAGGTGATTTGGATTTGAGAGACAAGGAGAAGGGTGTCAAAATACCTCCGAAGTTTCTGGCTTACATACTTGGGTTCATTTAGAGAGGTAGGAAACATTGAAAGAGTATTAGGGTAAAGGAAGAAATGTGAGTTTGATTTTACACATATTGAGTTTAAAGTACCTTTGAGATACTCAAGTGGATTTATCAAGTAGGCTGCTGGATATGTGGGTCTGGAGTTCAGAGTAGAGGCTTAGGCTCCCGAGGAGTTTGTGAGTCATTTGTGTATTTTGGGTTTGGGAGATGCCCGGGAGAGATTGTCTGGAGGGAGAAGTCGCCGTAACCTGGGGCTTTGGGGGAAATTCCAGCACTAAAAATATGTCAGAGGAAACTAACTCGGCAAAGGGACAGCAGCAGAGAGGCAGGAAGCAACCAGGAGAGTGAGGCAGCAGGGGGTGGGGGGCTGCTGAAAGTGATCAGAGGTATTTTTAGTGTGACCTGCTTGGAACAAATCCTGGTGAGGAATAGCCTTTGCGAACCCTCTTAGAGAAGGATTTCACGGTGCACACAGTTAGCCATGGCGCCATACAAACACGGAAGCGATAAATAGGACAGTGAGAGAGGGAACTGAAAGCCATTCATTAAAACCTTTCCGGGATCCAGGTTGTTCTTAACCATTCTGAGTACAACCAAAAGAAAGCCAAGCCGGGGCTCCCCCTTGGTCTCTTCAGCCTGACTCGCCCACGTGGACGGAGAAGAGGGAGTAGGGGGCTGGGTGACCTAGAAGTTTCACTGCTGTGGTCAGGAAAGTTGTGTGAGTCCTGACTGGACTCTGGGGTTCCTTGCCTGCTGGTTGCTGGGCAGGTATGGATACAGCCCCACGCCCGTGTCACCTTCGAGCTCGTCACCACTATATCTCCTGCCAGTCACACCCCCCGGAACTGAAATACGGTCTCTGTGCCACTGAGACACGTGACAATGATCGCGGCCGTCACTGCAGAGTTCATGTCTCTGGGAGAGCTGCTCAGAATATAATGGTTTGTTGATCACCCAGGAAACGCATCCAAATCTGATCGCTCCTTTGCGGAAACCTAAGCATAAAGAAGCACGGACAGACATGCGCGCTCACCATCAAAAGGATGCCCTGCTTTTGCGATAGATGCGTTCCTGAAATGTTTTGTGCTCATCGCATCTTCGTAAGCCAAGCAACAGATTTTTCTTTGACTTTACATTCTCATTTTAGAGATGATTTATTTTCAAATGACAAGTGTTTCTTAACATTTCTGGCTGCAAGTTACTTTCTTTGTTCCTTCTTTCTCCTCGACTTCCCCCACCCCAATTTTTTGTCAAGAATTTAATGATCTAAAAACACTTAAAGCCATTAGGAAGTGACCATAGGAGAAGAATCCTTTCAAAGTATTATTAATTCATGGCTCTGCTGGGGCCCTGAGGTCCAGCACGTGTTTAGAGGACAACATTCTGGAGACAGGCGTCTGAACCAGAAGACCTCTGACTTCAGGCGCAGGGAAGTTTATGATGCAGAATAGGAATATGACTTCTCATCTGCCTGGATTTCTTTCTTTCTTTCTTTCTTTCTTTCTTTCTTTTTTTTTTTTTGTTAATTTTTCTTTTAATGTTTATTTATTTTTGAGAAAGGGAGGGAGACAGAGTGTGAGCAAGGGAGGGGCAGAGAGAGAGGGAGACACAGAATCCGAAACAGGCTCCAGGCTCTGAGCTGTCAGCACAGAGCCTGATGCGGGGCTCGAACCCACAAACCGGGAGATCGTGACCCGAGCCGAAGTCAGATGCTCAACCAACTGAGCCCCTGCCTGGATTTCTTTATGTGAAAATTGCCTTTCTGGGCCTGGACCTACAGAGGAATTTTACACAGGAATTTCTCAAAGACGCATTCCCACCTCCCTATATTATTAGAGTCACAAACGTTGGAAGAGTGTCAAAGGGGAAGCAGGGAGTCAGGAGGTAGTAAAATTTCATTACAACTTGAGCCTTAGTTCACCATTCCATGCCTTGGCCACCACAACAATGATATATCAGAGAGCCTTCCAACCGTGAGTGGGAGAACTACAAATTATGGGTCCGTTCCTTTTCCTTCGCGCCCAGAATGGAAAACCGGCTCCAGCTGAAAGGCCACGGCACAGTAGGGGAACTGAAGACAGTGTCAGCATGGACGGTGCCTATAGACATTGATTTTTTTTTCCAGTGAATTTTCTGAGCATTTTAAACATAACTAAGGACGCGATATCCCAAGATAAGAGACCTATCAATGGAAGTTCATTTTTTTTTTCAAATGGAAAAGAATATGAGGGCTCCCCCTTGGTCTCTTCAGCCGGACTTACCCACATAGAGGGAGAAGAGGGAGCCGGGGGCTGTGTGAACTAGAAGTTTCACTGCCGTGGTCAGGAGAGTTGTTACAGGTTACATTTTGGGGCTCAGCCTCTGTGCACATCTCCTGCAGGTCGAAGAGCTGTTTTACAT
Organism: Panthera tigris; assembly: GCF_018350195.1. Lineage (NCBI taxonomy): Eukaryota > Metazoa > Chordata > Mammalia > Carnivora > Felidae > Panthera > Panthera tigris. The sequence goes on from NC_056666.1 coordinate 26,440,676, forward strand.
AATTATGTTATAAGCGGAAGCAGAATAAACCGTTATTTACGTGGGGGCTTTACTGCTCTAAGGCCCCTTGGGTATTGTTCACTGGTTGCCTGCAGAGATCCTCAAACTCTAATTATGGGTGTTTTCCCTTCCATTCCCCCTGAGCACGTTACACGTGGCTGTACATTCTTTGACATTTCTAATGAGAGGTGGAGTCTAGGTCTCCTCTCCTTGAACCTGGGCAGGCTCTGTGACGACATCGACAAGTAGAGCACGGTGGAGATGACACTCTGGCAATTTTCAGGCCCAGATCTTAAGGAACTGGTGCGTCCACTCTGTTTCTAAAAGCCCTGAGCTGCTGTATCAGAAGTCCGAGTATGGCAGGAAAGACTATCCAGAGAAGCTTGGACACCATATGGCAAGAGAGTGGCCCAGCGGAGCCCGGGCTTCCTGGATTTCCTGGCGAAGTGCCAGGAATATATGTAATATGTGTGAAGCCACCTTAGACCCTCCAGCCCAGCCCAGCCTCCATGGAAACTCCCCTCGTGTTCCCTGTCCGTGCCACACAGAACAGAAGAAATGCCTAGCTTAGCCCTGCCGAATTTTTGCCCCATTGATCACGAGGATAAACGCAATGATTTTTGCCAAGAAGCAGGTCTCTGACGAGAACCTGTGAATCATCCAAAAAAATAATCTTTTTTTCCTATTTCAAGAACGTCTTTCCAAGACACATGACTCCTTTATAACCACCTGCAGATTACAATCTACAGCACAAATTCCAGGCAGCACTGGGGCATCTAAATTTGATGAGGCAGACAAAAAATTCCTGTATTAAATTCTTATCTAGTTTTGAAAACTTTCTCATAGATGCCCTGAGAACAGATTCCATTCATTCTTATTGACGTTTGCTCTACTGATTATAATCACATTCCCTGCCAGAAAGTGCAGTGGATTAGAAAAAGTCGTCCTTTTTAATAGGCTATTTCAGGAGCAATATATTAGATTTGTAGAAACCTCATTCCAGAACATCAAGGGCAATTTTACTGAGGAAATGTAAGAACTAAGTCTTTCTACCTCTGCAAGAACTTAAAGGTATTGGATGGCTAAAGTTACAAATTGATTTGATATACATCATACTTGGAGATATTACTCTTCTGTCTAAAATAAGTCAATAGTTTCACTCAGTTTTTTGTTCACTCAGTTTTTGTAGATAGCATGCTGTCTGCAGATGGATGAGTGCCTGTTTCTCTAAAATGGACCGGTAAGAGGACGTTCTGGTTGTTCAAACATTCAAATATTTTATGAACTGAGAATTCCTATCCATACCTTACAGCATTGGCCAATTTCAAAACATTTCAAGTAAATGAAATACTTTGTAACTTCCACTGAGAATGATGTTTTACTCCCCTAATGATCCAGAAGGCTCTTGCATACCCACAGTGCTCAAGGGTGCCCTTGGGAAACTCACACCGTAGATAAAGAAAGCACAAGAAACTGGGAAATCCGCTGTTGGGTAGAATCCATCCTTCACGGTAAGTTGTTCATTTCTCATCTCTCCTGTGGTTTTATTAAAGTAGAGCTAAAAAAAAAAAAAATTCACCTGCTCGTTCAAAACTTTTTGGTGTTCTAATTTGGTGTAATCGAGCATTCCCTATACATAAATAGGTATCTATTCCCTGGAAATAAAGCTTTCTGCTAAGTTCCTGGAAATGGGATGTATTCCAGCAGGGGCCGGGTGTGAAAAGTTAGAAACTCCACTGTGGGAGCAAATGTGCTCCCGCTCCTGGGGAAGGGAGCTCGGGGCGGCGCCGGTGCGCGCGCAGAACGAGCTTGCGTGGCTGAGTGAGAGGTGAGCCCCCGCATCTTTGCCACTGTGCCTCCCCGGGGGTGCAGCCCATTCACTGGTTCCCTGCCATTTACTCAGCCACTCCGTGCACCCCTTGTCAAGAGTCCCCACCTTTAGCATGCCTATTTGGCCCAAATTGTGGAGCTGTCATGGGGACTGCATCATTTTCGCGAAGCCTGCATTTTCACAAATGGAAACAGAGGCAAAGGCATAGGCGGCTGGCAGCGTTCCTTCCTCTGCAGGTTGCAGTCTCTCAGGCCAGGTGAGCCCAGGGAAGCAAAGCCACAGAGGCCAAGTCTGATTTGAGTATTTGTTGTCATTACCCAGATTATAAACCAGCGCGCTATGACGTAGGGGTGGATTGTTGGGTTCAATGTCAGGATGAATCTGGTTCTCTCCAGCCCCGGGCAGACAGGTCTCTGCAGCCCGGCTCTTTCCCTAATGGCCTCGGTCCAGCATCAGATGAATCTCACAACACCTTAAGAGGCTTTGGAGGCCAGCCCTGAGCAAGCCATCTGCCCAAATGTGTCCCCGTAGTCACACATGCAAACACTTCCCAGTCAGTGCCTGGCAGCTGGGATGGTCAACGTCCAGCTTAACCTTCTCTACTGAAATGTTGGGGACTTAATCTTCATGGTTGGCTTAAGTAACGCCCAATTTTTAACCAGCCTACTTTCCGCCTGCAAACCGGCTCTTGAAGCACATGGAATCTTGCTGTCAATTCCTTTTCATGGATATATGTTTTATGTAGAAAAAAAAAAAATTATGAAGCCAAAATGTCCTTGCGCCTTTCAAGCATCTGCAAACACGAAGCTCAGGGACTACATGAACGGATGGCGAATGAGTGGATGGGTCTTTTGTGTGCTGAATCATCCGTGGTGAACCCACCAACAGCTGTCAGTAAGGAAGTCGGTCAATCTGGGTGAATGAATAGGTAGCCTCGTACTATCATTTATGTCTACCATATGATCGAGTTAATTAGTTAATTGAGTGACATTGGATTTTCCCAGCCTGAACTTCCTGAACATGAAAAGGCTTTTGGCTCGCCAGATGCAGACATTTGTTCATTAATTCATTTTTCCTGGAGCACATATTGATTGAGCGCCTGTTGAGCATTATGCCTGGCTCTGAGCTAAGTGCTGAAGCTAAAGCAAGAAACTAGACAGACGTGGTCCCTGCCAACATGGAGCTTACCCCTGGAGAGGGAGCCACGTTCGGCACGTTACTACATAACTTGTTAATTACCACGTGGCAGCTGTGAAGATGAAAATGTAGAGGGTCCAATAAAAACATAAAATAGGAGATCTAACCTGGAAAGGTGGCAAATCGTAGTACGCGTCCCTGCACAAGAGGCGCCGAAGTCGATGGGAGTTAGCTAGGGCAGAGAGAGAGAGAGGTGTGCTAGGCAGCAGGAACAGCCGTGGGAAAACCCTAGAATCAGGTGGAGCTTGGCATATCACAGGAGCTGAGAGGCAGCTTGTTAGCAGGAGAGGGAGACCAGGATCACCTAGAACCTTACCAAATATTTGAAAGATTTGGGATTTTATGCCAATGACGGTGACGAACCACTAAGGGCTCTAAGTGGCGATATAAAGTGATCAGATGTGGATTTTTGAACAGATTGTTTGGCTTCCTACAGAGAATGCACTGGAAGGAGCAAGGATGAGAACAGAGAGAGCAGTTAGAAGGTTCCTGCACAATCCAAGAGGAAGATTCTGGTGGTCATGTCTGAGGAATGGAGATTAGGAACAGGAAAGGAACTGTGATGTTTCTACCCTACACCCCCAACCTTGTTCACTGTATAGCTTCACTGCTCATTTTTTTTTTTTTTTTAATTTTTTTTTCAACGTTTTTATTTATTTTTGGGACAGAGAGAGACAGAGCATGAACGGGGGAGGGGCAGAGAGAGAGGGAGACACAGAATCGGAAACAGGCTCCAGGCTCCGAGCCATCAGCCCAGAGCCTGACGCGGGGCTCGAACTCACGGACCGCGAGATCGTGACCTGGCTGAAGTCGGACGCTTAACCGACTGCGCCACCCAGGCACCCCTTCACTGCTCATTTTTGAAACAGGAATCAGTCACAAGAGAATAGGGACAGGAAGGGAAAATCATTAAAAGTCCAATCATTCAACAGACGTTTATTGTGTACCATGTTAGGCCCTATTTGTAGCACTTGGGGAGACGGAAGAGAACAAAATAAAAAATGAAACCACACTCTAAGAACAAGCCTCTGAAATTGAGCCCATATTCCTGATTTCCTTAACCTGGAGCACATCTTGGCCTCGCATATGTACCGTAAGAAGGGGCGCTAAGGTAATCTTTACAACTCTCTCTACATTTCTTTTATTCGGCATTTCCTTTTTCCTCTTCTTTTCTATGACTTAGTATCCATTTTATCCCATTTTTCTGGGCACAAAAAAAAGTTTTGAGGAATGATACGCTAACCATTGAAAACGTGTCCAGAAAATTCCCTTCTGCACGGAGAGCGATCCCTTCCTCTGTAGTCCAGATGCGAGGTATTAATTTCTTTAGCATTCACCCTGTGCCAGGCACTGTCTTAGGCGCTTTGTGTGTATTACCTCTCTTCACATTGATCTTCGTAGCATTAGGAAGTACTATTATTACCCCAGTAGATGAGAACACTGAGGCACGCAGCAATTAAGTAACTTGCACTGGGCTCCACAGCTAGTGAGTGCCAGGGTTCTCCTCGTGGAGAAGCAGGTAGAATGCCTTTTTCCATTCCAGTCCCTACCGGGCCACTGCCCTCAAATCTAAGCTCTGCACAGGCACAGCCAGAAGCCCCACTCCGCTATAATAAAATCCTCAGGGGATTCTGCAACCCCTTTCCATCTGGGCTGCGGGCCTACAGCTGCTGATCTCCCTGTCACGAGGCCTGGTTTCCTTTGTGTTCTAGAAGCCATGCTTTCCATGCTCGACCCTCAGCATGTCACTGGGAATGAGGATAATGTGATCACATGGTAGAAAGGCCAAAAAGGGGCGGAACGTAGGCAGAGAAGGCCCCTTATTTTCATCAGCGCATTGGATAATCCTTTGGAGGATGAAGTTGATAAGCCATGAGCGAACCTGAAGTTCTGGCTGACCAGATTTTGAGAAAATTCCCATCTGTTTTGCATTTAAAATGGGCTTTTCATTTGTTGAGAAGTTTTGAATCAGGGATTATGTTAATACTAGACGTGGAAACGTTCCCCAAGGTAAAACTCTTCAGAGGGGATTTCTTGGAGGATGTATTGAAGTTTTTGGTACGTAACCCATAATCTGTTTCCCTGGTGAGTGGGTATAGTCCCATTGGGTCTTATTCTGGGCCTATGGCCTCCCTGACTAACCAATAAGGAGAAGGTGGGTGTGGGCAGGGGCAGTGGCTGAGCGGGGGAAGGGGGCGGGGTGAGAAGAAGAGAACAGTTAGGTAAGAAAGCATTTCAACAGGTCAGGATGTGTCTCCATACTTGTGTGGTGTTTAACTATCTACACTGCCTGCTGGTGACATATTCAATTGGATCTACTTTTTATAAAATCACCATAGTGTCATAGAAGGCCTGCCATCAACCAGATCTTGATCACTTACTGAGGACGGTTGAGGACATCTTTTTTTTTTTTTTTTTTTTTTTTGTACTTGCTATTTTCCTCCAATCCCCGTGGTCCCCAACCCAGTGAAGGTTTTGAGAGATAGAGATTCCCACGTTCAAATCAGAAAACCAAAACGCTCCTAAAATAATGTGGAGAAAGCCACATTCATCACTGGCATTAGAGAGTGTTTGTGGGCTGGAAGTCTTGAAGGCAGTCTGTCTGCATTCCGAGCAAATCATCTTTAACAGAGATCTCTGTGGGGCATGTGGGTCACCAGCTGGGCTCCATCTCTACCAAAGAAGACATGAGAAGAGGAAGCGGACCCAAGTGGCGATATGGAAGATAATGTATTGAGCACAACATAAGCAGGCAGTAAAAAGCAAAGCTGGTGTACAGGAGCAAGAATCCAATAGTTCACCCAGCCCTCTAGGCATGGATCCTAGGATTTTTTAAAAAGCTTCTCCTGGAAAGACCTCTGTGTCTCTGGAAATGGCAATCATGTCATTTTGGTGCATCAGGCAGTGATTGCTCTGACCACCTCTGAGAACTCGGACCCCTGGGTCACTAGTCCTCTCAGTCCTAGAGCCCGGGTCACTACATCTGCTTCTGGCGTCAGGTCCGAGAAGAGGCACAAGGGCAGGTGCAGGCGGAAAGGGTGCCACTTACTGATGGAGATGGCGGAGGTGGGGGGCTGACCGGGTGATGCTGATGAAGGGGAAGGCCTCTGTCCCTGTGAAGCTTGTTAGAGACACAGGAACTTATGGGATTTGAACACTCTTATCTTCTTTCCCCCAGTCTCTCTTCAGAAGACTGTCATTTGGGGTACGAGAATGGTAAAACCAACATACATTTAGGTAGCCTTGCAAACCTCAGATACAAAGAGGGTCAGTTAAAGGAGGAGCTTCGTTGTGACAAAAGATACGAGAATTTCAGGGTTGGCTTCAGATTCACATCACTTCCTCTCATCCGTGACTCAGAAGTGAAGTGTGTGTGTGTGTGTGTGTGTGTGTGTGCGCGCGCGCGCGTGCATGTGTGGTGTGTGTATTTATATGGGGAGAGTATGTGCAAAGCTGATTGCCCAGGTCACAGAAGTCATCTTAATTAATTTAATGATACAAATAAGAGTTATCCGGCACACGTCTGACCATTTAATCTCCTCTCCTATCTTGATGAGGATGAAAGACAGAGGCTTACCTCGAGTAAGACCTGTCCTATCTATGTTTTCTGAGAAGCTAAGTGATGTGGGAATGGAATCTCCACATGGCAACGCTTCTTCCTCCTTCTAGAATTCAGAGAGGCTTAGCCCTCTAACAATGAAGAAATGAAATCTTAAAAAAATAAAAGGAAATGAAATCTCAGACATTAGAATATTCCGACTTTTATTTCATTTTCTCACCTAAAAGAGAACTTGGGACACCTTGTTGGACTCAGTTCTCCTTGACTCTGACATTAGGGACTGAGCAAATAAGAAGAAGTTCGATTTTTCAGCATATAATTGCCCTTGCTGACAGAAATCAAATTTATAACGCCAGGAAGGTCTGGTTTTAATTCCCTCCATCTTCCTGGGATAGTGGGTGGCTTGGTTCATAAAGCTGATCTCTCACTTCTGGAATTGGATTGCATTCCCAAGCTGAAACATGTCTGCATTTAATTTGTATATACTCGTGTATTCTGGGTCTGTGCTATTCAATGAGAAATGGGGCTTAACTTCAGCATTGCAATACTGGCCGAGGAGCATTTTAACTTGTTACAGGTCTCCTAAGACACGGGGATTTTAAGCCATTGCTTTTCAAAAGTTGAGTGCGATTGTGTTTGTGCCAAAGGGAGAGTGGGGGCAGCAGTGGGGGATATGGTGTTTTATAAGGAGCCATTAAAATAGAGTTACACTTAACCAGGCAATTCTCTTTTTGCTTACATATCTAGGAAATAAGCCAAAAACTTAGCAAAGATTCAAAATGATTACTGATACTGAACAGCTCAAAAATTTTTCCTCTCTCTTAGTTTCTCTTTGTGCCAGTTGAAGACAAGATTTATATTCAGAAGTGGTTGTCTCTAGACGACTCAAATTTCTTGGTGTGAATTAATACAATTCATTATAACAGAACTAAGAATAAGTCATATGATCATCTCCAATGATGGTCAAAAAACACATTTGACGTAATTCCTCAACAATCCATGTTAAAACGTAACAATTGAGAACAGTTTTGTAACAGGACATGATAAAATTACACACACACACACACACACACACACACACACACCTCAGCCCAAAGCCTGCATCTATTTATTTATTTAGCAAGATAGAGTGTGCATGCACATAAGGGAGGGAGGGGCAGAGAGAGATAGAGATAGAGATAGAGATAGAGATAGAGATAGATAGAGATAGAGAGAGAGAGAGAGAGAGAGAGAGAGAATCCCAAGCAGGCTATGTGCTGTCAGTGCAGAGCCTGACATGGAGCTTGAACTCACAAACCATGAGATCATGACCTGAGCCAAAATCAAGAGTCGGACACTTAACCAACTAAGCCACCCAGGTACCCCCAAAGCCTGCATCTTAATCATGGGAAAACACTAGAGGCTTTCCACTAAGTCAGGAACAAGACAAGAATGGAAAAGTGTAATTAGCAGCATGAAAACATATGAAAGTATACAACCCACTGGGAACGGTAAGTATATAGTCAAATACAGAATAATATAATGCTTTCAAGTCTAGTATTAAAGCTGAAAGACAAAAGTATTAAAGTAACTATAACTAAAATAATTTGTTAATGGATACACAAGATGAAAATATGTGAAGTGTGATGTCAAATAGCATTAAGTATGGAGGGACGTGAAATGTAAGTGTCATTTTTGTGTGCGATTGAAGATTTTACCCGCTTAAAATGGAATGTTGTAATGATAACGTGTGTCATGTAAGCCTCATGGAAAACATAAAAAAACCCTAAATAAAACCTAAAAAATATTATAAACAGATACATAAAATACAAAGAGAAAGGACACTAAGCATATCACTCCCTAAACTCATCACTTCACAAAGGAAGACATCAAGAGAGGACAAAAGGAATAAAGGGACCATGAAGCAGAAAATATTGACAAAATGGCAATAATAAGCCCTCACTTATCAATAATTACTTTAAATATAAATGGATTAAATTTCCCAATTAAAAACAGAGAGTAGCTTAATGAAGTTTTAAAAATCCAGCTATATACAGCCTACAAAAGACTCATTTTAGTGTTAAGGACGTAGATAGGCTTAAAGTGAAGGTCTGGAAAAAAAGATACTCTGTGCAAATGTGACCAACAGACAGCAGGAGTGGTTATTCTTATAATCAGACAAAATAGACAAAATAGACTTTAGGTCAAAAACTGTAACAAGAGACAAGGCAAGTCATTACATAATGATAAAGGGGTCAACTCATCAAGAGGAAATAACAATTATAAATATATATGCACCCAACATAAGAGCAATATATATGCTCTTAAAAGATAGACAAGAGATACAGATATAAAGCAAATATTAAGAGATTTGAAGGGAGAAACAGACAGCAATACAATAATTGTAGGGGACTTCAATACTCTCTTTGAGGTAATGGATATGTTAATTAACTTGACTGTAGTCATCACTATGTCCTTATAATGATGTGTATATATATCCAACATCATGTTTTACACCTTAAATACATACACTTTTTATATGTAATTTTTGTCAGTTATAAATCTGGAAAAATAAAATAAATAAGTCTAGCAAGTTGGTAGTATAGTCACACGTCAAGATATTTTAAAATACAATATGTGATCATATATTCCTAGTTAGGTATATCCAAAGAATAAAAACAAAGCACAAAGAAATCTTAAAGTACATTCAGTAGTCTTATTTTTTGCACTACCTCTGATAATACATAAATTGAGGGATAAAGCAGATAAGTCACTTTGTTAGTGTTATTAGAAACCAAGATTTTCAACTAAATAAAAAGGATTGCAAATGAAAGAACAGCTCTGCAACAATGAGCATCCTTTGGACTCAGACTGTGAATTATAAAAATCATTTCTTCCCTGGAGAAGGAAAAGTTGATTCTGGGTCTGGGGCAGGAAATGTACAACTTGAGCTTGGTGCCTCTCAGGTTATTTATCAAAATCTATTCGGATCTTGTCAGAAGGACAAATGGGAAAAAGGACATAGGAGCCAATTTAAAGGGGCTCCCTCTGGCCAAAAATTGTGTAACCTGAGCATCGAAAAGATAACTACAAAGGACTGAGACACATGAAATATACTAAGGTTCATGTGTTATAACGATCCTTTAAGAAGATAACTCATTGGTCAACGTTGGAGGTTGTTAAGATATCAACTCATTTTGAAAGTTCATATAAGATAAGAATTAAATATCTACCTTGCTTTTCATGTAAAGATAATATTTCAAAGTAACCAAATATTTGATGGAAGAATTATCTTCTTTACAGAAGAATTACCATGAGTAAATGCAGAAGGACTTATAGAATTAGAAAGAAATCACTAATACGTCATTGCCAGAGTTAGAAAAATTGTACCTGTAATGAAATAATGGATCAAACCAGGAATCAGCAATGGCAGCTAAAGCCATTAGATGAGATACAGATGGACAAATTTTATAATAGATGGAGTGGCTGCCACCTGAACCCACTTATGTATCTTAGCACCACTGCAATTAGGAGGGACAAATATTATGTGCATTCTGATGTAATGCATTGCAAAGTACCCAGAACCCAGGTGAAAGGCCTGTATGCCAAAAACTATAAAATACTAATGAAAGAAATTGAAGATGACACAAACAAATAAAAGGATAACCCATGCTCATGGATTGGAAGACCCAATATCATTAAAATGTCCATACTACCCAGAGCAATATACAGGAGTTTAATGCAGTCCCTACCAAAATACCAACAGTATTTTTCATAGAACTAGAACAAATAATACTAAATTTTGTATGGAATCGCAAAAGACCCTGAGTAACCAGAGCAATCTTGAGAAAGAACAAAGTTGGAAGTATCACAGTCGAGATTTCAAAACATACTACAAAGCTGTAGGAATGAAAACAGTGTGGTCCTGGCACAAAAATGGACACATAGATCAACAGAACCGAATAGAGAGTCCAGAAATAAACTCACACTTATCTGGCCAATTGATCTAGGACAAATGAGGCAAGAAATTGCAGTGGGGGAAAAGACAGTCTCTTCAACAAATGGTGCTGGGAAAACTGGACAGCCACAAGTAAGAGAGTGAAACTAGACTACTTTCTTACACCCTACACAAAAATAAACTCAAAGGATTAAATACTTAAAATTCCCTGAAGTAAACATAGGCGGTGACTTCTTTGACATGAGCCATAGAAACATTTTTCTAGCTGTGTCTCCTCAGGTAAGGTAAACAAAAGCGAAATTAAACTGTTGGGACTACATCAAAATAAAAAGCTTTTGCACAGTGAAGGAAACCATCAACAAAACAAAAAGTCAACCTACTGAATGGGAGAAGATATCTGCAAATGATTTATGCAATAAAGGGTTAGTATCCAAAATGTATAAAGAATTTAAACAATGCCAAAAATAAAATCTGTTTGAAACATGGATAGGGGACCTGAATGTGTATTTTTCCGAAGAAGACATATAGATGCCCAGTAGACACATGAAAATATGCTCAACATCACTCATATGAGGGAAGTGCAAATCAAAACCACAATGAGATATCATCTCACACCTGTCAGAATGGTTAAAATAAAAAAAAAATAATACACATGAAACAAGAGTTGGCGAGGATGTGGACTCATGCACTGTTGGTGGGAATGCAAGGTGGTGTAGCCACTATGGAAAATTGTATGGAGGTAACTCAAAAAGCTAAAGCTAGAATTACCCTATGATCCAGTATTCCACTACTTGGTATTTATCCAAAGAAAATAAAAGCACTAATTCAAAAAGATATGTGCACCAATGTTTACTGCAGATATGGAAACAACCCAAGTGCCTGTAGACACATAAATGGATAAAGAAGATATAGTGTGTGTGTGTGTCTGTGTGTGTGTGTAACATGCATATATATATATATATATATATAGTGGAATATTACTCAGCCATCAAAAAGAATGAGATTTTGCCATTTGCAACACCATAGATGGACCTAGAGTGTATAATACTAAGTGAAATAAGTCAGTCAGAAAAAGAGAAATGCCATATGATTTCTCTCTTATGTGGAATTTAAGAAACAAACAACTAAACAAAGAAAATAAGAGACAAAAAACAGGCTCTTAAATACAGAAAACACATTGGTGGTTACCAGAGAGGAGGTTGGTGAAATAGATGAAGGGGATTAAGAGGACACTTACCCTGATGAGCACTGGGTAATGTATAGAATCATTGAGTTATTATGATACACCTGAAAAGAATATAACACTGTGTGTTAACTACACTTCAATTAAAAAAGAAAAGAAAAAAAAAGAAATACCTAGAACCACCTATGGAATATTCTTGTCCAAACCACTGACTCCGAATAAGGCCAGGTGTTTAAATCTAACCACAAGTTTGCAAAATTATGGCGGGTAGAAAAACATGGTAAGTAACACAATGAGAATGAGGAAAGCTCCTTTCGGACAAACGATCCAATTTCTTCAACAAATAAATAAAAGGAGGAGAAGCTTATATAGATTTTAAAACTTTAAGAGACATAATCAAGTGCAATGTGATTCTTAGTTGGACTCTAATTTAAACAAACCAACTGTAAAAAGACAATTTTGGAAACCGGGAAATGTGAACGTTGGCTGATTACTGAGGAACAATTGTCAATTTTGTGGAGAATTACAATGGCGGTGTAATTATATTTTTAAAATCCTCAAGTGTTAGAGGTATATACAGAAATATTCATGGGAATGGCACCATATTTGGGATTTAATTTAGAACACTTCAACAAAAAGTTGGGGAATGGATTCAAATGAACCAACTATGATAGAATGTGGACACATGTTGACACTAGGTGATAGGTACTCAGGGACTCATCACACCATTTGCTCTTTTTTTCTCTTTTCACTTTTGTTGTGTTTGAATATTTCCATACAAAAAAATGTTTCAAAAAATCTTGGTATTAAAAAGGGCCCTTATGGAAATAAATACCATGTAACATTTGAAGTGAAACTTCAATAGTGAGACTAAAGAACTCTTTTTTTTTTTAATTTTTTTTTTTCCAACGTTTTTTTTTTTTTTAATTTATTTTTGGGACAGAGAGAGACAGAGCATGAACGGGGGAGGGGCAGAGAGAGAGGGAGACACAGAATCGGAAGCGGGCTCTAGGCTCTGAGCCATCAGCCCAGAGCCTGACGCGGGGCTCGAACTCACGGACCGCGAGATCGTGACCTGGCTGAAGTCGGACGCTTAACCGGCTGCGCCACCCAGGCGCCCCAAGACTAAAGAACTCTTATCCACCAAATTCAAGAAAGAAAAAGGCTGTGTGTTCTTTGGTCATAGTCCGAAGCTATGAATTAGTGCCCTCCAAAATCGATCTTAAACTCTTTCCAATTCATCCGCAACAACTCTCCTTCAGTACTCCTACTCTGCAAGTCAGCTGATCAGAACAGCCTTCGTCCATCAACAAAACTTTCATGGCCCAAGATCAGCCAATCCCCAAACATTCAATTTCTGAAGGTTTCCCAAGCCTTCAACTTCATGCATTCCAAAACCTGAGATAAGATCACCAGCTTGCTTTGTTCAGTGGGACTGTAACTTGTACGTATAGCCCTTCTTGCAGCAAGTGATAAATTCAGGTCTTTGTTTCAGAAAAGGAGTAGCTTCGTTTGATAAAAGAATAAACCCATTCAGGGGCATCTGGGTGGCTCAGTCGGTTAAGCATCCAGCTTCGGCTCAGGTCATGATCTCATGGTTCACGAGCCCGAGCCCCGCGACGGGCTCTGTGCTGACAGCAGAGAGCCTGGAGCCTGCTTTGGATTCTGTGTCTCCCTCTCTCTCTTCCCCTCCCCATTTGTGCTCCGTCTCTCAAAAATAAATAAACATTAAAAATTAAAAAAAAAAATATATATATATATAAAGAATAAACCCATTCAAAACAATTTTTGAATGTTGCTAAAATCAGCAAGGTCAAGTGTTGGGACCTTGAACCTATGTTTGCAAGCAGCTCAAGTTGCACTAGCCTTATACAGGCAAATTCTAGAATGAGGCCAACCATTAAATATGAACTTTCATCTCCCACTTCCCTGAGTGGGGGGAATCAACCAAATTAATAAGACTCAACAATACTGAAGACGGGTTGGGGAAAATTTCTTGAGATGCCCTTAAGTATGATTTGTTCACCTCCCATCCTGAAACACACTGATAATCAATAAATGTTTACAAATGGGCATTTGCTTTTACGTACTTTTAAGTAGATTTCAATGTGTCTGTCCTAAAAGGGAAAAAGGGGTCAGGCCACTCTCTTAAAATGTGCATTCCACCTGTAATATTTATACCAAGTGAATAAAAAACATCATGCTCCAAACGACTTTATTTGATGTGTGACTATTCCTGAGTGAGATCTATAGTTTATAGAAGTACACGTATAAATGTATAAATTCCTCCAAAGGAATTATTCTCCAATCTATGATCTGAGTTCCAATACTTTTCATTTGAGACCTCAAAAGGAGAAGACAATATATATTAAAACAGATGAAGTGTATGATGCTTGGATTCATTTATTCAAGATACATTATAAAAGTGTTTTTTTAAACTTCTTTTATCTAAGTTATCATTAGTATATTTGTTCAGGAGTCAATATCATCTGTATCTTATCAAACTGTGAAGCGTTTCAATATGGTAAATTAAGGAGTTATCCAGGAATGTCATATGGACTTTGCTGGTACTTTTTATGTACTAAGAAATGACTTCATAGATTTCTCTGGTGACTTCGATTAAGTCTCTTGTGACTGCCAAACTGATATAAAAACTTACTGCCATCTTGAAATGATCAAATACTAAATACTCAAATGGATGTAATTTGAGTACGCCATTGAAAAATCAAACACTTTGTGAATGAATTCAGTTTAAGAGAAATAATATTTGGGAAATTATGCCTGAATATCTTTGAAAATTGAGGCGTGCTTGTGGATAAAGTACTCAAGGTTTTCTTCTGTGGTCTAATTTTTGGGAGTTTCTTTATGAATAACATCTCATGCACTTCTCTACCTTAACTAATGTGCCACACTACTATTCCCTTTTATTTTTAAGTTGTGTGTTTCTCCTAATTTGTGGAGTGATAGGGTACAGAATTATAATATCACTCAGAATAAGTAATAAATATGGGTATAGTACAGTTACTGAGACAAGACAATCTTAGGGTCAGTAATAAAGAAAAGCCATTTTAAAACAGGGCTCCTCTCTCTAGTTTTAGGGGTCAGAGCTCTCCAGAAATAGGGACATTTTTGGAAAGAGAATTTTTAGCCTATCAGATTTTTTAAAGTGGTCCCTGACTGTGCAATCAGATTAAGGCCAAGTATGTAAATGCCAACCTTTGGATGGGATCTAACCATTTAGCCAACTATCCGGATATTTTGTCTGTACAAACTAAGCCAGCCACTATTTGATAACTGAACAAATTTTCTCCTTTTATTTGGGTATGCCAAACACTTTCATTACTTTTTTTCATGCAAGTATAACTGACGTATAACATGATATTCACTTGGGGTGTATAACAATGATTTTCTCTCTGCATCCATTGTAAAATGATCATAGTAAGTCTAGTTAACATCTGTTACCATACACAATGAAAATTTTCTTCTTGTGATGAGATCTATTACATACGTGCAACTTGCAAAGATGCAATACCGTATTATTAACTATAGTCTCCAGGCTGAGCATTACATCCCTATGATTTATTTCATGACTGGAAGTTTGTATCTTTCGACCTGCTTCTCTCATTTTGCCACCTCCCACCCCTGCCTCTGGCAGCCGCCGATCTGTTCTCTGTATCTGTGAGTTTGTTTTGTTGTGGCGGTTGTTTGTTTGTTTTAGATTCCACATGTAATGAGATCAGTGGTTATTTCAAGCATTTTTATTATTATCCTCATTTGTTAGATGAGGAAATTGAGGCATAGAATTTCTTTTTTTTTTCTTTTGTACTTTATTTTGAGAGAGACAGAGACATCGCAAGTGGGGGAGGAGCAGAGAGAGAGGGAGAGAGAGAGGACACCAAGCAGGCCCCATTTCTCCAGCACAGAGCCTGATGTGGGGCTCGAACTCCCAAAACCATGAGATCATGACCTGAGCTAAAACCCAGAGTCCAAGGCTTAGCCGACTGAGGCACCCAGGCACCCCCCCCCCTTTTTTTAAACTTTATCTTATTTTTTTGGTTAAGTAGTTTCTTCAAGTTCGAGCTATCTGGGCCCAGGGAGTAGAGCCCACTCTTTCTTAATCACTATAAGGTTCTGTATGCCCAGATAATAGCTTAACTTCAGGTTAACATTTCAAGATTTAACTCATGAAATTTCTCATATCTAGGGAAAATTGACCATCATTTCAACCGAGGCTAATTTCTTGCTTAATATAGCTCTGCTCCTTATATGTTTTCCCATTAGATCTATTCATTCAACTTTAGTAATGTGGTTTATTGGTCTGTTTCCCTTTCAGGACTAGATATCCCTGTAATAAAGGGATTGTGTCTTATGCATTACTATACCCTTTGCACAAAGCTTTGTGCACAGTAAGTTCTAAATTAATATTGTTGTAAATGAATTCATTTTATTTCCCTTCTAGGTGTGCATGAGAGAGAATAATCCTTGAGGCTACTGGAAGAGTAGCTAAGAATCTTAGAATCTTCTGGAAGAGTTATCTAGACTTGGGGTTGGTTTTAGATTGTGCTTGAATAGTGACCAGTGAGGATCTGGCCAGATTGACTAAAACAGGGTGTTCCAGAAAGTCAGATGCCTACATATAATACCCTAAACCATTTTCCTATCAGTGTAACCTGAAAATAATAAGCAAGAGATTATGTAACATGATTCTCAGGTTTTTATTTTAATGATAAAATAGTAGTTAGTCAATACGTGGCTCTAGCCATTATCTGGCACCTAACCAGGGGAAGGAGAGGAAAACAAAACAAAACAAACCAACAGAGAAGCCACAGCCTTTGCCTTTTCTAGGTATTCAGAACAAGGATTTATCTGTAACTTGAGGTTCATGAACTCCCCACCATGGTATGCAAGATTTGGTTGCTTGTATAAGTGATTACCTCTTTGAATACCCAGATTAAAACAAACAAACAAACAAACAAACAAACAAACAAACACTGCTTTGGGGGATCTGTGCAATCTAGCAATAAAACCATACTTTCCCTTGTGCTGCAGTATCAAAGCATCTGTATCAGGGCCTCAGACAGTCTGTTCAGTAGCTGTTGGTATATTTTCTTCCATTTCTGCTCCACCAGATTCTGGAGAATGAAGAAGGTATTTTCTTTCATTTTTGTGCCCCTAGCACCTGGCAACATGAAGCCTTATAAATGGAAGGTTTTCGATTAAAAAGAACGAATGTATGGCCTAGAAATTGTGGAAGTTACAGTCTTCTGGAATCTTGTAGAATCTTCTGGAAGAGTTTAATCCTTCATTATCATGTATATAAGTTTCTTAGTACCTAAAACAGGGCTAATATTACATATTCTGGGGGGAAATAAAAAGAGACTATTGTAGGAATAAATTCCTAAATTATTACTTTTTTCTTTCTGGAGTCATTAGCTTTACATTTCACTGGTGAAAAATACAAGACTAGGTATTTTCCTGACCAGGTAGTTTGGCCAGTGGTAGGAGAAATGCATGTCTTTAGAACACTATTGGTACCTCAAATCTTTTGAGGTCCTTTGAGAATTTCTTCTCTAGAATTCCCAAAACTTTGCATTTTGTTGGGCATGCTTCATCGTGTTTCCAGATGAACCTATGACTAGGAACTCAGGGGCTAGAAAGTACGTGAGCTGCATGGACAGGGCAACACTGGCAATGGACAGAGAAACAAGAACTTGGGTCTCAGTCCTGTTCAGTTATTAACTTGAAGGTGATCTTAAGCATGCCATTCAACCTCCGGTGACCTCCATTTCATCAGTCTATAAAGTGAGGGGGCTGGTTTAGACAAGAGAAGAGCAGTGGAGAAGCAGAGAGAGAGGGAGAGAGAATCTCAAGCAGGCTCCGCACTATCAGCACAGAACCCGACACGGGCTTGATCCCACAAACGGTGAGATCATGACCTGAGGTGAAATCAAGAGTCAGCCACTTAACCAACGGAGCCACCCAGGTGCCCTCTGCCCTTGTCTTTGTACAGAGGTCACTCATTAAAGTCTTTTTTACCTTATAAAGAAAACTAATAAAAAAATTAAAAAAAATAAAGTCTTTTTTACCTTTTCTCATTTTAAGAAGGAGGTAGATTGTATCTACACACTTAGTGAAAGAATAGTTCTGAGAATTTTTCACCTGTAATTTTTTAGTGATCTGATTCAGACATTTGACACAAACAGGAACTTATTAAACACTTTGACAGAAGTGGATCTGCACAGGGACCTGACAGAAGTTACCAAATCTTGTGAAATCCTGACAATTATGTCATGGGGTAAACAGACGCTTTTGATGGTGTTTCATCTTCCTTAAATATTTCAATGGATTTACCCATAGAAAATGAAAACACTAATATGAAAAGTATATGCACCCCCATGTTTATAGCAGCATTACTTACATTATCTAAGATAAGGAAACAGTCCATTGATAGATGAATGAATAAAAGAGATGTGGCATATATATATATATATATATATATACACATATATACACACATACACACATATATATATATATACACACACACACATATATATATATACCATATATATGTGTGTGTTATATATATATATATAACACACACATATATATACACACACACACCACCATATATATATATATAATGGAATATTACTCAGCCATAAAAAAGAATGAAATCTTGCCATTTGCAACAATATGGATGGACCTAGAGGGTATAATACTAAGCTATACAGAGAAAGACAAACACCATATGATTTCACTCATATGTGGAACTTAAGAAATAAAACAAACAAACAAAAAGAAAAAAGAAGAGACAAACAAACAAACAAAAAAACAGATTCTTAAATGGTTACCAGAGGGGAGGTAAGTTGGGGGGAAGAATGAAATGGATAAAGGGGATTAAGTGTACGCTTATCATGATAAGCACTGAGTAATATATAGAATTGTTGAATCACTATATTGTACCTCTGAGACTAATACAACATTGTATTAATTATACCTCAGTTAAAAAAAAAAAAGAAAAAAAAATGTTGCAATGGAAATGGTTCCTAGATTTGTTGGCAGGTTCTGGGGAGGTTAGGGTTAAAGACATCTGTTTATACAAGTACACTGTGGTTGGTTTACACTGAGTTCAATTTCTTTAATTAGATTACTCTTTTGGAAGGTAGAAAATATATTTTCTAATAACAAAAAGTACCCCTAGAATATACTAAAGGACTGAGAAGTCTATATTGTGGTTGACCAGCTGACCAAAAGCATAAATCAAAATAGACTCTTGGCATATAAATGAGAAATTTTCTCCAAAAGAAATCTGGTGGAACTCACCTAAGTTCAACTCTACGTTCTGGGAAGAATGCAAGGACAAAGTGACAATGAGAGAAAATTCTGAAGACCCTCTGAAACTTTAGCACATCGAGCTCTCTTCTGGAGTTAAGATTGAAAGCAGAATTAGCAACTAACTTCTCCAAAAGAACAGGAGAAATCTAATTGTTTGCCTGATATATTAAGATTTGAATAAATCTTAAAGGAGGGATAAAAATTCACAGGTAGACTGGGGAAGGAAGAAAAGGCTTTCAAAGCAAAAAGAGCAGCGCAAGCAAAGGCACTGAGGTACAGAATGGCTTTGTCCATTCAGGATCAACAAGAAGAATGGTTCTACTTTACAGTTTAAAATGAAGATGTAGCGGGAGACCAGATGAATAAAGGTCTGTACATGACATGCTAAGGACCTTGTCCTTCATTCTACAAACCAGTGACTTACCACTATGAGTTAAATTGTGTTTCCCAAAAAGATGTGTTGCAGTTCTAACCTCTAGTACTGTGAACGTGATCCTATTGAGAAACCCAGTCTTTGTAGATATAATCAAGTCGAGATGAGGTCATTAGGGTATGCCTTAATTTAATATGACCAGTGTCCTTAGAGAAAAAGGAAATGCCATGTAAAGACAGAGGCAAAGGCTGGAGTGATGCAGCTGTAAGCCGAGAACTGCCGATCGCTGACATTTACCATCAGAAGCTACAAGGAAGTAGAGAAGGATACTACTGAGAGTCTCACAGGGAGATGGCCTTGCTGACACTTTGATTTTGGACTTCTAGCTTCCAGAACTGTGAGGAAATACATTTCCATAACTTTCTTTCTTTCTTTCTTTCTTTCTTTCTTTCTTTCTTTCTTTTCTTTCTTTCTTCCTTTTCTTTCTTTCTTTCTTTCTTTCTTTCTTTCTTTCTTTCTTTCAGTTTATTTATTTTGAGACAGAGACAGTGCAAGTGGGGGAGGGGCTGAGAGAAGGGAGAGAGAGAGAATCCCCAGTGGGCTCCACACTGCCCATGCAGAGCCCCATATGGAGCTCACACCCATCAAACCATGAGATCATGACCAGAGCTGAAACCAAGAGTCAGTCTCTTAACCGACTGAGCCACCCAGGCGCCCCCCCATTACTTTAAATCGCCTACTTTGTGGGTACTTTGTTATGGTTGTTCTGGGACACTAATACACTTCCATAACTGCCTGTAGGGACAAGGGTTGTTCTGTAAATAGGTGAAGTGGCCAAGTGTAATATAATAGAGAGTAAAGGCAATAGTAGCAAACTAGAGAACAGTGCTAATCTTTATATTAAAATATATTTTTTTCAAATGTTAACTTATTTATTTTGAGAGAGAGAGAATGAGATGGAGAGGAGAAGAGAGAGGAGGAGAGAGAAAAAACAGACTCCACACTCAGTGGGGAGCCTGACAAGGGGCTCAATCTCACGACCTTGAGATCACCACCTGAGCTGAAATCAAGAGTCGGGCGCTTAACCGACTAAGCAACCCAGGTGCCTTAATATATGTTTCAAATATGGCCTGCAGCAAACAGAAAGAATCTGTGGAATAAATTAGACACGTAAGCTCTCAGGAGCGTGTGCCCTGCTATGTAACGGGAGGAATCCAAAGGGTTTTAAGCTATGGGCTGATCTGAGTTATGCATTGCAGAAAAATTGCCCTGATGGAAATGGGGAGGGTTTGTTTAAAAAGTGAAGGAAGGAGAATTTTGTAAGAGCCAGGTGAGAGATGATATAGATGTGGACCAAGACAAGAATAGTGAATATGGGGGGGGGGGGGAGGGGCTGTGGGATCAATTGCAATTGGTTTTTAAAGTAAGGAAGTAGGGGAATTGGGTTGGGGTGAGTGACAAATGATGACAGTGTGAGTGAATTAGCCATGGCTATAGCCATGGCTATGCTGTATAACAAATCACCCCAAAATTCAATGCCTGAAAACAACAATTTCTTCTCTTGGATCCAAAGGTTGGCTGTGGCTTGGCTAAACTCGGCTGGGCAGCTGGAAAAGCTCTCCTTTTCATGGAATGTCTGTGGTCTGGATGTGCTGCTTTGTGTGTGTCTCATTCTCTTCAAGCTAGCCAGACAGATGGCATGTGGCAGAGGTGAGAGACAGCAAGAAGAAACTCAAAGCCTCTTACGGGTAGGCTTAGGGAGGGCACGTTATCTGCTCTACCCATTTCCATCGGCCAAAGACACATAGGTCCAAAGTCAATGGCAGGGAAGTGCGCCCCCCCCAGTTAGGCTATGACAATGGTATGGATGTGGGAGGGGTGAAGAATTAGGGCCAGTAACTCAATTTGTAATATTCTTTCATCTGGCCAGAATTATTCATATCCCTTTCCCATGTAAATTCACTCACTAACATCCCAGTACCCCTCAAATCTCATCAAGTCATGGCATCAGGCTCAAAGTCCAAGATTTGTGATCTATATCAAGCTCAGATGTGGCTCTTCTTAGTTTCTTAATTCTTATTAACTAATAAACAAGTTATCTGCCCCATACATGCCCAACATACAATGGTGAAAACAGGAACATGGGGACCCAGCAAACCCTCCCATTAGAAAAAGGAAAGAAAAGAAGACACATAGCACTGGCCTACAATAGTTTTGAAATCTCATCTGGCAAATGTCAGGTCCTCCCCTAGGTAGGGAATGTGCCTTAAATAGACCAGGGTCCTTTTCTCTTCGTGGATTTTGTTTTCCCATTTTAGGATTTTTGGGGGCCATTTCCAAAGAGGAGTTTAGAAATGTGCCCATTTTATTGGCTAAGTTGCTTTCCAAGACTGTTACCTCTCTTGTAGGAGGTTAGGGGTCCAGAAGTCTCTACAAATTTTGATAAGTTTTGGTTTCTTTTCATACAGTCTGGCAGTTGTTTCTGGTAGATCTTTATTCACTGGCAGCTAAAAGTACTCATTTCATTCTTTAAACATTCTACAAAACTATCTTGCCCAAGTTCTTAAGTTCATTAAGTACCTGTTTATCTTCCAAGTTATCATAGGTAATAATTTTAGCAAATGATTTACCACCGCGTACAATAGATCACCATTATTTCAGCTTCTTCTAAGAATTTCTTCAATTCTGCCTGCCACCTAGTCCTAAAGCCAATAGTACATATAATGAGTTCTTATGAGAGCACTTCTTTCCCAGAACCAACTTTTACATTGGTTAGCTTTTGCTACAAAAACACCACCCTAAACTCAGTGGCTTAAAAAGACAATCATTTATCCCCATAGATATGAAATTTGACCAGCATATGGCTGATCAAGCCGCACTGGACTGCCCAGTGAGATCATGACTAAGATGTGGATTCAGAATGAGTACTGTTCACCATGATTTGTGAAGAGGGGGGAGAGCAGACTCGGGAGAAAGAAGAAGAACATCAATGGTGATGCCTGTGAGACACTCAGGAGGAAAAGACACGGGACAAGGAAAAGTCTTGGGGAATAGTCTTGGCTAGTGGGAGAGACAAAGAAAGTTACAGGGTCATCAGGTTGTGCCTAAGAACACGGGAACGGATGAATACCTAAGGTGATCACATAAAGTGACAAAAGGCTCTATTACGAAACTTTAGGGTGCACTGACATTTACGCAGTATGGAAAAGAGGAGAAGCTCACAAAGGAAACTTTGATGGAATAGTGATGCAGGAGAGAATAGTCTCGCCAAAGGAGAAGAGTTTCGTTATTGTGGCAGTGACTTACACAGCTAAAAATTGCAGAGTGGCCAAGTCATAGAAGAACAGAGAGGAATCTTTTGGATTTGGCAACTAGGAGATCACTGATAGAGAAACCAAATAGCTTACCTTCAAACTAGGACACACCTGAGAGTGCACAGAGGTGCTGTTAATAATTACAGCAGAACAACACGTGTCCTTGGGCAAACAAGGGCATATGGTCACACTAGTCTCTGGGGACCTCTGCCAGACTGTTGGCTTAAGTGGAGTGTGAGCTCGATTGGCCGTGAACAGAAGAGCGATATGGGGGCAAGGAAAAGCTGAGGCAGCAAGAGTAGATTTCTTTCTAGGAGCTTGCTTGGGTAAGGAGGCGGACAAGAGGGGACAATGACAAAACTGCGGGCTCTGTGCAGGTGTTTGAATATTCTTCTAGCAGAGGTGTCCTCAAACGGCTGGCTAGGAGGGTTGAGAAAGTAGAACCAGCTCAATGAGACCAGCCCCACATTTTTTTTGTTTTCCTTTTAAGCAATACGGGGGAAGATCTGTTGCTATCAGAGTAAGTAACAAGATACCAGACAGTGAAAAAGAATAATCACCTGGGCTTGGGTTGGGATATTTTTCCAGCAAGAACAAAACCATCTTCGTATACGTAGCCTTGAAATAGTCTATGGTCAGAAGACCTCAGTGTTATAGCAGTATGCACTGTGGAAAACCCAAGGTAAGTAAGTTTATTATGATACAAGTCAGTCCCGAATTGTGCAGAGAATAGGAAAACAATTCCGAGTATGATGGATAGCAGGAAGCAGCATAGTACTTCTTCGTTCTCTGCCCCTTCTAGCTTTCCCTCCAAGTCACTCCCCCTACCACCGCCAACACGCCCAATCTGCTGTTAAAAAATTATTCTAAAACCAGACTGATGGCACGGGTCCCAGTTTAACAAATGCTCTTTGTTAGCCGCATCAGTTGGCCCGGGAGCTCATGTGAGCAGGCATCAGGAATAATTTCGTGATAATCTAGGTTGAGTTTTCTCTTTCCCACCAGTGCCAGAGAGCGAGAGCGCCAGTTCCATTGACTTCAGGAGCCAGCGTGGGGCACAGGAGTGGGCTTTATCTGTGTAGTCATGTTTCTTTGACTGGGCTCTGTTGGGAGGAAAACAAAATCCCCGGGTCTCAGGCAACGCAGTGAATGATTCTGAGAGCCTTCCTCGATCTCAAACCCTATCAGCACATTTGCACACATTTGGGTTCTTTTTTTTAGAATGCTTGCAGGTCGCTAGCAACTAACAGAATAACATTACATTTTGGCTAAGCAGAATGTGAGAAGCCCAGTTACATTCGGAAAAGAATCTTTTCTCTTGGGACATAAAAGACAACTGACTTCGTAATTGGCCATGGGAAACCATTTCATCTATAACAGAGTCCCAAATACGGGGGCTCACTTACTTGAAACGTTTCTTAATTCCGTTGAAATTTCAGGACTGTTTAAAAAAAAACTGGAAAGAGAGCTTTACAGGCAAATATGTGAGACGCAAATTGCTTCCTCCTATTATGGCAGATTGTGGACCATTGTTCCTATTCTTTTTGAGTGAGGAGGGGAACATGATCATCAGCTCTGGGTTCTCTGCATCAGCTTGGATTCACAGAATAGCACAAAGGCTAAGTTAGAGCTGCCTTCAAAGTCCCCAATCCACCTTCTGTTAGCTGTGTTACTTCGGGTAAGTTAACTAGGCTGTCTGTGTTTTATGTTTCCTCCTGAAGCAGGCTCCAGGCTCTGAGCTGTCAGCACAGAGCCCGAAGTGGGGCTCGAACTCACGGACCACGAGACCATGATCTGATCCAAAGTCGGCCGCTTAACCGAGTGAGCCGCCCAGGCACCCCATGGTACAGGATACTTTATATCATAATACAAAAAGCCTGATAAATGTTAACTATATTATTGTTTCTCTTGTCATGGGCCCTCACTGAGAAAGTCCAGAAAATAACTTTCAGAACACTCTAGAAAATCCTAGTATTTAGGGTAAACTATTGCCACCTCCAAACCTCAGATCTGAACAATGGGGCATGTAAATGTTCAAGTTCAGGGAGCCCCAAGCGTGAGGGATATAGGAAGCCTAACTCATAACAGGACTTTGGCCTCAGCCCCAGCTCAGGCCTGCCCTTAAGCAAGATTGGGATCTGGGTCCTGCCTGCTCCTTCGGTTGGAACTCTTCAAATTATTGGCCTGCTTCTCCCTCCATAACCCTTGAACCATTTGCTTTCTTGAGTCTTGGCTGCACAAGAGCTGTAATCACTGAGCCCTGGCCTTTCGGCCTAGTCTCCAAGTTCGGGCCTGCTGATCGTCTCATAACGATACTTACGCTTGACCTGCCATGCATGCCGCATGGGAGACCCTCTTCCACTAGGTGGGGAACTGTCTCAGTTCTGTGTAAGAACAGCACACTCTGTCACTAAGATAAGGGATCAAGTGACATACCGTGACGGAATAATGAACGTCATCCTCTGTAAACCAATCTCGCCAGTAAGTAGGGTTTTTGGGGCTTGTTTGGCACAGTGTTTCTATGTCAGGCTTAAAACACGGTAGACGCAGCATGAAAACAGAAAAGTCGGTCTGCACATAACTGTTATGATTTAGGATTTGTTGTAGAACTGTTTAGTGTAAAGGACAATCCTAGAGGCTTTCTTTTTTGCTCTTGAGTTATCATTGAAGAGGAGATCGTGTGAAGGCCCGGTCTTGAGTTGTAGTCGAAGAGGAGATTATGCAAAAACACTTTTCTTCGTATGTTCAATAGAACAAACACGTTATACTTTACTGGAACTAAGCAGTATTGATGACACCATTCTACCATCTAGGAGCATGTTTCATAGTGCTTCAAAAGTCACTTGTTCCAAAAAGTTTAGTTATTTTGAGAGAGAGAGTGTGCGCACACGTGTGAGTGGGGGAGGGACAGGGGGAGAGGGAGAGAGAGAATCCTAAGCAGGCTCTGTGCTGTCAGTAAGGAGCCAGACATGGGGCTTGATCCCGTGAACCGTGAGATCATGACCTGAGCCAAAATCAATACTCCGACGCTTAACTGACTGAACCGCCCAGCTGCCCCAAAAGTCTCTTTTAGAGTGTGCATTACCAGTTTTATAAGATATCCTGGAAGTTTTTAAAACGTGTTTATACCTCTTTATCCAGAAATTCCAATCCTGGGGGATTATCCTACAGGAAATATTTATTGAATCCCTATCTGTTAAGAACTTCTCTGGGCATTTAAGATATCAAAGAAAATGACATTTATCACTGTTCTCTCTAAGCTGACATTCTAGTAGGTGGACACAGACAAGAAAACAATGCACGTAATGAATAAATAAATTACAGAGTATGTCTGAGGGATTAGTGCTATAAGGGAAAAAAAGAGTACAGTAGGTTGGGAGGATCAGGAATATGGAGGTGGCAAAGAACAGTTACAGGATAACTGGGGATCTTATACTGTAGCATCGTTTTTTTTAAATTTTTTTTTAACGTTTATTTATTTTTGAGACAGAGAGAGACAGAGCATGAACTGGGGAGGGTCAGAGAGAGGGAGACACAGAATCCGAAACAGGCTCCAGGCTCTGAGCTGTCAGCACAGAGCCCGACTCGGGGCTCGCACTCACGGACCGCGAGATCATGACCTGAGCCGAAGTCGGCCGCTTAACCGACTGAGCCACCCAGGCGCCCCTGTAGCATCGTTTTTAATGGCTGCATAGTATTCCATTGTTTGGAAACACCACAATTTGTTGACCAATTTGGTTTATCCCCAATTCATTATTATAAATAAAGGTCCGACTTGACTCAGGTGATGATCTCGTGGTCCATGGGCTCGATCTCGGTGTCGGGCTCTGTGCTGACAGCTCAGAGTCTGGAGCCGGCTTCGGATTCTGTGTCTCCCTCTCTCTGCCCCTCCCCTACTTGCACCGTGTGTGTGTGTCTCTCTCTCTCAAAAATAAATGAACATGAAAAAATTAAAAAATTAAAAAAATAAAACTCCAACAAACATCTTTATGTGTATGTATCTAAACACCTGTCTGACGGTTTTCTTGAAATTAATTTCTAGAAATTAAATTATGAAGTCAAACGCCATAAGCAGATTTCAGGCTTATAGAAGGTCCGAGCCAATGTGCTCTTCTTCTGGCACTAACACTTTTTACTCTTGCCCAGTTTCATCACCGAAAAATAATATCAACTGCATTTGCACCATACATTCTAAGATGGCAAACGAGAAACAAAAAAGAATGTATGTGATGTAACACTTATTACATCATACACACATTCGACCAGATGTCAATACATGAGTATTTGACAGATTACTTTTCTTTCATATGATGCTATGTGTGTGTTTTGCTTCTTGCTTCACACTTTTCTCTATTTGCTAGGTTTTCTGCAGTCAACGTGAATTTCTTTTGCCTAATAGCTTTTGTTGTCGCTACTGATAAAGACAGGGGTACCTGGGTGGCTCCGTTGGTTAAGCTTCTGACTCTTGGTATCGGCCGAGGTCGTGAACTCGAGGTCGTGAGATTGAATCCCTGCTTGAGATTCTCTCTCTTTCCATCTCTCTCTCTGCCCCACCTTCTCCTCCTTCTCTCTCTCTCTCAAAACTAAATAAATAAAAATTAAAAAGAAAACTAAATGTAAATCCATTTTAAGTAGATAAATAACATAGGGAAGCTTTGTCGTGGTTTATTTCCGTTTCCCAGATCAGCAAGTACTATTTCCTCATTTCTTGTCCAGCTTCTAAAATAGTTAAGGTCTCTTAAAACACAAACCAACAATGCCTTCTGTCCTTCTGGCCAGACTGCTTTGCTGTTTGTTTCCATCAGAATAAGGCCCAGGCCTCTTTTGCTCTGTGACTTGCTCCTTAAGGTTTAGACATCAGTTTTCCTAAAAGACCGGGCTTAATTCAATTTAAGATGTGCCGCTTGAGAGGGGGGATTTTACGGGGTCGTCCTACTCCTGAGTCTGCCCAAAGAAGTAGCTCATCCTTTTACCCAAAAGCATTCTCTCAGAGAATCAATCCTGTCCCAAATGACCAAGTCAAGTGTCTATTTATTCATGCAACAAATGTTTCCTGATGGACCGTTCTAAGTGCTGGGGACACAAAAGTGAATAAAACAGACAAAAACAAAAAAACAAAAAACCCTGCCCTTATAGAGCATCTATCCTAGTGGGAGAGACCCAGCAATAAACAAGGTTAGTAAGTATATCATTGGCAGATCAGACAATGATATGTGCTAAGGGGGAAGGATGAGGCAGGAAACGGGGATCGGGAATACAGGAGATTGAAGAGATGCTGGAATTCGACATGGCGGGGGGCGGTTCCCGGAGAGGCAGCCTCACTGAGAAGCTGCGATGTTTTTAGTTTCCTGCTGTGACCTTGAGACATCTTGACATCAGGAGAATGACTGGGTTGCTGGAGTCCAGCTAATATAACCAGAGAAGTCCACTTGGGATCCGGCCCTCTTCTGTTAGGACACGTTGGTGGGTAATTAACCAATAAGGAAAAGGCAGCTGCAGGTATGGCTGAGAAGCTGGAGAGGAGAAGCCACGAGATAATCAAAGAATGTCCCTGAAGCAGGGATAGAGGTCAGGGACATCTCTGGTTTTAAGTTGATTTGCCTCCCTTGGGTTCCCCCTCCTTTGCCTGTGCTTTGTAGTTCTTTGGCTTTGCTCCAGCCGCATTCAAGACACCCTCCAAAACAAATAACCAAGACTCCTACATGTTTAGAAAACGCACAAGTTAAGAATGTTTTACTGAAAGGCAAATTCTGTGCCCTTGTAGCCCCCACTTATTGGCAAGTACGATGTTTTCCTTTAAACACTGAAAACAAACAATGCTTTAAAGTGGCAGCGCGTTTTATGTGTAGAGAATACATGTTAATGTAAAAGAACCCTTAGCTTTACGAGCGCGTCTTTCCTATGGGTCATTTACAAATCCTAAGCTCCACGCAAGCCCCATCTTTAGCGAATGTGTTCATTCCTTCCCATCCCCACTTAAATATATGGTTGGTGCGGTGCTCCCAGCTTGTTATCTGGGTGCTTCTAAAGCAAGTATGTCCGTTACTTGTGAAATAATTGTATCTGTGACACCAACGACGAAGGTTCATGATGTAATGCAGGGAAAGGACGAAGATGGTTTAATAGTAAATATGAAATACATGTTTTTTGGATCATACAAAGGTATTTTTTACCCAAAAGTCCAAAAGCTTTTAAACTTTGAATTGTGGTCAAGTTTCTAGTTGCTAATGTAATGGCAACAAGGTGTGAAGTGCCCAAACTGGCAAATAATCCCCAACTCATGTTTACTGGCTCTTGGATAGATTTTGTATGAATGTCATTATGTCTGATGTTCAGCTTTAATAAGCCCAATAAAATAGAGCCAAATTATGACTTAGGATGTTGGCAGGGTCGACAGTCTGTTTCTCCATTTTGATTCTATCTCAATCTCTACTTGTAAAGAATGCTCTGTTACCAAGACTTTGTGTTTTCATACATTTTGTTACCATTTTATTTATTTTTGAGAGAGCGCACGTTGGTGGGGGAAGGACAGAAAGAGGGAGACAGAGGACGCAAAGTGGGCTTCATGCTGACGAGCCAGCCCAGTGTAGGGCTAGAACTCCCAAACCGTGAGATCATGACCTGAGCCAAATTTGGATGCTTAACCAACTGAGCCACCCAGGTGCCCCAAGACTTTGTAGCTACTTCAACTAGATTTCCCTCGAGCTTTCCCTAGAGAGTAAAAGTGCCCCAAGTATTGGAAGTACTCCATAAATGTTGAATGGCTTGGGTGGATTGAAACCTAATGAGTTTAATTACGGTAAAGGGAGTATTGAGATAAAGGGAGGAACTAACTAGAAGCAGTACTAACTCTTGATGGAAAGACGTGTGTGTATCACCCTTTTCAGGAAGACAAGCAGTCGGGTTCTCTGGCACCACCCCGACATTATCACCCGTTTAACGGAGGCTGGTATGTAACACCCACTGTACAAGGAGACAGAGAAGAGAGGCTCAGGGAAGAACTCTGGGCTGTTTATACTCTAAACTGGAATATTTAAAGCGAATGTCTACCGTTATTAGAGCTTGGGTTGCCAACCTGGTCGTTTAAACTGTTGTGATCCTTTCCTTGTTGGCCAGTGTAGATGGCCTTGTGGAGCACTTGGGGCCCCCGTTGGTGCTCGTGGACGGATCCCGGCCATAGTTTCACTGACAGAACAAAAAGGCAACCTGATTCAGGTCAAATACAGAGTGGTGTGGGCTCAGCCAGCAGCCAGCAGCCAGAATTATTCAAGGTCCGGTACATGGAGTGACCTACTACAAACTTACTGAAAAAGTTTTTGCTTTTGAACTCCCTGCTCTTGGCGGTTCCGACCGGCACAGGAAACCCCAGACCCCTTTAGAAACGGCTTTTGAAGGACTCCAAGCTATCCTGACGTTCCCGTGTCCGTAACAAAGCTTGTTCCTCTCTGCGTTCACCCATGTTGGTGGCTGCAATAGGCACCAAGATATCGAGAGATTTCTTGGCTCTCTGAACCTCTTTTCTTTCCCTTGAGGGCACCCGTCTTAGATCACACCTTCTCTCAAGGTGCATGTGACAGGACAAATCTTTTGCTTCCAGCCCAAGCTTGGTAGCTTAAGTGAATACATTTAGTTTTATGTAGATTCTGGCCTCCTGACCAGAAATCACTAGGAAGGAACAGGTTTGTCTAACATAGCTTGTAAGTGCTGGGTCCCTGCTGGCCATTCTGCTGGTGTAGTGGGGTAGCGGGTTGACAATTGGACCTTATTCAAGTTTCACTGGGAGAAGAGGAATACAGGCTCAGAAAGTAAAGCTTAAAAGCACACCATTTCTGATTTTCCCGGAGAGACAAGAGAACAGTCTTGTCTATATTTTCCTTCTCCATTTTAAACTTCTTTAATAGGCAAGTGATTATAGATGTATATGTGTATTTATGTGCATGTGTCTATATGTGTGTCTGTATCTATATTTATGTAAAGAAAATCTCATATGAGTTCGAAGCTGAAGACTACTTGGCTGTTCCCAGCTAATTGTTGTTTTTATATTTGGCCGATGTGCTGAGAGAACATTTCCCCACTCCACCTGTCCAGATCCTATACAGCCTTTAATTTATGGTAAACAAGATTCTCCATGAAATTTTATTGTTCCCCATAGAAAAAAAGTGTATGTCTTCGTGTGTGTGTGTGTGTGTGTGTGTGTGTGTGTACATTGTATATGTGTATAAATTTGAACTTGCACAGAACCTTATGGGCACCTATCACTTTCTCTCTGATGTAGTAGTTCCGTGTGCATCGCTCCTTGGTGATTCCAAGTTTTGAATGTTATGCA
Source organism: Panthera tigris (assembly GCF_018350195.1). Classification (NCBI taxonomy): domain Eukaryota; kingdom Metazoa; phylum Chordata; class Mammalia; order Carnivora; family Felidae; genus Panthera; species Panthera tigris. Next base: position 26,471,734 of record NC_056666.1, read on the forward strand.
TCTGCATACCCTACGGTACCTATGTCTGCCTTATGCAGAATAAGTATACAGTGCGTAAGAGATGACTTCATTGAGTATGAAGGTGTAGGTAGCAGCTACAGTAAGGGAGCTGTTCAAACTCTGGACTGTCTGTTGTGTGACCAGCTTGAGCTGTGTTTTTCCTGATTCAGCTATCCCGAATGAGTGGTTGCCCAACTGTGACAGCACATCAGTGTGACTTAAAAAAAAAAAAAAAACAACGACAGGGGCGCCTGGGTGACTCAGTCGGTTAAGCGTCCGACTTTGGCTCAGGTCATGATCTCACGGTTCGTAGGGTCGAGCCCCACGTCGGGCTCTGTGCTGACAGCTCGGAGCCTGGAACCTGCTTCGGATTCCGTGTCTCCCTCTCTCTCTGCCCCTCCCCAGTTCACCCTCTGTCTGTCTGTGTGTCTCTCAAAAATAAACATTAAACAACAACAACAGCAACAAAACTGTCCAATGGCTACCCCTGACCTGGGCGTTTTGTCGCAAACAAGCAAACTGCCAAGTGAATAAACAAGTGGTTCTAACATGCAGCCTGAGGCATGAAACTCGGTGTTACAGAGTTGGTCTCCGGCAGTACTTCCGAGACATCCATATGCATGGGAATCACCTGGGATTAAGGTGGAGACTCTGGCACAGCAGTTCTGAGATGGGCCGGAAGTCCGTGTTGCGGCAAACTCCCAGGCGATGCTGGTTCGTCTGGTCTGTAGACCAGATGGCCTGTCCCCAGAAAACTCTGCTTTAGTAGTTTGAGGACAGAGCGGGTGAATTTACGTTTTTAACAAGACACTCGAGGTTATTCTCGTTATTGGACACATTTTGGAAATGCTGGATTTTAGCGATGTTTTGCGACATTAGGTGTTCCCTAAAAAATCATCGGTTTGCTCTGCTAAGGTAGTGCCTCCCCCTTCTTAGGGCTCATTCCAGTTCTCAGGGACGGAGCCAGGACAACTACCATGTAGAGGTCATTTACAGGTGCGCCTGAGGTTGAGGATCCCAGGAAGTGACAATAGGGCTTCCTGTACCGCAGGGACAGGAATGTCCTGGGGTGACGCATAGGGTTAATGGGGCCTGCAGAGAGAAAGGTTCATGGGCACCTGGGGAACGATTAGCCTTGCCATGGCAAATTGTCACATTCTGTTTCAATACCTGTTCTTCATCATATATATTTCATGGGCAACCATTCCACAGAAGCTTTAATAGAAGAACTTTGTTGTACATCGGTCAGTTCATTTGTCTGTTTATTTTCCAGTTCTCTCCCCTCTTGGTTATATAAATAAAACCTACAATGACTGAAAAGGGTTGGTCTGTCTCAATGCCTTCTGCTATGAAAAGGGACTCGTTGTCCTTTGATCAGTTATAATATTGAAATTTCCCAAAGTGATAAAAATACAATTTTTCACCAGGGGAGAGATTATTGACATTAGTTGGGATTCTCCAAGGTATGACCAAGAACACTGGAAGTCCAGTTGTTGAATCTTATTTATTTGTATTGTGTTTATAATCCGATAGCCCAAAGATGGTTCTGGTTCAGACAAACTTCCGAACAATGACAGGTAGTCAACAACAGAGTGGCCATGGCCTTTCGAAAAGGGAGGTTTTCGAGGGGAGGGTAGGTGATGGTTATTGAGGAGGGCACTTTTTGGGATGAGCACTGGGTGTTGTATGGAAACCAATTTGACAATAAATTTCATATATTGAAAAAAAAGGGGAGGTTTTCTCACATAGGTGACGCTTAATTGGAAGCTAGCTCACCATCCTTCTGAGACGCAGATAGAGTGTAACTGTGGTCTCTAAACCTGGACATTCATGAAAACTGAGTGGAGTATTAGGAAAACACATTCTTTTAACATACAGAGCTACTGACTCAGTTTTTCCAAATGAAGTCAATAAATCGAAATTTTTCCACGTGATATCAAACCCACCTGTGGTCTGCACTCCAGCCAACATTAGCGACTAGACCATGCAACATCCTTCTGACTCTAGGATTCTAGGAAATCCTGAATGCTTTTGTAGAGATGTGATATGTGCTTTATCAGCTAGAGAGTGTAATGTAAACATAAAGCATTGTTAGTAATCCCCCAAAACCCTCATGTTTTTACCATGTGTCCATGTGGGGCTGAACTTACAACCAAGGAGGCGAAATCAAGATGGAGTCTAAAGAAAGGCACTCCTGTGAGTGGCAAACCTGGGTTTAGGTTGCTGTGGTCATAGGGACAGGAAATCCAAAGCAAAGCTTGAAGGATTCGGTAGGTATGAGGGGTTACAGGAAGATGCTAAGTCAGAATTGGGGCAAAGACAAAGGACATGAATGAGGAAAAGAAGGTGGGCAGAACCCAGGCAGGTGGGACACACATCTCAGACAACAGAATGAGCTGGGAGACCCAAACCTGATAAACAGGAACCAGGAGACCCATAGGAGACCCTCCTCACCCACCCTCCCCTCGAAAACCTCCCTTTTCGAAAGGCCATGGCCACTCTGTTGTTGACTACCTGTCATTGTTCGGAAGTTTGTCTGAACCAGAACCGACTTTGGGCTATCGGATTATAAACACAATACAAATAAATAAGATTCAACAACGGGACTTCCAGTGTTCTTGGTCATACCTTGGAGAATCTCAGCTAATGTCAATAATCTCTCCCCTGGTGAAAAAGAAGCTCGAGGTGCAGGACGAACAAGCACGAGAACTTCTCAAGATACCAGAACGAGGCCCTTTGATTACCGAGGCAATACTTCCCCAGGGTACTTTCTCCTCCTTAAATGCGGTTGGCTGAGGTCAGGGTAGAGTCTGCTGGAGAGGGCACCCCAGCCAGAGGAAAAGTAGTCACAGGCAGGTTAATTCTGAAGCAGGCAGATCGTGCTCACCAGAAGAGTCAACAAGTCTGCCATCCCTTTAGGTCTGTAGGGTGTAAAACCCACACCCTGAAAGATTTGTGACGAATGTGAGCTCCTCGGCAAAGTGTGCCCCGGGCTGGAGTTGCTACCCTTGGGCGAGCAAGCTACGGGCCGCCCTTGAGCCAACTGCACGCCCTTGAGCCAACAGCTTCATCTGTTCAGGTTCAATTTCCTCTTCTCTAAGGTGACCTCTAGGGTCTCTAAAATGCTAGGCATGTCAGTAGCGTCCCTGCAGATGGCGTTTCACACCCAGATGCTGGCTCTGCCAGTGTTGTCTCCTCACTCCAGTCAGGGGTAGTGTCCCTGGCATCCAGCCAACCTGAGCAAAGGGAGCGAGGCCGGCACCTCCCTGGAAGTCAAGCAGCCAGGTCGCAGGGGTGTGGACTACTGACTTCTCACAGTGACATATTTTTCACCGGCATATATTGTACAAATAGCACATCAACCGTGCCGTTATCATAGCAACAGCGCGGACTCTTCTTTCTTGATAAATAGGCTACGCGGAAAGAGCGCATGCCCTAATTTTAGCTTTGCCAGTGTATAACCTTCAGCTTCCTGGGCCTCCATTTCTTATGAAGTTGAACTTTATCGAGTTGCCAACGTTTGTCTCTTGATCTACAGAAACCACGCTTTCACGCGGTTCAATTCAGTATGAAGAAAGATGAGTAGCCTTGATCAGCAGAACCATAGAGAAGCTTCATTTCTGTTTGGATTTTTTTTTTTTAACATTTATTTATTTTTGAGACAGAGAGAGACAGAGCATGAACGGGGGAGGGTCAGAGAGAGAGGGAGACACAGAATCGGAAGCAGGCTCCAGGCTCTGAGCCATCAGCCCAGAGCCCGACGCGGGGCCCGAACTCACGGACCGTGAGATCGTGACCTGAGCGGAAGTCGGCCGCTCAACCGACTGAGCCACCCAGGCGCCCTCTGTTTGGATTTTTAATACATATTGAATATCTCCCTGGGTCAGGCCCCGTATGAGGTTCCGTGCGCACAACGGGGAACAAAATAGTCTCGGTAACGAACCTCACAGAGCTTACCATCTCCTGGAGTGCAGCTCCAATGATGATTTAAATACTCCTAAAATAACATAGAAGTTGCCACATTCACGGATGAGGGAGAAACTTGCCATCTGGGGAAGAATTATTAAACTTTGTCCAGTCTCTACTGAAAAGATTAATTAAAGCCTTTGTCTGAATATACAGTTCAGGGAAGAATTCCAGAATGAACAAGCGACACCCTCAATGAACTTATTCAAAGGCTGAGATAATGGGACATCTTTATAATTCAGCTATCTGAGGGAATGAAGGGTGTGGTTATTGTATTTTACTCACCTTATGACATGGTCAATCAGGCAAATATGAGCCAAATATTACATTGTAAAACATGTGGCATGTACAACAGGAAGCGTTTTAAGGTTTGTTGAAATTCATATTGCTTTTAAAGCATAACAAATATAAGCAAAAAAAAAAAAATGTAGCTTTCATATCGACAGACCCAACGTAACACCAGGAAAAAAAACTGCAGGAATATTGGCTTTGGTAAAAACGTAATGAAATGAGCTTACCTAGTCATTTGTCAATAGCATCTTTTGAAAACTGTTGATTAATGACATAGAAATAATGAGTTTTATTGAGGCATGGTCTTTATACTTCAGGACTTCCAGAGTGATTTGTAATGATATGGAGAGTGGATGGGTTTTAGATTTTGTAGGTTGCATCTCATGAAATGGAAGGTTTTCAACTACTTTTAACCTGTAAAAATCAGTCCAGTCAAATGGATCCTCCTAATACCTCATATGAAAGTTCACTGGTTGTTTGTAGAGAGGAGATAGTATAAATTCCAAATGAGGATCCCTGGGGCCAATAAGGAAATCTCATCGATGCGAGGGCTCTTAAATTTATGATGACTGTGTCAGATGTTGCTAATGCATTGCGAATAGTTTTTAATAAGCTGAATGAGCTCAGTTAGCAATGCCAGCTCACAATATGCTAACAACTTCTGAGCTGAACATGATATTAAAAGTTCAGTTTTAGACTTGAGACGCAAAAGAGAATAAATCGCACTCTTCTGAAACTCACTGAATGTCTGAAAGAAATAGGCACAGAACTGCGTCTTCTACTGTTGTTCCTTAAACCGCTGAAACGTTTCACTGTGTTGCAGGATACATCTGAATACTTTTTTTTCTGCCACAAATGGACAGATGAAATAGACGAAGGGTCTATACACCGACAGTGTCTAAATTACACGTGAACCATAGCAGAACACTACTTGCAGCTGAAAGTAATAGAAAGCTCTATGAAAACTATCTTAAATTACAAGGACCATTTCTCGTTTCGTGTAACTGAAATTCTGAATGTCTTCACGCTGTCATCACGGACCCGGGTACCTTAGCTCCTTCTGTATCCTTCAAGTTTGTTCAGGTCCTTGGGCTGAGCAGGCCATGGTTGCAATGGCTCCCCAGTTCAGGTGTCACAAGCCACCCCGGCAGGGTCTTGCTGAAGTCTTTTCTCAGATACCCTTCAGGGACATCCCCTTATGACTTACCTGTTTGGAAGCACTTAGTGTCACTTGCTTTATTGAGACTCTCAACTTCACCTTTTGAGAGTGAGGAAGATCCCAGCCTCTGTTGAAGGACCTGACCACTTTGCAAGAGGGTGAGCAAAACAGAGGTTCTGTTTGCAAGGAAGAAACAGAGGAATGCATGTAGGAGAAGGGGCCAAGAGGGATAGGTCTCAGTGTCGATGTCAGTGATAAATCACAGAGCGTCATAAAAAAAAAAAAAAAAGGTCACAAGTGGATTAAAATCTGCCGCCTCGGATTTTCCACAACCTGGCATTTCTGGATTAAAATCTAATTGCAGTTGGAATCCAGGTCACTATGTGGTCTTACTTTATGGAGCAAATATGTCCCCCCGCCCCACATTTACTCATAACCGTAAACTGAATTCTAGAAAAATTAATCTAATTTTTCCATTAATTTATTTTATAAAAAGTCTCTGCCACTTTTTCCTGAAGTCTTTTTTAAAAAATGTTCATTTATTTATTTTTTTGGGGGGGGGGGAGAGAGAGAGAGAGAGAGCACCCAAGTAAGGGAGGGGCAGAGAGAGGAGAGAGAGAGAGAATCCCAAGCAGGCTCCAAACTGTAAGTGTGGAGCCCGACTCAGGAACCTGAGATCACGACCTGAGCCGAAATCAAGAGTCAGATGCTCAGCTGACTGAGCCACCCACATACCCTTCTTTCCTGTAGTCGTAGCTCAAAACGGTCCGTGAGCACATAATTAAGAAACTATTGCACAATATAGCAATCCATTCTCCTCGAAATGCTCCTAACTGTGAGCATTCTGTCTTCCTTCAGTGCATCCAAACTCCACAGATATTGACTCCCATTATTTAGTACCAAGAAGGCTGCCTTTTTTAGGATGCGGAGTGCATTTGCCTTGGAACGACAGAAACCTCCAGAGTTTCAGCGTTTTGGTAGCAAATAGAAAGATTATTAGGCACATCAGTGGATACCGAGTTCAATAACCTACGTTTAGATTTTAAGGCGGATTTTATTTATTCATTCATTCATTCATTCATTCATTTAAAAGCTGTTTCTTTTTTTATTTTTTTTCTAAAATTTTTTTTTTAAATGTTTATTTTTGAGACAGGGAGAGACAGCATGAACGGGGAAGGGTCAGAGAGAGAGGGAGACACAGAATCTGAAACAGGCTCCAGGCTCTGAGCTGTTAGCACAGAGCCTGATGCGGGGCTTGAACTCACGGACCGCGAGATCATGACCTGAGCCAAAGTCGGATGCTTAACCGACTGAGCCACCCAGGCGCCCCAAGCTGTTTCGTTTTTTTAAACGGTTATTTCTTTATTTTTGAGAGAGAGAGAGAGAGTGAGTGAGCAGGGGAGGGGCAGAGAAGGGGAGGCAGAGAATCCCAAGCAGGCCCTGCATTGTTCGCACAGAGCCTGATGCAGGGCTCAATCCCACGAACCGTGAGATCATGACCTGCGCCAAAATCGGGAGTTGGACTTTCGACCCGCTGAGCCACCCAGGCACCCCAAGGCTGGATTTTAATCACAGGAACTCAGAACTCTCTGCAGTGAGCTTATCACCTGAAATGAAAGAAAGTGGCCGTAAGACGGGGACTCACATCAAGAGAGTGAATGGACGACTGTGGACGGATACCAAAGCAGACCCATGGGCGAAAAAACACTGCATGTTGACATAAGAAAGGAACGTGGTACAGGTCTAGGTTGGGCCTTTCTTTATGAATTCTGCGGAGTTAATAGTTAATAAGCAGGGTATAGCTACACCTTTATGTTATCTGTGGTTACTTAGTAAATGGTACACAGTTCATTCTGTATATGGGTCAGTTCTAAGCTCCGTATGTGTGCGTGTGCGTGTTTTCATTGCAAAACCCGAAGTTTAAAAAACATAACAAAACGAAGCCAAAACAGCTCCTTCGGGGTTGCTGAAATGGGTTGACCCAAATGATTTTTGTGGTTTTGCACCTGGACCCTGGAGTCGACAATAAACTATCTGACATTAAATGGGGGCATCTATAAGACCTTCTGTCATTTGTTTCTGCCATGGGATAACATGTACAAGTTTATAAACCGACCGAACATTTACAGGGGGTCTGTAGAGACGAAGCGTCCTTTTAAAGATTCTTTTTTTTTTTTTTTAATTTATTTATTTAACCAGAGCCGAGGTCAGATGAGCTGCCCAGGCGCCCCTAAAGATTCTTTTAAAGAAATCGCTTTTGTATCGGTCAAATTAAAACAAAACAAAAAAAACTGTTAAGAAAATTATTATATGTCTATTTTTCTTTTCCAGTGGGACCTTATATCTTAAGTCATTGTTTTAGTTTTCTTGCCAGGCAAGTGTAAAGCTTTTCACAAGGTTATGCATGGCTGTCTGACATCCTTTTATCTCTTTATTTCCCACTTTACCTTCAGTTCTGCACATTCTGATACCTTTTCTGCCTTTCCAACAGAGATGAACCACTGATGCTCCAATGTCTCTCCTCTACCCACGCCCCACCCCCCCTCCAGAGGCCAGAGAGCCCATACTGCTCTCTTATTGACAAAACATTTCTTTTCAAGTGCGACATTGCTACTTCTATCCAAACCAAATGAGAATGAAAAGGAAAAGAGATACGTAAAGGAAAGGACTTTAAGGAAAAGAGATACGTAAAGCACAGAAATCCTTAGACTTTGGAGATAGGCACCAAGCAGGAGGAATTAACATTTTGTACCCATAAGCAAATGGTATTTTTATTATGCGAAGAGTTCACAGCAATTAGCAAAGAAAAGATAGACCACCCAAGAAAACAAAGGGACAAAGGCTATGTACAACAAACAAACAAAAGGAAAAATCAGTAAACGTATTGAATGCTTTAAATCTCATGACCCACAAATGGAATACAAGTTAAAGGATGACACCATTTTTTACGTATCAGACTGTCAAGGACCGAACAGCGTTATGTTCCCTAACGTTGACAAAAGTGGGAGGAGATGGGCGAGACGGGCATGTCATATCCTGCTACCAGGAATCCACATGTGTGCAGACTTTCCCTAGGGCATTTTGGTGGTGCCTATCAAAGCCTTAAACATGCTTAGTCTTTGAAGGAGGAGCACTTCCAGGACTTTATCCTAAGGAAATAATTAGAAATCGTGCATTTCTATGTGTCAGGATGCTCTGTGTAGTGCTATTTGTAATATTAAATAAAAAAAGACATGCGACGTAACATTGGAGGTCCACTGGAGTTTAATAAATTATGTTGTTTCCATGGGATGAAAGAGAATGTTAAACAATAAGCACGTGTTCAGAGACTACTTGATGCGAGGATGTGTACATTAAGTAACAAGGACCTTTTATGGCAGACAGAGAGAAGGGGGGCAACAAGGGTTTGGGGGTCAGATGATTGGGGTTTGCATTCCAACCTTTTCACTGATTATCGAGCTAACTTGTAAGATTTAAGACAATGTATATAAAATAGCTTTGCCAAGAACCTGATGCACAAAAAGCTTTCAATCAATAATGCTACTGACATCACCCAAATATCATCAACACTCAAAGCTAATGCCTGTGGATAATATGTAAATGAAATCTCATGAATATCACTATCGCTCCATTTATGCTCTTGCCCCCACTTTCTCACATAGAACCTCCCATCTACCTTGAAAAGTACTCTCTCCGATAAATATCTCTAGGGGTCCCCCAAGTACATGCGAATTACTTTGCCATTTATTTTCACCAATCAGTTTCTGCCACATTGTTTGTGACTTCAGTTGTTATTTACTGATTCATCTATTCATTCATTCATTCATTCATTCAAATATAGCAAGCACCTATTATTAAGCAGCTCTATGCTACTCCAATATACATTGTCCTGGGTTCTGCTTTCTTGGAGCTTACGCTCCCCTGCAGGGACAAGAAAACATACGTATTTACAAATGAATATGCACCTTGTATTTTGAATGGGCTGGATTCGGTTGTCCGGTGATCCTAGGTTTTCTGCTCATGTTTAAGTTTGGAGATTAAAAAGTGGATGATGCGCCTCGTGGATATGGAGGGGGGGGAGGGCTTGTCCCCATGGTCATCACTGGGAGGATCTGGCAGAACAACGTCAGGATCTGGTGGCGTTTTCTTTTGGTCAAGTCAGATTCCATTCTCCTATGGATGGCAAGTCTGCTGCCTGCCTTGCTGGGGTTTCAACATTCAATAGGGCACCTCAGCTCTCAACCGTATTGGCATCCTTCTAGCTGTTTACCCCACGCAGAGAATGAACCTCCAGGATTCTGCCAGGCTGGAAAAAGGACAGTCACCCAGCTGCATTGAGTGCAGCTCTAGATTTGTGTTTTAAACACTTTGAACCAATTTGTATTTTAGTTTCACCTTTATGCCACTTCCAGAGGTACCTGGTGCCATCATTATCTGAGCCTTGTGGCTTCTTTGGTGCAATTAAAGTTATTTTTTCTTTCCTCAGTGGAAGCTAGGGTTCAATGTTCTCCGGCCTTCTAAATCAGTTACCAGTCATTCTTTTACTATTCAGCTTTTACTTTTTAGCAAAATTCAGTTGCTATCATCTCCTTTTTTCTTTCTTTCTTTCTTTCTTTCTTTCTTTCTTTCTTTCTTTCTTTTTCTTTCTTTCTTTCTTTCTTTCTTTCTTTCTTTCTTTCTTTCTTTTCCTTCCTTCCTTCTTTCTTTCCTCTCTTTCTTTTTCTTTCTTTCTTTTCCTTCTTTCCTTCTTTCCTTCCTCTCTTTCTTTCTTTCTTTCTTTTCCTTCCTTCTTTCCTTCCTCTCTTTCTTTCTCTCTTTCTTTCTTTCTTTCTTTCTTTCTTTCTTTCTTTCTTTCTTTCTTTCTTTCTTTCCTCTTTTTTAGAAAACTCCCTTCTGTCATTCCAGTGTTTTGAGAAGGAGCAGAGTTAAATGCAGATTTTTAATCCGTCATATTTAACTACAAATCCAGAATTTAAGATTTTTCAAAGTTGGTTGGTTGGCAGGGGTTGCTCACAAGTTTTTAATGTGAGGGATTTTTGTTTGTTCATTTGTACATTTAGTTAGAGTAGATATTCTAGAGCTGTCCGTGTGCCAAGCCACATGGTGTGATATGGCAGGAAAGAAGAAAGACTCTCTTCCTCTTTTGAGTCATACAGTTTTACAGCAATGTGGTGGGACATTTCTTTGGGGCTTAATTTGCAGCTTTTTGTTTACAAAGGATTCTCCGATGAGTCACTGGAAGTTGGGGTCTGAGAGGAAATCCAGGTGACAGAGACTATGATTCTGGCTGATTCTATCAGGCTCTTTCTTCCCTTAGGAATCTCCAACGTTTGTTTCTGTAGTTTCTCAGACATGGCTAGTCATATCTCAATCCCAAGAGAGGACACAATTTAGGCTGAAGTTGGGATTCTCACTACATGTATTTATTTAGGAGAAGACTTTTAGATCATTTAGCTGACTTCTTCATTTTACAGGAAAGCAATCTGAGGTCCAAAAAGCTTTAATGACTTAATTAAAGTCAGATGGCTAAATAAGTAAGTGGTAGCATCTCATGACTGGAGCTGTAATCAAAGAAGCTTAACAAAATTTGATATTCTTTAAGAAAGTGATATTCAGGAAACAAAAAAAGTTATCTCACTGTGTAAGACATAAAAGGCAAATTTACTTAGCTGATCCTAACTGTATAAAGGTAATGCCATGAAATGTGACCCTTCATGTTTTATCCACTTCTCCATCCAACAATGCAATTTTAAGACAAAATAACTCAGATTTGCCGGACTCTGAAAATTTCATTTCCTAATACCAGTGGAATGGAAGCTTTCTAAATGTACCAATCCGGGATATTTTTGGTTCCTCAAATCCAGTCCCCATCTCCTCATTCTTTCTGATCTTCCATTGTTATTCATTCACAGTGACTATTGTTTGTTTGCCTTTCTCTATTCATTTCTCTTTTTCTGTGATAGCTTTAATTTTCACTTTGGAACTCACCTCTGCTTATTCCCAGCCCCTGTACTCTGGGGGACCATGTAACTCTCCCCTGGCCATGGTGGTTGGTTAAGAGGTGGGCATTTTATTTCAACTATTATAATCAGAGGATAACCTAGCACTTCCACTAGTGAAAGTAGGGCCAAGAAATGAAGGGAGGGAAATACCATGTGATGACTTTATTTGAGCTCTGGAGCAAGCTGTACCTGAAGCCAGAATACTTCTGACTTATAAGGTAATATGAAATAATAAATTTTCTCCCTTCTCCCTTTTTTTCTTAATCCAGCTTCAAATATGAGCAAAAATGTTTTCTGTCACTTGTGTGGAGGAGGAGAAATCATTTTCCCTCTACCCTTCTAGGTTCTTGCCTGAGACCCCTGTAATAGAACACAGGTTAATAGGAAAAAAAACACAGAGGTTTAATAACATGCATACCTCCTGTATACATGGGAAAGACTTAGGAAAACTGAGCAACTCTCCAAAATGTCGCAAAACACCACCTTCAAAAACATCTGCAGGTAAAGACAAATGAAGCCATTAGGCTGGGGTGGGGAGCTGATTTTGGCAGGTAACCAGGAAAGCACGGTAAACAAGGGTAAGGTTGCTATTCAGATTTAAGTCAGGGCCTTCTCCACTGGTAAGAATTTCTAGAGGTTTAGAGTCCTCCTTCTCTTCTAGTACAGAGAGGAAGACACCCTTAAAAATGGAGATTTCCCTTATGAATATAAATTTTTCTCACAAAAGAGTAACTTCTCCTAAGTTTTCAGAGGTTTTCCTAGGTCTGATGTTTCTTAAAAATAATCAGCCTAGGAGTGCCTGGATGGCTCACTCGGTTAAGCGGCTGACTTCGTCTCAGGTCATGGTCCCACAGTTCATGGGTTCGAACCCCACATCGGGCTCTGTGCTGACAGCTCAGAGCCTGGATCCTGCTTCAGATTCTGTGTCTCCCTCTCTCTGCCCCTCCCCCACTCATGCCCTCTGTCTTTCTCTCTGTCTCAAAAATAAATAAACATTAAAAAATTTTTAAAAATCAGCCTAAAATAATCTTTATGCCAAAGAGACATAGTTTAGGGTGACAACTTCTGCTCCCCTTCACTTGCAAACAAAGGAATCCTAACCATTAAATTTTTGGAACAAAACACTTGCATACACTTATTTCTTTAATTTAAAAAAATTTTTTAACATTTATTTATTATTAAGAGACAGAGAGAGACAGAGCATGAGCATGGGAAGGGCAGAGAGATGAGGAGACACGGAATCTGAAGCAGGCTCCAAGCTCCGAGCTGTCAGCACAGAGCCCGACATGGGGCTTGAGCTCACAAACCATGAGATCATGACCTGAGCTGAAGTCAGATGTTTAACTGACTGAGCCACCCAGGTACCCCTGCATACACTTATTTCTTAAGAACAAATATTAATTCTAAGTAACCATGTGATCTGTTTGCAAATGAAGACAGAGAAGATTTTCCTAAATGCATAATATTCATGGGCCTCTGCTCACCATAGGGATAGAGCTTCACATTATGAAACAGAGAATGACAGCCTTAACTTTGTTCATTTTCCAGCTTCTGAATTTTGGCCAAGTGGCTACAAGTGTGTAGGAAATGTGAACTGTCAACACAGTTTTCAAACGATGGGACCAACTGCTCCACTGATGGTCACTTCACGAAATTTCACAGATATTGTAACTGAATCCAAGCCCATTCTGCTCACTGCACGATAGGCCAAGAGGTGGAGAGACAAGATGTTGGGAAAGGAAAGGGACTTATTCTGAAAGCCAGCAAACCAAGGAGATGGTGGACGATTGTCCCAAAGAACCTTCTCCCTGAACATGATATTTGAACTTCTTTTATGTTAGGAAGAGGGGGAGGCAGGAGGGAGTTGGAGTCAAAAGGTGACTGACATCTGTAAACATTGAGGGAAGTCAGGTAACTTCTTTGTCCTTGGTCAGTTGATCTTTGCATACAGGAATCTGGTAAATCTTAGCTATAACATGTCTACCTGCAAGGTTAAGCAGAAGTTTCTAAGCTATAGGTCACAACAGCAAGGGAAATAGAAACAACATGGAATCAGACATGCTAAGTTTCTCCCTGGTACAATATAACGACCGAAATGACTGTCGTTTTTATAGAATGTCTGGGCACAGTTCAGACCCTGGTTTCCACAGTACTTTCTTCAAGTGAAGGGACAGAACTAATAGAAAAGGCTTATTATACCAGCGCCCCAATAAGCTACCCATCACCCCATCTTGGGTAGGGAACAGTTATACTTCTAACATGTCAGTAGCCAAATATTTTCTTTCAATTTTAGATTTTTAAATATTCAAACCTGTTAAGAAGAAACGGGTCCACAATGGAGTCACTTGTGCTAAGCTCAACAAGACTTAATACCTAACTTAATTACAGTTTCAGCTTCCCCAGGAATATAATCTTAACCAGTCGGTCTGGAATTTTCTGGTCAGCACCAATGAGGTAATCTGCCAAATAGGCCCTTTCTTTGCCCCAAAGGAAAATGAGGTAATCTCCCTAATTGACCCTTTTGTCCCTGAAAGGAAGGTGACCTCACCTGAAACAATCCTTTTTCTTTCTTTCTTTTCTTTTTTTTTTTTCCATTAATGACTTCCTTGCCCTGCCTATAAAAATCTTCCCCTTTCTGTAGCTCATTTCTATTACTAGATGGGATGCTGCCTGATTCATGAGTCATCATTCAATAAAGCCAATTAGATCTTTAGAATTTACCTGGTTAAAAAAATTTTTTTTAATGTTTATTTATTTTTGAGAGAGAAAGAGACAGAGCACAAGCAAGGGAGGGGCAGAGAGAGAGGGAGACACAGAATCCGAAGCAGGCTTCAGGCTCTGAGCCATCAGCACAGAGCCCAACGCCAGGCTCCAACTCACAAACCATGAAATCATGACCTGAGCCCAAGTCGGACGCTTAACCAACTGAGCCACCCAGGCACCCCTTACCTGGTTAAATTTTTGTTATTTAACACAACCCCCTTTTACCTATCTCAGGTTGTTTAAAGAACTGACCAGAGTGACGGAAGGAGTTCACACCACCCTTTGTGAGAACTTTCCAGAGTCCTGACAATCTACAAATAGCCAGAGAAGCCACTTGATCACAAAATGAAGAACAGGTCTCTAAAGTCTATGGACCCGTTAGCCAAACTGTATACTCAGGAAATACAGAGGACTTATCAACATTGAGTACATGTTGTGTGTTCAAAATACTGGGATATATTAAATAATACACACCCGGAGAAGTCCCTCAAGAACGGAATTCCTACACGGGCATTGATTCATTAATTGAGACCTCCTCAAGTTTGGATTAAAGAGATGCAGGTCTTTTATGGTTGCTCTGGCAACCAGGTATGGAACAGAGGCAAGTCCCATGTGTGTCTCCTGAACCTCTGCAGTGACAGACAGCAAGTGACACAAATGAGCTCCTTTAGGAGCTTATAATTCCTTTCATTTATTCAGACACTTAATTTCTATCTTCATTGGAGCATACTTCAAAACATTTCATGAATTATACTACTTTTATGGAAAGGTAGTTAACAGAAGTTAACCGGGTGAGCCTTTTCTCTCCAAGGTAGAACCAAGGCAAAGGACTGGTATTTCCTCACACCTGTGGAAGCTTAAAGGTCTTGATTTTGGTACAGAATTAATGCCAAGGCACTGGCTTTTTCTCCATGTAGTTCCCAGACCAGTGGTATCAGCATCACCCGGGAGCTTGAGAGAAATACAAAATCCTGGGTCCCACCCCAGACCTAGCAAGTCTGAGTTTGGGGAAGGGGAGCAGTCTGTGTTTGAACAAGCTTCCAGGGGGTTCTAATGCAGCCAAAGCTTGAGGACCACTGTCCCAAAAGCCTGCCATTGGTTCCTCCAGGAAGAAGCAGGCCATTAGCACCTGAGTTCTAAAACATTCATTCTGAGAGAATGGTCTGGGGTCGTTCAGGTGAGCGCAGGTAGATCAGCAGAAGCCCCACCTATGGGCAGGTCCCACCATAGTTTTGATCTAGACAAGAAGTCAACAATTGTTCCAGATTTCCTGGAATGAACGGGACTGTTGTTCGTGGTCAGAGCTTCCAGAGTTCAAGTGAATCACCATTCTCCCAGAGGTTTCTAGAAAAAAAGAAAAATCCAAAAATTGGCAAAGTCCAAGTAAGACGGAATCTATGATTATCACTTCGTCACTAGGTATGTATTGTGTGTTAGTAGTTATTTACAGCTCTAAGTGATTTATCTGTACTGTAGAAATTACTCCTCCCGCACAAAGGCTGCGGTGGGGCCCAGATGGGCCCAGAGCTTCTGCAGCACCTGTGAGGGGTGAGTGCTCAGACCCAGAGAACTCAGCGCTGGGCCTCCTGTCTTTTCTTAGACCAGCACCTTTCCCAGAGAGCAAGCTGCTGTTTTGGTGCTTCCTCTTTTTGTGGCCTGGAAGCAGGATGAGGGGGAGACATTAATCAATAGTGTCTGCACTCCTGTTTCTTAAACTATGAACCTGGGACCACCTAAATCCAACACCCTTGGGAGAGGGGCGGGGAAATGGTGTTCATTAAAACACAGATTCCTAGGCCCTGCCTTAAAACTGGTGAGTCAGAATCTCCAGGTCTGTGTTGTGAGGCTCTTTGTTTTAATAAGCAATGCCTGCCTCTCCTCTCCCCCAACACCGTGCTCTTAGATTCGGTGACATTTGGGAACCACCGATCTGTGCCATCTGACTTTGCTTCTTTTTTTAGGTTTTATTAGAATGTATAATCTGATTTTACCAATTAGAATTTCGGCCTATAGAAAGAATGTAAGCTTGGAAATGAGACTAATCCAGCTTCAAATGGATCCAGCCATGGTCAGAGGTAAGATTTCTGGCAGGTTGATGAAGTTGTTCGAATCTCAAGTTTTTCATCTGTGAAATGTGATGATTGTAATGTCCATAGTGTGAGAGCCCTGGGAAGAATCAATGAGAAACTGGGAGCAAAGTATGTATATATAATAGGGATATCTAAACATATAAATATACTACATGTAATATATAATATATAATACATGATATATATTTATACATATACATATATGATACAAATAAACATATGCACGTATTTAATACCAAAGTATGATTTAATAACACTTTATAGCAAATTCATCTGTTTTCTGGTCCTAGAAGATTATTTTCTTTAATCTTTTTCTAAGTATTCCAAGACACTTCTTTCCAAATGGCGGAAGGAAGGGGGCGCCTGAGTGGCTCAGTCAGTTAAGTGTTGGACTTTCGCTCAGGTCGTGAGCTCCCAGAGCATGAGTTTGAGCCACGCGTCGGGCTCTGTGCTGGCAGCTCAGAGCCTGGAGCCTGCTTCGGATTCTGTGTCTCCCTCTCTCTGCCCCTCCCCCACTTGTGCTCTGTCCCTCTCTCTCAAAAATAAACATTAAAAAATTTTTTTAAATAAAAAATTTAAAAAAAGAAACAAATGGGGGAAGGAAGGAAAGGAAAGGTATTGTAACATCTGATCTAATAATCACAACCTCCCTGCTTGGCAGGCGTTTTACCATCTGGAATTTACAGACGGGGCTGCTGAGCACCAGAGAGAGAAGAGAAACAGATTCCTAAGGCTCCAAACCTCAGGCTGTCTTGGGGTCCTCAAGGGCCAAGTCCCGCTCTGATGAACACCTGCTACCATGTAACCCTGTAGCGACCTCCAGTCCCCGGAACTGTGGAGTTTTACCTGCACACCACAGGGACCTTGCCTGTGAGGGTTCAGCAGATGTGAGCCCAGAGTTGAAAGGCCACCAAACGTCAGGTTCCCTGTGCCCAGCCTCCCCAGAACTCAGGGTTTTTACCCTGCAAGGGATGATTCAGTGCTTTCCTACCTGTAGCTAAAGAAACCGTGTTCTGATTACCACACTGGCAGCGTGTGGCCTGAAAATAAAATAAAATAAGATAAAATAAAATGAAATAACCTAAAAACCTGTCTGCCCTTTGTGGCGACAGAAGTCTTCATCTACCTTTTAATGGCCTTAGTCATCCTATAGGAGTTATGATGGCTTAAACTTTGTGTTGAATGTCAAACTTGATTCCAGTCTTAGATATGGCACCAGACCAGCCTATTAAAGCTTGACTGTGTGTTGCAAGAGGGGGAATTGGTATTTCGGGGCCCAAGAGAGCTGCAGATCAAATCAAATGCCCAGGTCATTGATTCCATCACAGGCACCGAATACTGTAACAGTCCTGGGAAAGGTCTCAATCCTTGTTTGGAATGTCCCAAGTCCATTTAGGGTAAAATACACCAACCAGTTCCCATGCAAACGTCTGCAAAGACTCTGTTCACAGACTATGGAAAGTCTAGGAATTGAAAACGGACACACTCAATGCAAACCAGGATTCTAGATCTTTTTTGACTTATTGGAGAAACAACGGAAAATAAACAATCCCCAGATAATCAAATATTGCAGCAAAATTGGCAGTATCTTTTCCTTTCACGCAACGTCAACGCACAGAAGACAAGCTTCTCTTTTCCCTGTGGAAAAGTCAAGTAATTTGAAAATTCCCAAAGATGACAGTTTCTTCATACACAAGGGCCTTCCACAAATTTGGCCTGTCTTTTCAAAGCACAGATACAAGGCGATAATATTTCATAGGTAGGTGTGGCCATCATTATGTCAGTGTGTGTGCATAATCACCCCATAGGTAACAATTTCCATGGAATAAATGGGCTAATAGCAAGAAGACAAGAAGACGCCCTAGTAATATAATTTTTATGGGCTCTTTCCTTCACTCACTGACTTCATAGAAAGATATCTGCTTAATCTTACTGCACAGCTCCTGGTGGCAACCTCTGCTTGTAGGGTTTGGCTCTGTGGTCTTATCTGTAATCCTAGGACACCCTCTTCCACCATACCCAGCCTAGCCAGATGGAATCTGACAGAGAACAAAAAGTTTCAGGAGGTTTGCTTTCTGGCTCCCTTCTCAGAGCCAGGCAAAGCTGGGAGAGTCCTATTCTCATGGCCCATCCGTTTGGGGGAAATCCTCAACAAATCGCTCCTAAGCAGGGAAGGAACATCTCAATGATTTAGGGGGCTTTCCAGAGTCTCGAAAACCTGTCTGGAGTTATAGAAAATGTAAAGGTGGTGAAGAAGCTGCTGAAGATTATCGGGCATGAGGTGAAGAATGAATTCTTGCCATGTTAACATCCATCGCCAAAGCAAATGGGGTGATTTATGTTTTCCAGAAATGGCGGTTTGGAAAAATCTGATGTTCGGCCATCCTGGGCCCTGACACTTGTTTTGCATTATAAAATATCATCTCGGAGATGCATCGATACATGACTTGATAGAGAAATAACATGTATCCAAAAGTGTATGTTGTACGTGTGTGTGCAAAAAGTTGAAATAACAAATCCTTGCTGGATTATGGGTACCATGTCAGAAACCAACCTTTTGGGATATTAGACTCAGGTTTGGTTTAAAAGGGAAGTTTTGATGGGTATCCTCTTCTGAATACGACGTAAAGGGGGAGTTTTGTTATGTTTCCACTTGACTGTCTCCCTCAGAGGATGTATTTACTGCTCACTGAATCTTAACTAGTGCTCTCTCGACTCTGTATTTTTTCCTTCACAGCAGATCAGAGACTATTTATCTTCTGGTTTTTCACTCTACAGTGCAACCAAGCCCTATGAAAATAGGAACTTCAGAGAGTCTTCTTCATGTTATCCCCAATACCTAGCAGACTGCCTGCTACATACATAGTAGGTGCTCAATAAACATTTGTTGAATTAATGGTCAATTGAGGCTGACTCTGGGTTAGGACATAAGAAGAGTATTTCTAGAATAGTGTGTACCTCTGTAACAGCATGTCTGGAAAGGAAAACTGAAAAGTGAGAGATGCCAGGTAAACTCATTTCTAAAGTGAAGATTACTTTAGTTCGCCAATAAGGGATAAAACTTGAGTATAACGCATTTAGTTAAATCTGATTATTTGTGATATAAAGGATAAACTTAGGAACGAAATCCTCACATCTCTGCGGTGGACATACAGTGTCACTGAAGGATCGTGGGAATCTATTTCCTATGGCACTGAACCCATGCCAACCAGGACCTGTCATGTGTAAGGTATCCAGTTAGAACATAGGCAATGTAGTATGATGAGTGATTGCCCGTTCCAAGAAAAATGGGGTTCCTCTAAATGATAGGATTTAGAACACAAGGAAACCAGGCATTACTTTTTAGGGTCTCTCTCTCTCTCTCTCTGGGAATACAGGTGAGCCAAGGACAACCCAGCATAATTAGCTTGTTCTGAGGCAATTCCCAACATGGCACTGAAGGGAAACAATTTTTTATTAAGCCCATAGTGTGATTCTGGCATTTTATAGCCTTATCGTAATTTATCTTCATGATGATGCATAGAGATCAGTGCTGTCTCTGTTTCTCAAAGGGGCAACTGAGGGTCAATGCCATCCACCTAAGGCTTGTAAGGATTAAATGAAGATTCTCTGACTCCAGACCTTTCTCTCCCGAGTGGTCAGCAGAACGACTGGGGGATCCATACTATTTGATTCACAATAAAATGAGCATCTCTGTAAAATGTCTGGAATGTTTGTCCTGGTTTAGTTTTGAATTTTTTGCAGATCTACAAGGAGTCAGGTGGCCTGTGTTTTAACTCTAGATTGTACTTGTAAATAGCACAGCCCCAAGCAGGTTGGAAATCAAGCATTCAGAGAGCAGGCAGAGCGTTAGGGCACGGAAGGAGCAACTCTATTTTCTAACATGTAAAATGGACACAGTTGGACCCAGTTCATGGTGCTCTTATGAGGCACAAATGAAGACAGAGCTTTGAAAAACATCGTGTCTTACCCAACGGAAGCTTATTTTCTCTTCCATGGAAATAAGTTTCTAAGTTAATTGAAGACAAAAATAATTAAATTTTTGTCCATTATTCTCCCAAGAGATCAAAGGTTGGCCTCTGCAGTTTTAAAGATGAAAAAAGCTACTTTCTCATCTAGTGCCTTTTTATTTTCATTTTCTGACTGTCTGATGAATACATGCCAGCAATTTCTTCACATTAGAGCTGTTGTTTTTTTCCCTTCTGGTGGCCTCTTACAGCTAATGGTGTTTAAGGGGAAAATCAGATGTTTGGAAAGTTCATTGGCTCAGGCTCACTAATAGGCCCTTCTCATTCTATTGTATCCTGCAGAAGAATTATAAACATGTCCTTCTCCGCCCCCACCCTCACCCCACGTCGCCTTGAAAAAACTTTTGAGAAAGACCAAGCTGCAAGAACACATTGTGGCTCGTCAAAAGCCGGCACCAATTTGACTAATGGTGTGCACTTTGTTTTCAGATTCTCTTAATACTTTAAGCACTTAACTGGAGCCTGTGTTCATCCTGAGCTCTAGCCTGTGGTTTCCAGGCAGAAGTAACCCACCTGACATTTAGTGCCCCTGTCTGTGAGTTGATAAGGCCGTCTGGAGTCTCTAAAGTCCTTTAAGTCTAAATGTCAAGCAGGAATGGGGTGCCTCCTGCTGAACAATGTGTGTTGTTTTAAAATGATTACTTAATATGAAGAGTTTTCCAAGCTCACTCATGTGAGGGGTATTTAAACAGGGTAATGGGGTATCTTTAAAATGCCTTTTTAGTTGGCAACTTAATAATCTCCCTCTTGTTCAAATATTATTTACACCGCAGCACATCTGATACTCTCCGAAAGTTAAACAAGCCATTCGGGAAAATGGGATTGAATTGTGACAAGCTGAAAAGAAGCCCTAAGAGGTCTCGAGCTCATTTCTTCACGTACGGTAAGGTACGCCTTTGCGTGTCTTTTATCCGTCCAGCTCAGGAGACGGTGAGGAATTTCACCTCCAGAAAAACAGGAAAACGAGACCCATCCAATGGCATCTATTAAGCCAGACTCTGGATATATAAAGAGCAATTTCTGCAGAAAGTTTCTTTCTTTCTTTCTCGACGTAAATGCTCTGGAAATGATCACCTATGGGAGAATGGGCCATCTGATGCAAAACAAACAAACAAACAAAAAATAGTGCAGAGAGAAGCCCAGGAACCCTTCTGCTCTGGAAGGCTGCAGTCCTTGGGGCCAGACCTGTGCAGATCTGAAGCTGTTATCGTGTGAAGCTGGTGGACAGTCACCACGTCACGACCCTCCCGCTATGGTGGTCACCTCATACATTTTAGGTGGCGACAACCCCTTTAGATATGTGCCCTTTCCTATTTTTCCCCCTAAATTACATTCATTCTTGATCACCTTTAGAAAATCTCTAATTAGGAAAGAAAGATCAGGATATCAGAATCTAAAGCCTATCATCCATATAGTCCAGAAGATGCTTCAGTTCTGAACTTAAATTAAAGATAAACATCCCGGGGGCATCTGGGTAGCTCAGTGGGTTGAGCGTCCAACTTCGGCTCAGGTCATGATCTCGCAGTTTGCGAGTTCAAGCCCCGCGTCGGGCTTTGTGCTGTCAGCACAGAGCTTGCTTTAGATCCTCCGTCCCCCCTCTCTCTGCCTCTGCCCCGCTTGCCCTCTCCCAAAACTAAAACATAAATAAATGCATAAAAATAAAATAAATTTCTCATCACATGCAGAAACACGTATGTGTGTGTACGGACACACACACACACACACACACACACACACACACGTATTTCAGTTTCCAAAGAGAGACTAGAAGCTTGATGATACTCATTCTCTGGCTGTGACACTTCCGAGCATGTGAAGTTGCCAGTGAAAAATCTCTTCCCTGTCTAGGGTGTTTTGGAAAGTCTGCCCATTTGGCGCTCTGTTGGCAAAGCCTCTGTGATTGACGGGGGAGGGAGGACACGAGGAGGAGGAGAAAGTGCTGTGAGCCAGGTGACAGGCAGTCAGCCTTGAGCCTGGGCTTCCCAAAAGCTTGGCCCGTGACCTTGAACAAGTCCAGGGTGTTTGTTTTCTTATCTGTCAAATGAGGATCACAGGATCATACCAGTGCCTTCCTTCCAGATGCGTGGTGTCACTGAAAGAGCAGAGCAGGGCGAAGGAGCCTACTCTGCTCCGATGCTCAAGATCCGTTGCTGTTTTGACCGCCCTTTCTGTTGAATGAGCCCCAGCCCTCAGGGGGCTGTGGCCGCTCCCCTCCGACGGCTGGGGGGCCCGGCAGGTTGTGAGGAGGGAGGCCTCATGGGCGCATCCAGGGGCACCTGGGGATGGGCCACTGGGTCTGTTGCTGTTACCAATAACAACCATCTAGGGGGGATTTCCCTCAAGGGTTAGAGCCCTTTCCTACATGGTTTCGCCCTTGACCCCAAATCAGGGCCCCCCAGCCCCAGCAAACAAACAACCGCCACCATATTCGTGGGCCGGGTGGGCCCGGCGTTGCTGGGGGTGAGGAGTGTGAGCCCCGACAGCTCCAGGGCTGTCAGTCCGGTCCCTTCCTGCACCCCCGTGACCAGATGTGGAGCCGTAAGTGAGCTGGAGCAAGAAGCCCATTCCCCCAGCTCCTCAGTCCAGGGCTCAGCATCACCCTACAGGCCGAGCAAGGTGAAGGGACGTACCCAAGATTCTGCGGAATGGAGTGCCGGCTTTGTGGCCAAGATGGGGGGCCTGGGCCTCCTGGCTTCCAGGTTCTTGCTCTTTCCAGAAGAATATACAGTATCACTGGAGCCACTTTGGTGAGGGTGTGAAGTCCCCATGGCCTCAATTTCAGCCGCGGGGAGCTGGGACTAGCACGAAATTGGTTATGGGAGGAAAAGCTGTACTCCACCAGGAAAGAGGGCAATTTTCGACTCCTTGGCACCTAGAAGAGGCCTCCAGTGATGGCTGGCAGCCTCTGAAAACCCTTCCCAGCTGCTGGCACGAGAATTTGCCCGGCCTAGGTGGAAGTCATTCGATCCTGGGGGGCTATGCAGCAATGGTAAAAGCTGTTCCAACAGTCCAGAGGGCACCAGATCTGTTTCTAGCATATCAATCAGGTAGCTGCATGGTCCTCTCATGGTGGGAGCTGCCCCTGAGATCTCAGGGGGCCCCAGGTGCCTGGTGTCCACCCCAGGCTCCTTCCTCGGGAGACGCACGGTAACTGTTCTTTGTCCCGCAGGCCTTGCCGTCCGTGGCCGCGTCTCTGCTCCTCTACGTCTGAACCCACACCAGTGCCTGCGTCAGGAGGCAGCAGGCCAGGCCAGGCTCTGTACTGCTGCCCGTAGCTGGGTCCCGCCCCTGGAAGGTCGGCTGCACTTGCCTGGGCAATATTTCTGTGGTTCGCTCTACTTGGGCCCCGGGCGCCTCATGGGGGAGCAGCCCCTCATGTCCCTCTGTTCAGTCCCCCACAGCCGTGGCTTCCGGGCCCAGCCCAGCTCCATCCAGCTGCGTCCAGGCCAGCTCAGGGCCCTGGGAATGTAGATGGTCCGCATGCCAGGATCACCATGGCAGGGTCCCGGTCACCACTTAAGGGCACATGAGATTGCAGAGTGACCCTGCCCGACTGGTTGAGGCACATTTCTATGTAAAACATTAACGTAGGGTGATTTTTAGCCTTAAGATACAAGAAAACATTCCACAAAAGGGTTCAAAATCCTGGCACCATTGATTCATGTCCAGTTGGCCCTGAAAGTTGTTTTGCCCTCATTTGGGCAAACAACTCCAACTCTTAAGTAGGATAAACGTCACTTTCCATTCATTCTATCTCCTTGGTGTCAGCCTATGCACCAGTGAGGCACAATGTCTCTTTTATAATTTTCTCCAGGGGTCCAGTGCTGCCAGCAGGAAAAATTATAGCCTCCCCCGTTACTAAATCCAAAAGTCTGGTCCAATGACCTTTGCTTGGAGACTAAATTTCTCACCGCTGCACCAAAAAATCCAGCAAAGGGCTTTGATCCTGAAAAGCATTAAAAGAAAACAACATTCAAAACAAACAAACAAGTCAGCCCAGCCCAGCCTGGGCAAAGGGAGTTTCTTTTCATGTGGTTTCCTTTGCGCCTACATGCTGTGACAGGTTCAGGATGTCTCTGACTGTAGAACATTGGGGTTTGATGTTTGAAGAGAGGAAAGCTGACCGCCCAGCACAGAGCTGTATTCAGAATCCGTCGGAGGGCCCCAACCCTCGCCTGGCAGCCGGCCTTGCCACGCCAGCCACCGGGCATCTCTCCCATCTCTTTGAGCTCATCAATGCAGGATGGTTCCTGCAGCCCATTCAGGGGTCTTAGAGCAGAGTTGAGGTGAGGGTGGGTGAGGTATGAGCCAGCGGGACAGAGCGCTGTGGGTGTGCGCGACGTCCCCTGCTGGTTCTGCGGCCACAGTGGTCTTGTGTGTCACTCTCATGCTTTCTGCCCCAGACCCCTCTTGTTCAGGGACTGGTTTCTGCAGGGACTGGGGCTGGGTTGATCAGGGTTGTCAGGAGCCTGAGCCAAGAGTGGGGAAGAAAAGTCAGGGTTCCACCATTCGTACAATCTTTACGTTGGTTGAAGGAAATTTCGAACTCATGTCTGAGTTCTCTGACAAGGGCGTGTGGTGGGATACAAGTGTCAAAAGTTTTATGAAAACGTGGAACACAGCTACGCTGCTTCGATTCACATATTAGAGCATGATGTCTGTCCCAAAGGGAAGAGAGGCACTTGTCCCTCCTTGTTACCCTGGAGGTGTCTCAGGCATGGCGTGTGCCAGGTGTAAAGTGACCCATTGGGAGATGCCCACCGTGAGACAGCAGAGCAGCTGGGGTCCCCACAGGACCAGGTATGTCTTCTTCCACAAACACAAACCTCCCAGAGACTCTCAAATATTTGAGGAGACTCTTCAGAGGATGAAGACCTCCTACTTGGGCAGCGAAAGACATTAGTCAATGACATGTGGGCCATTACTGTTGATGCTTCTCCACTTCAATCCACAGACCCCTGAGACTTGAGGAGGTGCCGGTTTTAAAAATTATGTCCCAAGCTGATGGTCCTGCCAGTCAACTGTGAGAAGCCCTAATTCAAATTACACTCAGGCCCACAGTGCAGACTTAGAGTAAATAGACATTAAAATGAAACTCTACGGCAGGGACCGCAAAGCTCTGGACAATAGAATTAATACTAAGCATCCCCACATCCTACGAGATTGCAGAACCACATCAGGACAAAGATGAACACCAGCCTGTGAAAGACAGCCTGAAGAGCTGAGAGAGAAAGATCTTTACAGAAGAGAGTGCTGGTGTGCTAATGTGTATCCCCCAACATGGGGAGAGGAAGGAGGACTTCCCCGTCAAATCAAGGCAAGTGATAGACTCCTTGGCATTGAACTCGTGTCCTCTGGAGTTTGACGCACAAACTCGGGAGTCTGATTCTATCAAATAAATAACAACGACAACAAAATGGTTTTGCTGGGATGTGGGTTTAACTCCATCATCAACACGACAGAGACACCTGTGTTTTTCCCATGAGTCCACTGGATCCATGGCAAGGAGATGGCTCAGAGACATGGGAAAAGAATCTGCCTTGGAAGGGAATTCTCCTGGAAGAGAAGTGTTGAAATCTAGGAAATCCAGCAGCTGGCCTGAATCAAGGCACCAGAGATGAGGGCTCCCGGCCAGAGGAAGAAGAGACTCCACACATTGGCTACTCAGGGGCCCCAACACCGGAGGATGACTGCATGTGAGGCTGGCCTAGACCTAACCTTCTACTGATCCAGTTGTGTAAAGGGTCAGAAACTGGGGCTGAGAGATGGAGAAGGAATGGAAGATCAACAGCAGGGACTAAAAGAAAGCCAACCACCCCCACCTCCTTCCCTGCAGGCTTTACAAGGGGGAACACTTTAATTTTAAGTGAAGTTTGGAGTTTTGATTATTATACAAGTCTGAATATTTTAAGTGCTGAAATGAGATTGTTTATGGGACTAAAAGGGCTTGGAAAAGCTATGTGATCTGCTTGAGATTTCATTTAGGCACATTGAAGAACAGGCTAGCCTTCAGGATGACTTTAATGGGGAAAGGTGAGAAGAATGCTTTTTTTTCTGAACCTAGTGAATTCAGCTTATTCAATAAAACATTTACACCATGAGAAGAAATATCCTGATCAAACCCAAACAGTGATCATCCTGACCAAGGAAGGAAAAAGGAGGGAGCAGTGTTATTCTGCTAGGGTGGTCATAACAAAGCACCACAGGCTGGGAGGCTTAAACAACAGAAACTTATTCCCTTATGGTTCTGGAGGCTAGAAGTCCCAGATCAACTTTGGGTTGGTTTCTTCTGCAGCTGCTCTCCTTGGCTTGTGGATGGCCATCTTCTCCTTGTGTCTTCACATGGTCCTCCCTCTGTGTATGTATATGTGTCTATATCTAAATGTCCTTGCTTCTTGTAAGAACTCCAGTCATATTGGGTTAGGACCCATCCTAATGACCTCATTTTAACTAGATTATCTCTTTGGAGAACCCCTTTCCAGGCATGGTTACTATTTCCATCACCATTCTCATTACAATTATTGATGATTTTCATATTCTTCCAATTATAATTTTTCAAAAAGTTAAAAGCACAACTTTCATAAAAATACAGAATGAACTCATGTTAAAAAGTATTATTTCAATAATGAAATCAATAAGATGATAAAGCTGATTCTACGAGCACTTTGAGGATCTGTCCATTTATATATGTTTTGAAAAAACATTGGAAAAGTTAAAGTAGGATTGCTAGGTTAGGTACAAAACTGGTTAATGTCCTACAGACTCATAAAAACTATCATCTTTGAGGTTATCTCTTTCCTGGACAAAAATCTACAAGTTAACGTGTAACTTTACAGTGTCTGGGTTCTAATCAAATAATAAATAGCAAACTCAAACACAGATACATTCTCCTAGATAATGCAATGATCTGCAGATAAGCTAGTAAAACATGTTCCAGTATGACACTGAAGAAACACGTCACCCACATTTACCTTATTTCCAGTTTTTGATAATGTATCTGAATATTTACCATGGCTGATTGTTTCCAACACCGGGGCCTCTCTGAGATTCCATGTCTTCATCTTCTCTGATGACCTTGTTCTCCCCTGTTCTACCTCTTGTCCCAACAGTTCTTGTCTCCCAACCATGTCATACCCATCACTACAGCCCCTCCTTTATCTCAGTTGAGAACATCCCACTTTCCAACTACCATCTGCAATTTTCTGGCTTACTCCCTCTACTTTCCTAATCCAACCATTTTTTTTTTTTTTTTTAGTTCCACCAGGAACAATAATCCATTGATCCCATCACCTTGGCGGGTCTCTTATCACCCTCTTATCTCCACATCCTCTTTCACTCAGTTTAAATTCCATCATCCATCACTCCCTTTGAGAGAACATCAAATTCTTTGCCAGTTCTTACTTTTCCCCACTCCCTTGGCTAAACCACAACCATAATTAAGTGCAGCTCTTTTCCTACTTTGTGCCTGTCCCTATGCAGCTAAACACTGCTGCTGAAAAATACCAGCATTTTGCCTTCTCTCACTTGAAATTCATGATCTCTACCCTTCATGATCACTAACTTTCCAGATTTCAGTTTAGTAAGTACAAGACTCTTCTATTCAGACTGTTGTGGGGAACCAAAGTATGATCCCTGTGGCTGCTTTCTTTTTTGAAACAAGAAATTGGCTTCCAAATTATTCCATGCGATTCTAGAATCATCTTTCTTTCAGAAACCTTATTCAGTGCTCATATACTCAGTCCATGGGTATTTAAATTCCACAAGGAAAATTTGATTCAAATTGGCTATGTCTGTTTATGTAACATGTCCATCTAGGAGTGGGTTCCTCTGCCTTCTGCGTTTGTTTTGGGGTATGGGTATGAGATTCTGGCTGGGTCCTCTACAGCAAGCCTATTTTCCAGGGCCATTTTTATTGGCAAAAACTTTATTATGCCAATCTAAATGGACTGATGAAATTATTTTGAAAATAATCTTTAAAGGTAATCAATAATACAGGTCGGACTTTATGGAGATCAGTTTCCTCACTCCCCATCTAGCAATCCAGACTGTCAATCATAACTTGAAAACAGTCAATGTTTTTTGTACTAGTAAGAAGAGGAGCCAGAGCCACAGAAAAGCCGTGAAAAGTTTGACTTCAGGCAGGAGAAGCAAACATCTTTCCACTCAAGTATCAGAATAAAGGGCATGGATCTCATGGAAAACGGAAAGAGTGTCTTTGTTAGTGTAATGTGATCCCTAAAGGAGACCAGTCACACCGTCTGTCTCGGGTTGATCTAAAAACTACATTTTCCCATCTTGAGGTCTACCTTTTCCTCATATTGAAGGACATCTTCTGGAGCACTTGCAGATGTGGTGGGCGCTGGGTCTGTGACCACTCAAACCACCAATCAACTCAGTGAAAGCATTACTCAAAGTGGCTGTGTGAGATCTTTTAGGCCAAAGAAGCTTTTGGTTGACTGCACTTTAATTTTCAGCAGACTGTACCGGCAGTGGTTTTTCTGAAAAGTTGTAGCAACCATTTTCTGATTAAGGAAGGTGGTCTTTTGGTTGTGTCCTGTTGAACCCACTGCCAAGCTGTTTGATGACTTATCTAGGTTTTCTCTAACTACACAATCTAGCAGGCACTGGGGACCAGGATTGGGAGCCTGAAGAAACCGAAGGAGCTCCAGAGGGACAAGAAGTAGGTGGTAGAACAATCTCATGGCCCGAATGGTCTGGTCTGGAGGTCGCCACTATGATAAGTGGCCTCCCACACTTCTCTTTTTTCTTCTATCAGCCTTAAAGTCTACATCTCAAAGTCTACTGAAACATGCTGGTATGAGAGGAAGGGGCGATCAAGCACTGCATCCCCAGGAAAATCAGAGTGTTGTTAGGAGACTGAGTGTACATATAGTGATTTTCATATAATGCCCCACAGAAGAATAATAAATGCATTTTAGATACTTAACAGTATTGGTAATCTATTGCTGTAGAACAAAAATGTCCCAAACCTTAGTGGCTAAAAGCAATACACATTTTTGATGTCCCAGTTTCTGTGGGTCAGCCATCCAGGCATGGCTCAGTAGGGTCTCCTACTGCCTCTGGCTCTTTTGCAAGACTGCAGTCAAGGTGTCAGTCAGAAGTAAGGTCTATGCAGTTTCGGCCAAGAAAGGGCCTGCTTCCAAGTTAATTTACTTGGCTCTTGGTGGGGTTCAGATCCTGGAGAGTTGAGGGAACTGAGACCCTCAGTCCTTGCTGGCTGTTGGCTGGAGGCTGTATTTAATTCTTTGCCATGTGAGCCTCTCCAACAGGTCAACTTGCTTCATCCAAGCCAGAAAAAGAGTCTTATAGGAAGAGGGAAATTAGTTTTTTGTAACTTCATCATGAAAGTTATAGCCCATAAGTGGTGCTGTATTCTATTGGTTAGAAGCAAGTTACTCAGGGAGATGGGATCATCAAGGGTGTGAATGCCAAGAATGATTTGGAGCCATCTTAGAGACTGCTTACCACATAAACACAATGATTATGTCATATTAAGTTGCACTAAGCAGATAAACACTCAGTAATTTGATCCATTGTTCTGGCTTTGTGCAGAGAGAGCATAGGTACAAATCCCAAATCGGCAACAGGAGTCAGGAGATAGTCTACAGCAAGCAGGAATAGGCAGGCCCAAGAATGATATGGCGAACTTTGACCAGAACACTGACTCCTCTCAGGGTCTCAGCAACTGCTGGCCTCTAGAACCACCGAGGAGGTCAGCCCATATAGTTCCTGAAGCCATGTGATCCCAGGGTCTTGCTTGGAAGCTTGAGGCCAGCTATGCCCTTTGAGCCTCACATTTCTTTCATGCTTACTCAAGCAGAGCATCAGCTCCTTCTGTTATACCATTCCCCTGTACCTTTATATTCATACTATTCTGTTCTTCCTCTCCTATGCCCCAACCTCCCTCCACCTCACTTCCTTTATCTGTCTTCTTTGTAGACCTACGTCCCATGCTAGACAAACTCTTATCCTTAGCCTCTTCCCATATACCTGTTGTGTCTGGAATGCTCTTCTCTCCCCAGAGTAACTCATCTTGCTTCTCTCAGCTTAATTATCGTTGGTTGTTAGAGGGCAGGTTTTTGTGACCTGTCCTGCCAGGTTAAGTTCTCATGGTTTAGATATATAACCACACTGCCCATTAGAGTTTTTCTCATAGTACTTGTCCCAACTCTAATTAAATAGCTCCTTTGGTCATTTTTTTTTTTTTTTTTTTAGCTTCATGAATGCTTTTCTTAGACTATAAACCCATGGGAGCAGGAATCATACATTTATTTTAGATCACTGCATCACCATCTAGCAGTGGTCTCAGAGGGCACAGGTGGGTGGAGCCGTGTCTCTTTTCTTGTACTAAACAAATGTTTTAAAGTGTTCCACTCCTCTTGTATCTCAGAAAACTTGGTTGGCTCTTTTCTAAGGACCCACTGGCCCAGCAAACCGCTTGCAGAAAAGTACTCATTCTCCTGAGAGCCCAGAGGCCAGTAGGTCTCTTCTTGTTCTCCGGATCTGCTCCCATAACCATCACTCATCTGTCATCATGTAAAAATCACCATTCCTTTGAAACTCTTGTCATCCACCCACACCACTCCTCTTAATCCCTCACAGCTGTAATCTTTGGACTTCTTAGTCATTTGCTCACTCACAGTCCTCAAACTCTTTATCACTTCACGTGCATTGTTTTCTCTTGTACGATTTGTGCCTTGGAAATTTACCCAGCAGATCTGGGTATGTCGGGAGTACCTAACAAAGATCAAGTCAGATCACAGATCTTTGACCTGGGCTGCTTCAATCTTCCCTCTAATTCAGCTGACACCACCCATAGCTACTTGGGACTATCTGCCATTGACACCTTAAACTCCAGTTGTCCCCTGGCCATCTGATCAATCCCCTTGTGCTTCTGGTCTCCTCTTTTGCTGACCTTCACACTTTCTTCTTTGATCCTATCAAGATATCCGAACTCGGGGGTGACTGGGTGGCTTAGTGAGGGTAAGCGTCTGTCTCTTGACTTCTTCTCACAGCTCATGGGTTTGATCCCTGCATCAGGCTCTGCACTGGCAGTGTGGAGCCTGCTTGGGATTCTCTCTGTCTCCCTCTTTCTGCCCGGTCCCAGCTCACATGTTCTGTGTCACTCTCAAACTAAATAAACTTAAAAAAAAAAAAAGATATCCAATCTCTCTGGCACCATACGTGCTACAGAAATTCATTTTATTTTGTTATACATCCCATCCATTGTCTGTCACTTAGTGGGGGCTGTGCGGTCAGATAGTACCAATTTGAATATGGATAACACTACTTACAGCTGTATAACTTGAAACGAGTTGTTTAACGTGTCTGAGTTACTCTGTTTTCGTCTGAAGATGGGGACGACAATATTATCTATTTCATAGATTTGTTCAAGATTGAATGAGATCCATAATGAATGCAAATGGCCAACAAATAATAATGTGAAATAAACTGTGCTGTTCGGAGCACGGTGGTGGTGGTAGTGTTTCTCGCCAATATCTTCTACCCACTTTTTTTCCCTCATACCTAACGCAGCAGTCTCTGCTCTGTATCCCACTCCCTTCCACTCTTCAAGGCCTTTCTCTAACGAATATTTCCTCCTTCAGCTATGTGCTTTCTATTGCCCCTGAGTATACAACATGGTGTGGTCTTACCCACGTTAAACAAATAAGAAGAAGGCTTCCTCAGTTCTATGTCTCCCTCGTCTTTCTTTTTCTCATTTCTGAAGCAAAGTTCTTGAAAGACCGTGTCTTTATCCTAATTGTTCTTTTGGAACTGCTTTTAGGGAAATCACTGCCCTCTTCCTGGCTTCCTGGGAGGGAAAGCCTCTTCTAAGCCATAAAACAATTCTAGTTATCACCACCTCCCAGGGAAATGGACACCTTCCCTCCTTATAGTCATGACACTTTGATGATTCTTCTCTGGACAGAGAAGATCTGTTCCAAAGTGATGGTGGCTCTCTCAATGGAGTAACCCTAGAAATGGCTGATATCTTTCAAAAAGCATGCGCGGGCACGCGCGGGCGCACATGCACACACACACATACATGCACACAATCTCCTTCACTCAGGCTTTAAATCCCCACTGCGTTGATATCACTTTTTCTGGCTACATTTTAATCGCTTCCTCCACCTGCCAGGATATCTCTTGATATTTACCGTAACTCAACTTTCTGTGTGTGTATGAGTGTGTGTGTGTGTGTATGTGTGTGTGTCTGTTTGTGTGTGCGTTTTAGGAGGCGAGAAGGAGGGCAAGGACAGAAACCCAGGCTGTTATAGCCAGCTTTTCTCAATCGCCCGTAAAGATGCTAGCCTTCCCCTCTTATTGAAATCTTCCTCAGCGCCCCCCGCCCTTGAAATCTTTCCCAGACACCGTGGCCTGCGCTTATCTTGCTTTATGATCACAGCATGGGAAGGAGGCACCCACGTCGGAAGCTGGCTGTTTTGTGTCATGTTTATGTCATTTTGGGCCCTGATCGACAGTGAGCCCTTTGAGAAAGGGCCCACGCTCCTGCTTTTCACCCTTCCATCCCTAGCACTCTGGGCTGAGCATAGTAGGAATTTAATGAAAATTTGTTGATAGATTAATAGCATCTGCTACCTTGTCCTGTGATAAGAGCAGAGGCTTGTCTCTCTGAGCCCTGACTTTCTTGCTTTAAAAGTCCCTCCAGTTAGACAGAGAGAGAGGAGGCCAGAAGCCTGAGCCCCTGGAAAGCCCCACAGACCTCCCCATTGCCACGATCAAGGAGAGAGGATAGAAGCTTGCCCGTTCTCTGTTCCAGATCTGTGCCCTCTGGTCTTTACACCATCCCTGCTTCATGCCTCTTGCAGTCCCTGCTTCTGTCAGCCTTGGGCGCAAATACCGTCCCCAACTTCTCCTGCCCTAACCTTCTAGAGGGTAAAGGCTGGGGCAGGGGTTCCCTTCACCTGGGCTGGGATGCAGGAGACCTTGGTCCTGGCCCTGGGCCGGATACCAGGCTCAGAGAGCTGGTGCCGTCTCCCAGCGAATAAGCATTGGGATTTTCTGAGGATGTGGGAGCTGGGTCTCCTCATCTCTACTGGTCATGAATCACCTGAAATCCTTGCAGGTCAGGTTTGGGTTCAGGGGCCGGGGTGGAGCCTGCAGACAAGAAGCACATCTGATCAGGGCAGTGTGGGGAACACTGGTTTAGATGACTTGCAAGCCTCTTCTAGAAGCTCTGGTGCCTTAACATGGAGCTTTGGAACAGAGGTCATTCACCGTGGGCCACCTTTGTGATTGTTGCCGCGTTTGTGTGCTCCATGTATACAAACTGACAAGTTTCCTGTTTGTCTTTAAATTATCCTACGTTAAAAGAAAGCTTCTTTATCCCCTTATGGGTAAAATCACTGTTTTGAGGCACTATTTCTCCCTCCATATATGCTAATACGAATATATAATTCAAATTCAAAATGTCAACACTTGCACCTACAAAACTCACTTCAAACACTGCCCCGCTCTATGTGGACTACACTTTGGAGACACTACTTAAGAATGCCACCACACGGTCAGAAGGTACCCTTGGGGTAGGGGAAGGCTGTGAGACCACAATGGGGCAGACCGTCCTCTGGGGGTTGGCGTGAGGGGCTGTGAGACCACCACGGGGTGGGGGACCTTTCCAGAAGCTGGCCAGGTTCTCTGTCTTGACCTGACTTGTGGTTACAAAGGAGTTGCTTTGTAGTTAGCCTTTAAACAATACATTATGTTCTATACACTCTTGATTTAGCTCAGAAATAAATAAATAAATAAATAAATAAAAGAATTGAAACAGTTAAAACACTTGAGTGGTTCTAAGAGCAGCCGATTTAGTTGGCATTCCCCTCCACAGACATTGAAACCCTTTTCAGCCTGCAATCAGAATGCAGTAGCCCAATAACCCCAGGCTGGGGTGGGAGCCGCCCGGGAGGGGGGGGGCGGGGGTCTGGGCAGTTTCCAGAAGCTTTGTGTTGCGTGCCCCCGACCCTTATCTCTGGAATTAAATTGCTGAGCATAGATGAGACTGACACAGAAAAGCTCTGTTTAATCACAACCCCTAGCGGAGTTGCTGGTGGTGTTACTTTGGGAAAAGAAGAATGCACAGCAGCCAGGCATTGTACAATAGTGTTCCCGGTATTGTCGTATCCCTGCCTCCTTTCCACTTTACACACACAGACACACACAGACACACACACACACACACACACACACACACGGGCCCGTCTTTGAAAGAAATCCAGTGAAGGTAAGCATGATACCTTAAAAGCAAAGCCTTATCTTTGCTCTCCATCAGGCTCCCTTGAAAGAGCAATGCTGTCTGGCTAGTAGATCTCTAGGAATCTGCTTTCTTTGAGGCAGCTGCTGAACCTAATGAATCAGGCCAATAAACTATTTTGACAGCATCTGCTTTTTTTATGCTTCCCTCTCTCCGATCCCCGCCCCGATCTGAAAGGCTCAGACACCACCCCCTCCCACCCCCACGCTGAAGGCAGACAGCCTCTGTAACCCGTTAATGGTGCCATTCTTTAGCAGATCAGAAAGCCTTGGCTGGAGTCCAGGGAGGAATCAAGTTCTGCTTTCCAATCAACGCACTGATGGAGGCCTTCACCAGACTGGGGCACCAGCAGGGCGCTCGGTGGCCGGCAAGGCTGGTTGAGCCCAGACACGTCCTTCTACTTTGTCACCATGTCTGGCAGTCAACCACTCCTTCTGTTGAGCTTTGTTTTTGCTTGGTCTTCGGTGTTTTAGTCTTTCAGAGTTTTCCGTCCAGAGCCGAATTCCCAGAGACACATAGAACACCAGTCAACACCTGACTGGTTGGGTCAGTACCTGGCCAAGTCGCTGGGAAGGGGGGTCCTAGGTTACCTGGACAGCAGAGCTCAGGAAAGGAGAGCTGGTTAAGGATCACAGTGGGGAGACACCAGAAGGCACACAGGCCTCTCCTGTCTCATGTTTGGCCAACCTGGTTTGGGCAAGCACAATTTAGCAGTGCCACCAGGAACACGTTGTCTGTGTGAGGATGGCCTGAATTCTGTAGGAAAGAAGAAGCTGCTCACTTCCTAAGCACCCATCCCAATTTTTTAAATGTGGAGACAATGCCAAGACTCAGTCATTGTTACAACACGTAGATGATTTGGTTTCTAGGACAGTATCTTTACCAGATAGTGAGACGACTACAGTCTTGATTTTTAACAGAGGAACTTACAGACTAGTAATGGAAAAGACAGATATGCAAATAAAAGAAAAGGGGACAAAAGGGAAGGAGCCTCTGCCTTTGACTCTGGGGTAGGCTTGCCCAGCACCAGCCCTGCTGGTATCGGCGAAACATCCGTGGGGCTCCTGCCACATCCCTAGAAGCACAGCACCGTGTGCATGATGAAAATTCCAGGAATATGGGTTGGACGTATGAGTGGGCTTGACACATAAAGTAAACCCAGAAGGCAGGGAAGCTGACGCAGCTCTCTTTGTCTGTGCCAAGACTCTGGGCACATATCTTTGTAGGGAAAGCTGGCTACAACCATTATTTAACTTATTAAAACCATAGACATCCTGACTGTGTTCACCGACATAGGCTTCCATCAGTGTTTCCCCTCATAACCCTGGGTGCAGCAAGAGGCAATTAAAACAATAACACCGATGAGGTGAGGGCCTCATGCTCATCTACACATTGGAGGAGGAGGTTCCAGAGCCTGGCACATTACCGATTCTGAAAAAGTAGCACATTTGTGCGCTGACTGAGCAGTGTCCACAGTTAGCCATCGTCCACCATCCACTGTCAGCATTCTATTCGTCGTGACATAGTTATGAAGCCAAGATCATGTTCCTGGACCCTGAGAAGTGAATAGGCCTGGAGTAAGAGCAGACCTTGCACCTGAAGAAGAGACACAATGCACGGAGGGAAAGACGGCTGAGAGTAACCCGCAGGAAGTGTCAATGTTCCATTTGGGAAGTGTCTAAATGTACAAGTGGAAAAAACAAAGGCTTGGATACAGTATGGCCCATCAGACCCCAGGGAGCAGAAAGGAAGGTGCAAGATCAGGCTGCGAGGTAGTTTTGTGCAGGGTTCATATCCCAGTTTTGGAGTGTAATTCAAAACAAAGTCGACCTCACAGCCGCCATACTTAGAATTCACTTGTTACGCAAGGTGGATAAAGGATGTGGTGGGCCTGCCCAGAGGTAGCAGCATACTGATTTGGTTGGGCACTTGGGCAGAACCGCCAAGGTTTTCTAAAGCATGTTATAGACCGTGAATGCACTAGTTGAGGTGCTCCTGAACTCCCTGTCATGCCGCTCGATTGAATGAACCCAACTGACTTCTAGCTTAAGAGGTGGTTCCAACTTCAGAAGTGAGCAAGAGTTTCTCTCTGTTTGAACTCAGAGAGGCTTTGGTGTAGATGCTTATTTTGAACCAAGAACTAACAGTACATGTTATCAACTTGCTGGTGCTGCCATAACAAAATACATGGCTGGCTTAAACAACGGAAATTTATATTTTCATGGTTCTGGAGGTCTGAATCCAAGATCGAGGTGTCAGCAGGTATGATTCTTTCTGAGGACTCTCTCTTTAGCTTGCAGATGGCCACTTTTTGCTGTATCATTTCTGTAGTCTTTGCTCTGTGTGCCCTAATCTTTTCTTACCATAAGGACGCCAGTTGGTTGGATGAGGGCTCATCCTAATGGGCTCGTTTTAACTTAATTGCCTCCTTAAAGGCCCTGTCTTTCAGCCCATGAATTTTGGTGGGGGACACAATTCAGTCCATAACAGTAGGGAAAACTAGGGAGGATACCAGATGTGCACTTTTCTCCTGGACGTGTTTTCAGTGTCCTGCTTCTCCCTAAGGAGCGCCTTTCCTGGACTGTAGACAGAGATGGCTTCAGTCTCCTGATGTGCCCACCCTAGACTCTTCCTTGACACCTTCCTTCCTCATGATTATGGGAACAATCCAAAACAGTCTCCCTGACTTGTAGCAGGAAAAACCCAATGCAATATAAATATTGCGTAGACTTAGCACGACATGTAAATATTTTATAGAATCTAAAGTAAATAATGTACATATTTGAAAAGTCAGTTTGTAAATATTTTATAGGCTGCAGTACGACTGGCCAGTGTGGAACCTGGTGTGCTTGGAGCCTCACACAGGACCGATGGCAGGAAGGGGCAAGGCCAAAGGAAATCAGAATTGGACATCTTGTATGATGCATCAAAAAGCATCTCTCTTTTTCTGCCTCTGCCTGGCCATTTCTTTCTTTCTTTTTTTTTTTTTTTTTTAACATTTATTCAGCTTTGAGACAGAGAGCATGAACAGGGGAGGGTCAGAGAAAGAGGGAGACATAGAATCTGAAACAGGCTCCAGGCTCTGAGCTGTCAGCACACAGCCCGATGCGGGGCTCGAACCCATGGACCGTGAGATCATGACCTGAGCTGAAGTCGGACGCTTAACCGACTGAGCCACCCAGGCGCCCCCTGGCCATTTCTTTGAACACACAACCTATTCTCAAATGAACTTTCTACAGCAACTCGGGACCAACTCTTTCAGCCTGAGAAGCTGCCGGAAAGAGAACGGAACTGGGTCAAGAGCAGCACGTAAGACCCTAAATGACTACCTCAAATTCTATTCATGTGTTTCTTTATTGTCTGCCTCCCTTACAGAATGCAAATTCCAGGAAGGTTGATTTTACATATCCCCAGTGCCCAACAGTGCAGATCCATACTAGGCGGTCAGTGACTATCGCTTAAATGAAAACGTGGTGAGATTTGACATCAAATTGAATGCCTCTTCCACCGCACAAGTTTCAAAACACTGCAGTCAGCATCTAGAAGGCCCCATCCCGAAAAGGTCAACATTTTTAATCCATAACTCAGGTAAACATTTGTGCGTTTATCCACCTCGATTATCGAAATAGCCGCAGTCACCTGTGTGAGGAGATGTTGTTGCTGTTTGCTTGGAATTAGAAGGAGGTATTTTGGATCACAGGGCCCCAGGGTGGATGCCACTGTAGTGGAGAGTCGTTTTGGAGGCCTTGGGAGGAGCGAGAGGCACGCTGCAGATGGGGAGGGAGGGGCAAAGCCAAGACAGGAGGGAAATTGGAAGATCCTAGAAGATCTTTACTGCCTTCGCAAGTTTGCCCCCGAAGTACCCCTTCGCGAGCATAACCGTTAAAGCAGCTATGAATCGTTCCAGAATCTGTACTCCATTTTGAATACAACCTGTAATAATAGGAAACACGTAGTACTTACCACATTCCAGGCACTGTTCAAACTGCTTTACATCGATTAATTCGTTTCATCCTTAGAACAACCCCGTGAGTAGTAGAAAGTAAAGGTGCAACAGAAATGCGGAAGATTATGTGCCTGGATTATCTGGGGATTTTAATTAACCATGCTCCTTTCACCCATGAGTATCAAACACTGGTGTCAGTGGTTCAAACGTGTTCCTCCTGGGGGCGCCTGGGTGCCTCAGTAGGTTAAGCGTCCGACTCTTGGTTTCTGCCCAGGTCATGATCTCACACTTTGTGGGTTCGAGTCCTGCTTTGGGCTCCGTGCTGACAGAGCCTGCTTGGGATTCTCTGTCTCCTTCTCTCTCTGCCCCTCCCCTGCTCTCTGTCTCTCTCTCTCTCCCTCTCCCCAAAAATAAACTTAACAACAACAACAACAACATGTTCCTCCTTCTAGATACTGACTGCTTATTCCTATGTGTGTGTGTGTGTGTGTGTGTGTGTGCATCACATGGCTGGCCCTCAGTTTGTTAGTTGCCCGTGAAACCACGTGATGCCCTGAACTGCATCCAGTAGCAGATTTTCCCTCAGCATTCACAGCACAGTGACTATCAGCTGGCTTTTTTTTTTTCAATGTTTATTTATTTATTTATTTTGAGAGAGCAAGTGTATGCGTGGGGGAGGGGCAGAGAGAGAAGGAGAAAGAGAACCCCAAGCAGGCCCTGCGCTGTCAGCCCAGAGCCCCACAGTATGTATGGGGCAGGCAAGGGACAAGGGAAGAGACAAAGAAAGAAGAGGAAAAAAAAATTTGTTTCATTTCTGACATCGCTGTTAGAAGAGCACAGGCAATTGGCAATCACGGCCAAGCTTTATAAAAATTCTTTTCTCAACTTGAAACCAAAGCCGTAGATCCTCTACAGCGGGGGACCGACGGAGATCTGTGCTGCCTTATACGTGTTCAACGGAAAGAACAGCAGTCTTCCCACATCCTACCTGGTGATATTCTGAGATGGGCATGAGATGCGATGCAAACCACGGTGTGCCTGTCACACAGATCACACTGCTGTGAGGACTGTCCCCACCCACTGTGCCACTCTACCCCGGTTCCAGAATGCTGTACACAAGGCCACAAGTGAGCTAGACATCTCACGGGATGGGATGGAGGCATGTCGTGGACCCGTGTTTCGTTTGCGATGCCAGAGAAGGAGACGGGACTCCCAGAGCTCTGAATTTACACGACGGGCCTTTCCCCAAGGGCAGCTGCCGAGGAGGGGACACGCTGCTCCCTGCTCCTCTTGGTTCTGTGACCAGGCCCTTGAGTCCTGCCACCGAGTCCAGACAAATGGAACACACTTCCTCCTCCTTCTACGCGTATAGCAGTAGCCTGCGCTAGGCTTCGGCATCACCTTGCTTCTTCCTCGGGTCATTTATTCTTGACAGGTTCTAACTCAGGTGGAGCCCTGTACATTCCACATCGCTGCCAGGTAACCCCAGACTTTGGAGCCGAACACAGCTCGGCTTTGTTAATATCCTGAGCCCCCAGAAACATTTAACTGTCACGGAACCGCACTTGTACGTGGATGCCTTTTACTGACGCTTTCAAGGGCGTGGAATTGAACACAAAGTGTTTTTGTTTTCTTTGTGTTTTACTTTTCCTTTGCCTTATTTTTTTCTTTTGTCTTATTTTCGTTGACTTTGCCTGCCTTACCTCGTGAGGCTGAAAACACCAGGAACAAGAAGATCCCTTTTTGTTTTGTTTGGATAAACAAACACTAAATGAGCGACTACTGGTTGCTAGATTTATGGTGCCTCTATGGATTGAGAGCTGGAGCAAACACCCATTCTACCCCTATTATGTGGCAATCGCTAGAGAAAATTTGTGTCCGGGGAGCAACAGGAACAAGGACAAGAGGTTCCCAGCTCGGACAGAGCCTGGAGAAGGTGGCTGGAGAAGTTCCGGTTGATCGAGTTTCTGCATTTGTATTCTCAATGTACCACCTTGACACACTCAGATTTAGAGTGACACGGGGCTGGGTTCAAATGACGGCCCTGACTCTTACTATCTGCATGAGTCAGGGCAGACTGAGGGCTGTAGCACATTCCCCACATCTCAAAGGCCATGTCGGCAATCCCTGCCGTACTAGCAAGGTCGTAGCAATCAAGTCACCAAAGTGCTGTGAATACTGGACACCGTGGCTATGACTACAGCTTCGACCTCCTGGGTAAAGCGAGGACTTCTATGCTGGAGGCCTGCATGCTTCTCTGTCACCTGGAAGCACTTCAGTCACCTGGTGCCTTAGTCACATCAGGCAACTGGTCAGCAAGCATCTGATGTGCGTGGGTCTGGGAATCCAGCTGTGGTCTCTGTCCTGACGGAGAGGCACTGCGTCCTCAGAAGAGACTATAATGCATCGCGTGGCTTCCTGGGTATCCTCATCTTGAAGAATCCTTTACAGTAAATTGTATGCGTGTTAAGAGAGCATCAAGTATTTCCCCCTTTCTTTAAGCAGATTAATTTAAGCAGGTTGCTTCTAACTTTTGGATCTCAGGTGTTTTCTTGGAGCCCTGAAACGTTACTCTTTTTTTTTTTTCGCGCCTGGGGAATAACAAAAGACCAGGTCAATAAGGAATGACCTTGCCCTGCTGTGTTGCTTCCAGAGTGTGAGGTCGTCCAACATAAAATACTCCAGATACGCTTCCTGGTACAACACGCCTCGAAAATTATATGCTTTCAACTCAAGGCATAATTGGATACAAGAAACTAATGTTCGTGCTGTTTTATAACATGTTTCTCATAGCCTGTGGCCTTTCCTCCCACCTTCCTCCCCCTTCTTAAGCACACAACTGTTTCAGAGAAGAGATTAAACCTCAAAAGAATCTGGGTGTAATCTCTGAGCGGCGATGGATTTGTCAGGAAAACCCTGTCTCCACAGCAGGCTGGATACTATTACCCTGCACCCCATTTGTCACTGAATCCGGACTGCCAGTGTTTTTACAGACAGTCTGGATGAAAAAACAAAAAAAAGAAAGAAAGAAAGAAAAAAAGAAAGAAAGATAAAATTTGTGGATGCCCCAGTGTCCTCCCCGTAATCTGACGATGCTAACCTTTGGTGTTAACGGCGTGGAAGCTACAGAGCTGCCCCTTTGGAAACTGAAAACAAGGGCATGTAAGAGAAATCAAAGAACTAATATCAAACAAGCCATACCGTTTCTCTCATCCATTCTGTTGTCTGAGTACCCTCCACGCTTTAGTCTGAGAGATCACTTGAGATTCTGGGGGCCTTTCAGGAGATTATCGGTATCAGTTAAAGCTTTGAAGTAGGGGCTGCTGGCATCTCATTACCGACAGAGATCAAAAACCAAAGCTGGAGTGCAGTCCCCGGCCTGTAGGGCCTCATTCACACGCCGCAGAAGCACTAAATTATCAAAGCGGGGGACAATCTTTCCGTGCTACCTGCTTGGCTCCGAATAACTCTTCC
Source organism: Panthera tigris (assembly GCF_018350195.1). Lineage (NCBI taxonomy): Eukaryota > Metazoa > Chordata > Mammalia > Carnivora > Felidae > Panthera > Panthera tigris. The sequence continues at coordinate 26,513,743 of NC_056666.1, forward strand.
CACCTCCTACTGCCTTTCTCTTTCTTGTTCTTGCTTTTCCCGCAGCTTGTGCTAATTCCCTCCGCTCTTCCTAAATCGAACAAGTCTTAAAAGTTGGAATGGCAGTTCTCCTCAAAGTGGAGAACCTATTTTCAACACTTTTGCACAAGACACAAATGAAGGCTCCGCGAGGTTGAATGATTTAAGTGGAGAATGTGCTTTTGATGGAAAAATGTTCCAGCAGCAGGTCTCTCTGCGGCTTTTTGGTGGCATGGTAGGCTTAGCCCTGGAGGGAGATCGCTTTCCTTATGGTCCAAACCTGGTACCGAAGGGGCCCAAAGTGTACATAAGCTTTACCTCACCGTATTTGTGAATCTAGACCGGTAGTTAGCACAGAGTCTCCTACCCTCGGTGCTATGACCTGGTGGGCAGTTTGCTAGGAAGGGAGGATGAGATAGGAAATCTAAGCAGCTGTCCTGACTGCTGTTCAGATCGTCCAGAAAACTTTTTACCTCTGGGAGGCAAGGTGAAGGTCAGGTTATCATGGAACAATGATGCAAGCCATTGTGAAAACTTTCTCCTCCCTTGGCTTTCTTCTTCTTGCCTCCTTTGCTATTCTGGCCCTGCTCTTCTTCTGTAAGATGCCAATTATTGCTGTTGTATGGAGGTCAGATTCACTCAAGAAAACACCAACCCTGAATCAATCCATCCACCTTCTCAAATCCCGTACCTCCCCTGTCAGATGAATCCTGCCCCTCGACTGTCAGATGCTGCTGGAGAAAGTCACATAACTATATTTTCATGGTCTCCAACGTCAGTCTGGTCGTGCAGAACTTCTGTGTTTCTTCAGCTAGCTCCCTGCCATTCTTCACCTTGAAAACCTTTCCTTTCTTCTTAATGTCTATTTAACCACCTCCCCCCAATACTCTTGACTAATGAACTTGTGCTTCACCGTGATGAAAACAAAAGCCATTGGGCAGGGTCTCCCTCAAATTCCAACCTACCCCATCTCTCTGACCTGTACATTTTCTCGCACTCTGCCTGAACTTGTTCCTTCTTTCAAGTTTCCATAAGATGTAAGTTCTTCCTCTTGACCATGGCCATCGCCAACCGTTTTGTTGCTCAAGACTCAACCCCTCCCCACTTACAGGAGTTTCAACCCATCCTTCCTCCTCCTACATTTGCAGTGTCTCCCATTCACCTGGCTCTTTCTCACTTGCATTTGTATGTGTTCAGATGTCTTCCACCTGAAGAGCAGCAAACAAACCCATTCTTTGACCCCATGTTTCCTTGCAGTCACTGTTTTTTGACCCTGATTTTCTTCTCAGTCAAGATTCTTAAAGAGCTATCCAAACCAAGTGTCTCCATTGCCTCATCTTCTACCTCCTCCTCATCCAATCACAGTTTTGTCTTAGCTACCACCATGCCACTGAAACTCTTCTCCCTAAGGAAAGCAATGCCTGTCTTCCCATCCAACCAACAGTTGCTTTAGTTTGTATCTGACTTGTCTTCTCATTGGCGTTCACCATAATTAAAAGTCCTTTCTCCCTGGAAGACTTTGTCTCCTTGGCTTTCTTTGATGCCAAGTTCTCTTTATTTTTTTCTTTTATCTCCCTGGTGTTCCCCAGAGAAGATTCCACAACATAGTAGGTGGCTAATCAATTTTTGAACAAAGAACTTGCATTTTGGGTCCCTTTATTTCCTGTTTCCTATTATTTTCTCTTTCTTTTTTATTCCCCTCTACTGTGCCATGGATCCATCAGCTTCCTGCTCTCTGGTGGGAGATGGGAAGGAACTCTGGCCTTTACCCTACCTTGCATGATGTAAACCCAGTGGTCTGAATATATATATAGTAAGTACCCAATAGAGCCCTGGCCTGGGCCCTGATCTGTGATCAGGAAACTACCTGAAGGGAAGGTGCCATTGAATGCAAGTACATGAGCTGGATCATAATTGCTCAGGAAATGAAGAGGCCTTTTTGGCAACATGTTATCAATTCATCAAAACTAGGGGCCTCTAGGGGACATATCTGCTTTCTTTTTTGAAGTCGCTCAAAATACTTATTATTTCTGCATATTTTTTGGTGGCTGAATCCCCTCCACATGTGACTCTATATGGAAATTATGAAATGCAACTTTAAGCCTAATTTTTGGAAAAGTCAACATTTTCTTTCTATTAACAGAACCAGGATGTCTGTGGTCAAATGGAGGCAAGCAAGAAGTTTTGCTTGCATAACTCTACCTCTTGTTTTTCCTTCCTTCCTTCCTTCCTCCCTTCCTTCCTTCCTTTCTCTTCCTTCCTTCCTTCCTTCCTTCCTTCCTTCCTCCCTCCCTCCCTTCCTTCCTTCCTTCCTTTCTCTTCCTTCCTTCTTTCCTTCTTTCCTTCCTTCCTTCCTCCTTCCCTTCCTTCCTTCCTTTCTCTTCCTTCCTTCCTTCCTTCCTTCCTTCCTTCCTTTCTCTTCCTTCCTTCCTTCCTTCCTTCCTCCCTCCCTCCCTCCCTCCCTTCCTTCCTCCCTCCCTCCCTCCCTCCCTCCCTTCCTTCTTCCTTCCTTCCTTCCTTCCTTCCTTCCTTCCTTCCTTTCTCTTCCTTCCTTCCTTCTTTCCTTCTTTCCTTCCTTCCTTCCTTCCTTCCTTCCTTCCTTCCTTCCTTCCTCCTCCCCTTCCTTCCTTCCTTTCTCTTCCTTCCTTCCTTCCTTCCTTCTTTCCTTCCTTCCTTCCTTCTTTCCTTCCTTCCTTCCTTCTTTCCTTCCTTCCTTCCTCTCTCCCTCCCTTCCTTCCTTCCTTCCTCTCTCCCTCCCTTCCTCCCTCCCTTCCTTTCTCCCTTCCTTCCTTCTTTCCTTCCTTCCTTTCTCTTCCTTCCTTCCTTCTTTCCTTCCTTCCTTCCTTCCTCCCTTCCTTCTTTCCTTCCTTTCCCTTCCTTCCTTCTTTCCTTCCTTTCCCTTCCTTCCTTCCTTCCTTCCTTCCTTCCTTCCTTCCTCTTCCTTCTTTCTTTCTTTCTTTCTTTCTTTCTTTCTTTCTTTCTTTCTTCTTTCTTTCATTTTGCTAGCACTATAATTGCCCCTGGTCATGGGGGAGAAGACAGCACAAATAAGTAAACTAAAAATATATTTGAATTATGAAGGGCATACTTTGTGCCAAGGGCCATGCTATGTGCTTTACATCTATCAGGCTAACCTTCACATCTGTAAGGTAAATATTATTATGTCCATTTTACAAATAAAAAACCCAAAAAACCTGAGGTTAGAGAAGAGCCATGTAGGCCATGTAGGTGGCAAGTCAGAAAGCCAGGATTTGAACCAGCTCAGATGGTCTCACAGTCACTTCATGGCCTCATAGGCCTCCACATGCTACTCTCATCAAGGTCAGCTCTGACCATCATATTGATGAACCCACCAGATACAATGTTCAGGATCAGTATATTTAGCCAGTAATGCGGCTGCATTTATACTTAACTACCACAGATCATCTCATGTCCTGTTCCTCTCTGTGGTGTTAAGAACAACAAAAGAGTAAATAAAGGAGGAAGAAAAAAGAGGGTAGATCCTTTCTCAGTGTAGATCCTCAGTCATTCAATTAAACTTTTTTTTTTTTTGAGAGAGAGAGAGAGAGAGCATGAGATGGGGAGAGGGGGCAGAGGGAGAGAGAATCCCAAACAGGCTCCACACCCAGCACCATGTGGGGCTCGATCCCACGACCCTGGGATCATGGCCTGAGCCAAAATCAAGAGGCAGAGGGAGGCTCAACCAACTGAGCCACTCAGGCACCCCAATAAAACCATTTATTGAGCAAGGCATTTTACTAGGTACTTGGGAGACACAAAGATAAATAAAAGCCATCAGGGAGTTTACAATTTAGAAGAGGAGATAAGGCATGTGTCCAGAATCACAAAATTATGAGGAAGGATGTGATCTAAGCCAAGGAGAAGTTCAAAGGGCTCTGCAGGTGAGGAGAGTAGAATGATATTCAGGAGATGCGGGTTCAGGTTCACATCATCAAGAATGGACACTTCCAAAAGCACAGAACATTCTCTGTGCTTGGGGGGAATGCAGTCCCATGTGAGAACAAAACCATAGACGGAAGGACAGAAATAGTGGAAAAGAAAGTGTGGCAGGGAGAAACCAGTATTGAGTATAAAGTTAAATCACATTTTACAATATTCTGAAACTATTTTTTTGTCTCTCTCCCTCTCTGTGCCTGCGAAAGACAGCCATGTATGAAGGGGGAGGGGAGAGAACACACACACATAAAGATCTGAATCAGAGCAAATCTTTGGCCACCAAAGCCCTCTGGCCGAGATGAGAGATGCCACAACCCCTCCAGTGTTTGACTGCCACGGGGACAGGGCCCTCAGGAATGTGCCACCAGGAGGAAATGGAGCCTGGTTCAAGTAACTCTGAAGCCAGATTTGGGCTGAGATTGCCCCGAGGGTGCCCAGAGAAACAGGAGCAAAAGGAGATAATAAGCAAAATGGCTTGGCGGGTTTTTTTCACTCCCTCCTTCTATCATGGAGCTTAACAGACAGGCCTTTCTGTGTCAGTGCACACACTTCCCTGGGGTCTAGCAGGGGAGGGGGCGGGGGCTTATGAAACTGAGATTGGATCTGAAGGGTATGTAGTTTCTATTGTGGGGTTGTCGGGACAATGAGGGTGAACAAAGAGGAAGATAACGGGCATCCGGAGCATTTGCTGAAGCGTGAAGAAGGGCCAAAAATATCCCTACCGATTGCACCCCTGTCGGATTTGTGCCACTTTCTAATGTCAGTGAATCACTTCTGCTTGTTGAACCATAAACCCCAGACAAAGTGCGTGCCCCAGAGTCTCCAGGTAGCCCTGTTTGGGCTGCCTGTAAGGATGCTTTGAAGATAGAGCTCCCAGATATGCGGCACACTAACAGTAGTGGGGAGGAAGTACATTTGCCCCATTTGGGCATGATGTGCCGTTTCTAGGATTAGGGCAAAATATGTATGTGGGAGGAGAGTGGTGTTTCCTCATTAGCTACCTTCGAAACTGGAGGGCGTCTTATTGAGGGAGGGCTCATTTCTGTCCCCGCTATGTAAGATGTTGCAGGGAAAGGTAGGGCAACAGCTGAAGGGCTGATGCGTTTGTTGGGCCAAAACTGGGCCCAGCAAATAGCTGACCGGTTCTAAACTTGTCCTTTTGCTCTCTGGCTCTCTCCCAAAAGAGAGCTGCATGTTTTATTGCTGTCATCTGTTTGTGTTTCAGACACTTATCGCTCGGGGAGGCTCACACTGCCAAACTTGGTGGTTCGTGCCCAAAGCTCCTCTCTGGGGGAAAGAACAACTTTTGTCAAACCGTGAACTGTCTTCTAAACAAGACTGATCTATGAATACAGAAGTGGATCCTCAAAGCCTTGGCTCGAATTGCGGTCAGACTAATGTGGAGGGCATTTGGACTGAAGTCCAGTCTCATGCAGAGTTCCTGGCATAATCCCAGTCCTCCCTGCTTCCTGAGCTGCCTTCAGGTTCAGCTCTGGTCACATCTTCCAGACTGAGAGCCGGTGATGCCCTTCCCCCACCGCACCTAGCCTCTCTGGGTCTCTCTGAAATGGTTCCTTGGTCAAGAAGGTAAGAGGTCAAGGACCTCACATGTGAAGGTGGCAAAAACAGTTGTGGGATGAAAGATGAAGGGACAGTGCGTATACTTCCCTTAGGGCTCATGGCCAAGGAGAGAGGAATCAACTTGTTCCAAGAAGGTAAGATGATTCTGGATGAGGTTCAGTAGCTACAAGCATAACCCTTAGTATCTCAGGGCTCTCAGAAGACTGGAAAATATCTTTGTGCAGGAAGTACATATTATGCTAAAGGACAAAAGTCCTTGTACTTCAAAATGTATACGTATATGTGTGTATCAATGAAAATAATATTGGGTCAGTTTCTGCATGGTATACAATCATTCATTCAACAAATAATTACTGAATGCCTACTAAGTACCAAGCACTGTTCTGTGCTGTGAGGATACGACAGTGACCAAAACAAAAATTTTTCCCTCAAGGAGGCAGGAGAGGGGAATAAACAAATCATCAATTATGGTACTTCATATGACATTCAGTAATAAATTTAAGGAGAAAACAAAACCACAGAGAGCTGTAGAGAATTCTAGGGACCAAAGAAGACTTGAAATTTTAAAAATGATGGTTGGGGCAGGCCTCACAGAGGAGGTGGCATTTGACAGAGATATAAGTGGAGAGGAACAGCCATGCAGCTATCTGGAGAAAGGACTTTCTGGATGTTCATTCATAATAAAATGCATCTCAAAACAGCCAACAAAATACAGTTTTTTCATCAGTGGCCCCAAGTCTAAAAACTTCACCTATCTCTTTGAGGCCTCCTATTTTGCAAAGATACTGAGACAGAGGGGCTGGCCACACCCTGGGCAGGGGGAGTCCCTCTCCAAATAAAACAGAACGTGTCACAGGGAAGAATCAGGAAGTTTCTAGGTGGCCAGGGGCAGAGCGCAGCAACTGTGTGTCTCCAAGCAAAACCACATACACATCAAGCAACCAAATTAAATGATGGAAATAGGAAAGGGGCTCCCACCAAACGGTCACTTTTTATATCCTCTTCCTTCCTCCTTTCATCCAATTTTCAATAATGTTCAGTTCGATTCAGATACAAACTATTAGCAAATTGTGTGAATAAATGGCTCCCAGTATCACACCAAATTGTGTACGTTGTTCTGTAGACACTTGAATGCAAAACAGAGGAAAGGACACATGACTAGTCTAGGTCTTGTCTCCAAGGAGAGGCCAACAGAATTAACTCCAGGGAGTAACCTCTGTAGTTAGTAAAAATGAGCAGCCCTCATCCTCTACTCTAAAAACCTATGGAACTTGGTCTCTCTTTCTCTGGCTTTCATGGTCACATGAGAGGAGAACACAGTGGCTCCATTCTGCTGTTGAGGTCCCACGGCATCTAGCATGAGACGAATGGCACTCTGAGCACCATGACCTCTTTCAGAGGCCTTAGGATTCACTTCTCTGCCCCTGGCCTGACAACCATCAACCAAATAAATGCAGGCAACACCCCCACTGCTCAACGTTAACAATCCACACAGGGTTCCCTGATGTAAAAACTCATGTGATCAGAATCCATGGCAGGTAAGAACCCACATAAGAATCTTCCTTTAATAGGTACAATGGAGCTATCCAGCCCGAGGTAAGGAATGGTGTGTGTGTGTGTGTGTGTGTGTGTGTGTGTGTGTGTGGCAGGGTGGAGGGCGGGGTGGTTTGTGACTGGAAGGGGATTTGTGGGGATTTGTGAGAAGAACCTCAAATTCTATCCTCACCCCTACTCTAGCAGAGTCCCTTTGGTAATTTGCTGGCTCTTTATTTGCCTCAGTTTCTTCATCTATAAAACAGACCATGAAAATAGGCCTACCTCATCATACTGTTATGAGAGTTAAATGAGTTAATATTTGTAAAGCACAACAGTTCCTGGAATATAGTAAGCACTTCATAATAAGTCTTTTTATTATTCTCAAGGAACAAGAAAAGATCTGTATCTCTATTCTCTGCCTTCCTGTGTATTTTTTTTTTCATTTTATGAAACCCAATCTCAGATTCTGCTGAAGAGGGACTGCAATATGAAAAAGGAAAGGCATAGCTCTCTCCATGGAAGACAGAACCTGATGGAATGTCTTATTGAGTCATATTTTAAACACACTTCCTTCTCCTCCTCCCCCTCCTCTTCCTCCTCCTCCTCCTCTTTCTCCTCCTCCTTCTCCTTCCCTCTCCTCTTCTTCTTCTTAGAGAGGAAGGAGGTGGGAATTGTAATTCTATACATATTTTAAAGTGTACCAAACAGGGGCGCCTGGGGGGCTCAGTTGGTTAAGCAACCGACTTCGGCTCAGGTCACAATCTCATGGTCTGTGACTTCGAGCCCCGCGTCGGGCTCTTGCTGACAGCTCGGAGCCTGGAGCCTGCTTCGGATTCTGTGTCTCCCTCTCCCTCTCTGCCTTCCCCGCCCCCCGCCCCAGCATACTCTGTCTCTCTCTCTCTCTCTCTCTCTCTCTCTCTCTCTCTCTCACAAATAAAGTAAAAACATAAAAAAATTTCTTTAAGTGTACCAAACAGTAGCAGTATTGTTCTGTACAGTCTATTTTACTTTAGATTTGCCCACATATTTACCATGCTCATTGTTTTCCATTGCTTCCTATATCTCCAACCTTCTATTTGAGATTATTTTCTTTCTAATCCTCACTTCTATATTTTCTATTCATTTGACTCTCTGTTCTTCATTCTATATATTTTCTTCTGGTTTATCTTCCACTTCACTAATACTTTCTTCAGCTGTGTCTAAACTGCTCTTATACCCATTTTTTAAGCTCATAATTTTGGCTTTATATTTTTCAGTTCTAGAGTTTCTATTTGCTTCCTTTTCAAATATTTTTTCATCATCTTTCACGCTTTCTAATTTTTTTTCTAAAGTTTTTGAATTTTTGGTCTTTTTTCCCCCTTGAACACACAAATAAAGTTACCTTAAGGAATATTTCTGGTAATTTCACCACCTGGAGTCCCTCTGCATTTAGGTCTCCTTTGCATTGTTCCTTGCAGTTTTCATTTATGTTGTCTAGTCTCTTTTTTTGCTTTGATATCTTCTATTTCTGTACTGGATATTGTATTTGAAAATCTATAAAAATTAAATGAGAGCTTTTCTTCCAGCTAAGTTTTTTTTCTTTTTTTCCAGGCATCTGGGTACACTAGATGTATTGGATCATCTTAATCCAATTTCAGGGTCTAGGATTTTCTGTGCCACCCAGATTATTTGAAGCTGAGTTACATCCATTTGAGAACTAATTTACCTTTCTCTGGGTATTTCTCCTTCCTAGGTCTTCAAGATTGAAGGGTTTTTCAGGGCCTCCCACACATGGTAAGCCTTGGACATCTTTTATTTGTTCCCCCATCCCCCTGAGGCTTCTGTCCTATTCTTGATTGGGTTTGATTAAATCTTATTTTGATTAGCTTTTAGATACCTTCAAGAAGATGTTTTAAATAGTTTTTCAGATTTTCGGATTGTCTTCAGCAAGCGAATTTGTTCAAATTGTCCCAAGGATACTATTATTTGTTACTCCTTCCACTGAAACATTTTACTGGGGTGCTGTAAATGGTATGGCTGAAAGATCTATACACAAGTCCTGTCTTTACTGCTAATAAACAGTATGCACTTGGGCAAATAACCTTAGTTTTTTGGATTCTATTTCTCTTTTACATCAGGAAATTTAATTAGATGATGCTTAATGTTCCTTCAAAGTCCAAAATTTTATGACTTCTTGGTTTAGGACTTTCCAAAGAGAAAAGTAGAATACATTAAGAACAGAGTTCTTAAACTTGTAGAAGTTTAAACTAACTAAAAGTATCAAATATGTTTGCATTATTCTAATCCCAGTATGTTTTTTAGGAAAATGTTTCTTAATATTAAAGCTAGTGACTGATTTCAACATTCTTTTTTTTTTAAGTTCATTTATTTATTTTGAGAAAGAGAGAGAGAGAAAGAGAGCAGGTGAGGGGCAGAGAGAGAGGCAGAGAATCCTAAACAGGCTCCAGGTGGTCAGCAAAGAGCCTGACACGGTGCTGGATCCCACCACCGTGAGGTTATGACCTGAGCTGAAATCAAGATTCAGTTGCTTAACCGACTGAGCCACCCAGTTGCCCCTCATCATTCGTTTATCTAAGGATGTAGGAAGCCTGAAGCCTATCTGTGTCATCAAGATCCACTTGTATGGTAGCAACCACTCCAGTTTTTTAGAAGAGAAAATCAAGTGTAAGTGATTGTTGGCCAGGGACTGGGGAATTCTAAAGGCAAAAAACCGAGCTTGAAGTCACTAACTGCTTTGTTGCAGGTACCTCCCTTAGAGCTGGAGGATCAAAGAAAAGAGGACGGAATTACTGAAGCATAGAAGCTTGGAAGAAGGGTCTGTAGAGGCAAAACTCAGACCTCTGTGCAGAGGACCTGCTGGTGGCTCACGTCTCAGGAACTTTGAGGAAAATCTCCGGGGACTAGGACTCAGCCTTGAGGAGAGTCCCTGTTGGCTAGTCGGGGGTTGCTGAGGGAGCACAATTAGGCTGGTTCTAGGAGTGCTGAAGAGCAGCCAACTAGAATCAATGGCTGCTACAGGAACAAACCGCTTCTGTCCAGGGAAAGACACACACAAAAAGGAGCCAGTCTCTTCTCTCTCATCCAGCCTTACGGCTTCTCTCTACTGCCCCCAGCTGGCAGAGCCTCCAACAGAACCTGCAGGCAAAGGAGAAACCCTGCCCCAGCATCACAAAGCCTATTATAAAAGGATAGGTTTAAACTTGACCGACAATATTTTAATAACCAGTACGCCATCTTATCAACCTGTAGTGGCTCTGGTTTATTTTGTTATGCTGTCGCTGTGGATTATTGGAATTTTAAATAATAACCTGTGTTTATGCTCCAGGTGTTTATGTTGTTTTACCTGGACACGGTATGTCTACATCAAACATGGGTGCCCTAATACATAGCAAAAGAAGTCAAACTTCCAGAGCAATAATTGACAAGGTAACCACTTTAAGAAGCAAAAGCTTATTTTTTATTCCTGTTTTCAACCTTTCTATATTTTGCTATTTAATAAATTATCTTGGGCTGCCTGGGTGGCTCAGTCATTTGAGCAACCAACTCTTGATATCAGCTCAGGTCATGATCTCATGGTGCACGGGATTGAGCCCATGTCTGGCTCTGTGTTGACTGCATGGAGACTGCTTGGGATTCTCTCTCTCTCTCCCTCTCTCTCTGTCTCTCTCTCTCTGCCCCTCCCTTACTAGTGTGAGCTCTCTCTCTTTCTCTCTCATAATAAATAAATTAAAAAAAATTACCATACCTTAGCTTGTACAACACTCATTCGCTGTACTGTAATATACCATTAGAAAACAATTCTTGCCCCTATATCCCCAAGCTAGCAATATTTGAAACATCAGTTTATTGTACTGAGTCTCCGAAGGGTCTCTGTGATTCATACACTCTAACATGAGCTTCTGCCTAAATACAGACAGATTCCAAGGGAGTCTTTCCTCGAGTGACCTGTGATTAATCTGGTTACTTGTAAACAAATAAGCTTCCTTCTGCTTTAGTTTGCTGCATTTCTCCGTCCCTTCCTTTCTTTGCCACCATAAAAGGACTGGCTCACATCGTGTTAAAAGTCACATTTCATTACAATGCACTCCACAGTGGGGTTTAAGTTATTTTTATTATTGTGGAATTTGTTATCTCTAGTGATGTTTCTTGCTAATCAACTATCTTAATTAGGTTTCCCAAATCCTTATGTTACCCTGAGACTCATTGAAACATCCATGTTTGTTTTGTAATAAATGAGTTATTTCTATATGGTGGAATGCTCTGGGTTTTTTCCAAATCAGCTGAAGAGATGAGAGCTGAAACTTATACCCCCAAAATCAACATGAGAACTAACATCTATGCAGCTTAATATCCTGATATGTTTACCAATATAGAGCAACCGGCATCAACCAAGACCAAAGCAGAGCATTCATTATATCAATGAAATATAGGCTTTGCTATCTGTTAAGAATCATGATACTAAGAAAGACATCAAGGCATGACGTTGCTTGGCACCAGCAACCAGTCAATCAGATTTCTTTCTCCAGTTGCAAACAATAGACATCTTCTTCAGTAAGTGTAAGTTGACAGAATTTATGATAAAATATTTAACAGTGCACAGCTTCTCTGAAAGGGCCACGGCAACAGTCTTGGAGGCAATGCATCCAGGAACAGCGCCCAAATCACACACTAGAACCACTGTGGTGAAAAATGCGATGGCCCTCGAATTACAGGGCATACAATTGCAGTCAAGCAAGATGAATAAGCTCTAGAAATCTGTACAACATTGTACCTATGGCCAACAATGGTGCATGGCACATTTAAAAAAATTAAGAAGGTAGGTTTTATGTTAGGTGCTCTTACCACAGTAAAATTCAAAATTTTTCAATAAATAAAAATAAAAGGAGTCCAAGGTACAGACACTGTAAATTGTCCTTTTGATACTGAGTTCTGACCTCTACAAGTAGAAATGCTGCTTCTATCATGTCCGGAAGCCTGAAGCTTTCTGCTTTGTCTGTGGGTTCTGGACAGCATTTCTTCCTGATATACTCCTATGTGACCGCGTCTGGTTGGTTGAGTCTAGCTCACATCCCCTGTGCCCTGGCTGCCAAAGAGGCTGAAAAAGCATGTTTTTGCCTGCACGGAAGGCTGAAGGAGCAAGTCTGGGAGGCACTGACTCATAAGATAGGGAATTCCCAAGTACAAGATGAATGTTTAAATGTACTGGCTCTTAAAAGGAATGGAAAACGCCCAAGTCATTTTTCCACGTGTGATACTTAACATCTACATCCTCATATCTCAGGGTGCTGATGAAAATGAAGATTTCTGGGTCCTATGGCCAAACCCAACGAATTGGAATCTCTGCAGGGGAATTGCCACCTCTGTTCCCTATAGGCTTCTCAGATCATGGTGATGAATGCTACTGAGTGAGAAGCTGACGCAGTTTACATTTTCAAAAGCACTTTGAAAAATTGTACTTGGTAGACTTTGAGTGGATGAGATAAAACTATCACTGCTACCTCAGTCAGAGATCAAAATCTCTGCAATTCTATACAGAAAAGCCTTCTGCTATGGACAAGAGAAACGGTCAATATCTTCTCTTCTTTCCAGGGAGGAGCATCAAAGGAGAGAAAAGAAGATAGTATGACAGTGTGTTTGGGAGCATGGGCTCTGAAGCTGGACTGCTTGGGTTTGAATACACTCTATCCCAATTAGCAGTGTGTGGCAGCCTGTATTTTCCAAAGCTGGCCACAGCAGCATCTCCCATCTCACGTTGCTGTTCTAGAATCTTCCAAACGCTGACATTGCCCCAGCAAGACATGGAGGAGGCAGTTTCTCCTCCTCTTGAATCAGGGCGGGCTGCTTCAACCAACGGAACATAACCAAAGTCATGCTTTGTGACTTCTGAGACAAACTCATACAAATCTTGTGCATTTCTACCTGGTCCTCTTGGGACACTCACTCTGGGAATCTAGCCATCATACTCTGAGGAAGCCCAAGCAACCCATAGACAGACTGACACAGAAGGGAACTGTGGCCCCTGGCTCACAGCCCTGGCCGATCTCCCCCGTGACTTGCCAGCCATATGAGTCATCTTGAAAGTGGATCCTCCAGCTCCCCAGTGAGCTGTCCTACGTGATACCATCTAGAGCAAAGACAAGTCATTCCTGCTGATCCTTAAAAACATAGTAGATCAGTGAAAAAAACTAAGCAACTGCAATTGTTTTAAGCCACGAAATCAGGGTGGTTTCTTATGCAGCAAGAGATCACTGATAAGGAGATGAGTTAATTAACGTCTTTGAGCTTCAGTGTCTCTGTGTGTAAAATGGGGGGTAAGAATTGTATCAACCTCATAGAATTGTAGTGAGCACCAAATGTTATTAAATGTAAGGTGCTCAGAAAATAGCCTGACTTACAATACGTGCTATCCTTGGTTTGAGAAAAGGGTTGAGGGTGGATGGGATGCAAAACAAGGACATAGGCGATCCAGAATTCCTTTGGACACAAAGTCAGATTTGCTCCAAATTTCACATATCCCAGGTGGGGCATTTTAAATTAGTTAGTACCCAAATGATAACTTTTCTTAGAACAAAAAATGAGCTTCACTTCGAATTTTCCCTATAATTTCAGCTAACCCGACTTTAATAAATACTGATTTAATCAAACAGTATTATTTATTCCTAACCATGAATCATTTATTTTATCATTTCCAAAGCAGTCTTCAGAGTCTAGATACCTGGTGTTTTTTCAAATCTCTCTTTTCCTTAGTGAACGACCTTAGCCAAGTACCTCCGTTCTCTCCAAAGACTTAGTAATTTCCAAATAAACATTTGGAAAATAAATAATCACGGATGGTACAAATGTTGCCTCTTCCTGTTTTTCCAGCGCATGGTTGTTTACCAGGAAAATAACCTGTTGGGAATAACAGAGCTGAGAATCAGAAAATCTGGCACTGCAGTTCAAATACGGGCACTAAAATGTCACAGGAACAAGGTGCCAGGGGATGGACCATTGCTCAGGGAGACAGCGGGCGAAATTAGAAGGATCTAGGAAGGCAGGTCACCCTCCTAGGGTCAGAGGATAAACTTCCATCACCTAGCAGATGTCTCTGGGACAGGGACAGATTACCTAGGTAACATGAGTCCTCTCTTTTTCCCACTATCTCAAAATACCTTTAAGATATTGTATTTCCTTTCCAAGCGCTGCATAGAAGAATGCTCCCCAAAACTTACTATCTTGCAGTTTCTGGAGGTCAGGAATTAAGGATAGGTTTAGCTGGGTGGCCCAAGGTCTTACAGGAGGTTGCACTCAAGCCACTGGCTGGGGTTCCAGTCCCAGCTGAGAGCATGACGCAGGAGGATCTTCTTCCAAGATCCCTCATATGGTTGGAGGCCAGAAGCCCCAGTTCCTTAGCAAATAGGCCTCTCCATACGACTACTCACAACATGGCAGCTTGCTTCCCATAGAGCAAGTGGCTCAGGAGTGAGAGACGGAGAAACTTGGAAGCTGAAGTAGTTTCATAACCTAATCTTGCATGTGTTATGCCACCCCTGCTACAGTATTGTATCTGTGTCACTGAATAACCCTGGTGCCGTGTGGGGTAGGACCACACAAGGGTATGGATACCAGGGGACAGGGATCACTGGGGCCATTTTCAAGACTACTTACCACAGCCGTCCCTGCGTGAAAAGCTTTCCTTTGTGTTCCTTTCAAGTCTTCTCTCGACGTTCATCTGAATCACATTTCATCTGTGTCAAAGTCTGGGAGGTAAGCTAGAGAAGGCACAAAGCCCACGGGAAGCACCCAGTCAAGTCACGTCAATGGCTCTCTAGCCAGGGGCCACCACGTATGTGGCTCTGAGCTGGACGCCACATGGGCTGCAGACACAAACAGCTGTGGCATCTGTTCCCTGAGAGCTATCGTTCTTCTGGGACAAACAAGTCAGATTGTGCACAAGACAAGGCAAAATATAGCAAATACACAATAAAGAAGTTGTGTTTACATCAAGAATATAGTGAAGTGTTATTTCGGTCATTTAAGTTTTAATTAGTAAACTGAATAAAGACATTAGCCTAGGTGATCTCAAGAATCTATTCAACTTTTAGTTTCTTGAGGATTGTATGCCCACAGAGTATGGAGAGTGGAAGGAACCCCAGCCTGGCCTCTAGGATCAAGAAGCTTCCAGAGTCGGCCAAGATGGTCTCCAGGTCCTCAAGGAACTGTGGCATGTGTGGGCTAAGAAGGGAAAGAGTGGAGGTTGAGGGATGCAGTTCATTTCCATAATTTCATTATACTTTAGTACAAAATGACTAAGTCATTTTGCAATTTCAAGAAACTTTTCTCACGTCCATTTCAAGATAAAGGTTTGGACTTACATTTCTCCTTGTCCTTTGAAAATTATACATTAATGATGCATTGTTCAGGTCTATAAGGCCATGCCTATTTTTCCCCGGGATTCTTATTTTCTTTCTTGCAAATTGGTATTTATATTGCTGCTTATTCTGAAAAGTCAACCCACTTTATTTAAAATGCTAGAGTTGTGTTCCTATTGGTGTGGGTAATAGTGAGCACTCAAGCAACATCCTGGCAAATCTGTAAAATAAAATAAAAATCCACCCAAACTGAAAAACCAGTAAGCTGGATGAGTGAAAATCATGCTGAATGTGTCCTTTCTCCTTCCACTAAACTTCTGTATTTTAAGAAATCGATTTTAATAGTGAGTAGTTTTAAGAAGTCTTTTCTTTCTCATTGTATTAGCCTATGTCTTCACTTCTTTATATGGACGGCTTTAAAAAAACAGGTACCTTCTGCAAGTTGTGCTCTGTAAATACCTTTGCTATGGGGGAAAGCCATTGTGCCCTAGACTCTGTTTCCTGGGGACAGCATCAGCGGTAACTGGGATCTTGCAGGTGTCATCCTAGACCTACCGAATCAAAATCTGCATTTTTAACAAGAGTCCCAGGTGGCTGGTATGCGCATTAAAGTTGAGAAGGTCTGTTCTAGGACCATCGCTGAGAGCAGAGGGTTACTTGTATCTCTCGATGGTATATATGCATCCAGACCAAGCTGGCAGATGGACATGGTGAGTACTTGGAACTTTCAGAGATCTCTTTCTTCCTCCTTCCCTCTTTTTCTTTCTCCTTCTTTTTCTTCCTCCCTTCCTCCCTTCCTTCCTGCCTTTCTTCCTTCCTTCTTTCTTTCCTCCCTGCCTCAACTCTCTCTCTCTCTCTCCGTCCCCCCTCCCTCCATTCCTTTCTTTCTCCCTCCCCTTTACCTGCACTGACATTATCTTTTTTATTTTTCTATGGAAATATTGAAACGATTGAGACTTGTTTTTGTTTTTCTCCATCACATGAAGCTGATCCCTTTCATCTTTGATTCAGCCAATTCCCTTCAAAGCTAAATATTAAACAGATCTGTCTCCTGACAGCTGACCCCAAATTGGGACATGCCGTGGTCCTCCCCTTGGGGGTTGAGAGCTGAGCCGACAAAGGTGGAAGAGAGACAGGATGGAGCCAGTTCCTGTCCCCTGGGGAAGCCTGAAAGTTGTGTCTCTGCCTTCACATCAGCCAAACAGCCAATAGCCAAACAACCAATAGCTTCTGGAAGGCATTCTTGTAGAAATTCCTCCTTTTGCCAGAGGGTGAAAGGGTTGCTAATTGATTTTGTCTGCCTTTCAGATGGACTTAGAGAGACATAGGGTTTGAATTCTAATAGACAGATAATGTTTTTAGATACTGGAGCAAAGTTTTTATGTACACCATGTGACCTAGCTTGACATATAAGTACTTTTTTTTGTTTTGTTTTGTTTTGTTTTTACCAGCTTGTCATTCTGTTCAGTGAAATAGAAGCAGTAAAGTTTATCGGTTTGACCACCTTCTCAAAAACGTATTTGGTTCAAAAACCATGACTTATTCACAGCAAATTAATAAAAGAAAGTCAACTCTTCCCAAATGCTTTGAGACACAGGTGGCCCGGCCTCCTACGGTAGAGATGGGTGGAGGGTGCCGACCTGACGACAGACCTCTGGCCAAAGAGAATCCGCCTCGGACTGTCTGCTGTTTCCAGGGCTGGTGCCCAAACACAGTGTGCTTTTGGCTTCACATCTGATGTGCTGTGTGTTGACACATAAAATATGGAAGACAGGAGTTAGAGAGAAGAGAAATGCCAAAGCATCAGTTTACCTTACCATTTCGTGCCCAAATGAGAGCGAGAGATTAATCTCATTCAGAGCTCCAATTTATTCCCTTTTGTTTTTCTACATCACCTTCTTCTAGCTTTCTATAATTTACATATTCCCCTAATGGGCCTAAAATCTTCCTAGATCAGGCAAGAATATGACCTTGTTGTTTTGATAACTGTTCAAAATTAATTTTTACATTTTTTTTTTAAATTTTTTTTTTCAACATTTTTTATTTATTTTTGGGACAGAGAGAGACAGAGCATGAACGGGGGAGGGGCAGAGAGAGAGGGAGACACAGAATCGGAAACAGGCTCCAGGCTCCGAGCCATCAGCCCAGAGCCTGACGCGGGGCTCGAACTCGCTGAAATCGGACGCTTAACCGACTGCGCCACCCAGGCATCCCTTTTTTTTTTTTTTTAATTTTTTTTTTCAACATTTTTTATTTACATTTTTTTTTTAAAACCTGAAGTTACTCTTGAGGTCGGCGACCAGTGGTTTTGTAACTATTATTAAAAACCAAGGGCTCCTCCTAGCGATACTGCTAAATCAATGCTACTAATCCATACTAAATCATACTACTAATTCCAGCTGCATTTGTTTTTGTTGTTTTTGTCGCCTAACAGGTCCGTTACCCTTACCAAACACATACTGAGAAGAATTATTGAGTTTTCGGAGACCAGTAATGGATGTATTTTAGCACCCTGCAGTAACTCCTTTTGACCACTAGGGGCCATTTGACTAAATTATCTTCCCGCTTCAAGGGACAGTTCCCCAGCAGACCCCTAGGGGGCAAAAAGAGGACCTGCTCCAAATATCCAAAGTGGGATATTCTTAGGGGTAGAATCAGGCTCGTCGTATTCCATGGTTCAGTATTTCTCTAATCGGTTTTAATCCTAGAACCAGTTACTGTACAAGAGCGATGCATCTACAAAGAAACTGCACTGGCAAAAGTGGAGTAGAATGAAAACGAAGTCTTATCTGCTTTAGGCAAATATTGGTCGCCTACTCCTTACCCTAAAAAAGAAATGTAGCCAAAATCACTACTGCCCTCCCCTCCGCCCCCTTCCAAACCCTCCATCCACGGTCCCCTCTTATCCTCTGGCTAAGATGAAAAAGTGCACCAGGTGCTCAACGCGGGGGTGGGGGAGGGGGAGGGTTATATTCTTTCTCCTTCCATGCCTGCGATTATGTATTAAGCAGTACCATTCCGGGCCAGGTACACCAGGCACCATGAGCTTTTTGAACGTGATTAGCAGATTTTGGAAGACACCATCTTCCTGGTTTTACTGATGTCCAGCACCAGGAAAGACTGTTGGACGCCACCGGCTAACTGCACGGGTCCTGGCTACCTACCCAGGGGGCTGCGCGCATTGGATGAAGCGAGACCAGGGCCCGGCTGCCTGGAGGAAGGCCCCTCCTTTCTTCTGATGAGGTTATAAGATGGTTCGTTTGCGAATGTGTGGAAAAAGCTTTAAAGGAAAGTACTGCAGGCTCGTTTGTTGTAATTGCATTTGAGTACTGTTGAATGTAAAATTGACACAGCCTCCTCATAATTAGAGTTGTCATCTCCAGGTCTTATTCAGAGTTTTAATCGCGCTTGAACTCGCGGATTTGCCTGAAAGCTTAGATGTTTCATCTCAAAAGGCAACTGGCTGTGTGAGTAGAACAGAGAACCCAGTGGCAAGCTAAAGTTTTCTTCCATAAAGCGTTATGTTACCGCAACGCAGTCCGGGTCATCTGGACAGCCTGTTCCTGCCACGCACAGTGATTGCTAAAGAAAGGATTTCCGGACTGGTGGATAGTTCCCCTTCTTCTAATGCCCATCGTGTTGGGATATCACGGTGAGGGCTGAATCTTCCCGGTTGGAGTCTTCCAGTGGTTTCAGCTTTTTCATTCTGGTACATGGAATTGCGGGGGAAAGTCAAGTTTGAGCTTCAGGATATGGACAGCAGACAGGAACTCTGCCTGTAAATTACAGTAAGAGGTCTGAACTCACAGGGCTTGGCAAGCAGTCGAGGTGGCCATGGTTGGCTTGGGCCCCAAGCCAAGGCCCCTACAGCGCAGGAGCCTAGCTGGGGCTTCCTCCCAGGGCCACCGCAGCTCAGCCTGTGCTTAGATGACAGACGAGCTCCTTGCCGCTTCTCCTGAATCATGGAAACAAACGGGCTGGGCCAGCATGGAATAAATGAAGCTGAAGATTAAAGAACATTTTAAGAGAGATGTGAATTCGCGATCTGGAGAGGCCCGTTTGGTCTTTCCCACTCTCTCGTATTTCAAAGTACCATCTTGTTTGGCCTTCTCCTTTCAGCCTTGGGACAGGGTGGCTGGTCAGGCAGCTTAGATCTTTTCAAGGACTTCTGGAAGCCGAAGTGCAGGAAGGACCTGGAGCCAGCAAAGGGAGAAGCCAGAGCCTTGTGTATAGACTTCTTCATCCATACCAAGAAGGTGCTCAGGCTTTGTACCTACTGCAGCCCTGAATCTTCCTGGAGACCTGAAAGTGAAGAACAGGGACACTCACAGAGCCCTAAGTTTCCCCGGTTGGTTCTACACTCTGCTCCTCTCCCCCTCCAAATTCCAACCCCCTGGATGTCAGGTTTTTTCAAGATCCATTTGAGCTCACCATAAACTGCCCATGGCAAGAACATTAATCTGTCTGTCTCTTGAGACGGTCTCGGGTGTGTTTATGAAATGAGCCCTGAAGAGTCCAGTTTCACAATCAACCATGCGCCTAAAAATAGGAGAAGTTTTGTTCCAAGATAATTTTGTCTTTAAACAGCAAGATCAACAAAAGATGCCTTCAGGGAACTGGTGGTCCTACACTCAAGCCTAATGAAACTCTGCACGGCCTCTCAGAGAAAGGAGGGGGGGAGGGGGTGGATGTGGCTCCAACACGATTCTCTTCTCATCTTCTCACGCTGACCAACAGTTGAGATGAAGCCCCAGACAGTACATTATAACTATAAGCCATTAGGACCCTATCACCTGGGTCTGCTCATCCTATTTAATGAGGTATCTCAGGGCATGACAAGGCCCATGGTATAATTGGTCGGAAAGCGTTTTGTGAAACCCAGAATGCTGGTTGCCAAGACTCTTTTCCTCCAAATTTTTAAATCCCTGGCTAATTCCCTGAAAATGTAATCCGGATGTTTCTAACTCATGTATTTCTAAACCTGTCCCCTTGTTGCTTTCAAAAAAGCATTTGATAGAAATTCAGAGTGAGCAGTTTTGTGTTCACCCAATCAAAAACTCCTGTAAATCAGGCTCCCCCAAGCCAGCCTGGGCTGTTGCAAAGTCTGACTACTTCTGTCTTATGTTTGTTTGCTTCTTTCTTACCGATCTTGTTAAATTCCCTCAGAAGCCCGGGAAGAGAGGTAGTATCCCAGAACGTACCATTCTGCCTTCAGGCTGGAGCATCCTTCCTCCAAGCTGGCAAACCGGGATCGCATCAGTAAGCAGGGAGGTCGTATGGAGTTGCTTAGGGAAGGGAGTGAAAAAGAATAAAGCAGAACTGAATATCAGTTCTAAGGTTCTTGCTGCACGGTAGGGAGGGCTCTCTATATCAGCTGGTCGATAGGGAGACAGTTGGGCCTGGCTGCTATGTCAGTAGGGAACAGATTCCCCAGACACAACTCAGATTCAGCGTGAGGTCTCGGAGTCAAAGATGTATAGGGGAGATCTCATAGTCGGTAGGGAAGAGAGCCAACAGTTACTAAGAACTCATCGACTGTGTGCCGTATCCTGTAATACTCCCTTTACTAAGGCTGCCATTTTGTGTGTGTGTGCGGTCTGATGGACTTTGTTGGAATGTTCTAGCAAAAGACCTGAAGAAACGTCCTTAGAAAAACATCTACCCTTTTCCCTGGAGAAGATTGTCCTCATCCACCAAGCACACAGGTTTGAGAAAGATGCATATAGAATGATGAGTGAGGAAAGAGGAAAGGACCTAGGAGAAAGATTTTTCTTTTTTTTTTCTTTATTTCTGCCAATGGCAAGGTTTCGAAAGCTTTTCGAAAACAGAGCAATTGGCTGTGTTCAAAAGGCTGTGTTGGTAGTTAAGTGGGTGCTCTGTGCCCCCAAAGATTCCAGAATCCCACATGGTCTGTATTAGGTCATCCTGATTCAATTCCCTTGGTTCTGATGGAGAGGAGAGAGAGCTCTCTGCAGAGATATGTGTTCTAGAAGTCTCTCGACTGCCCTGATTTTAAAAAGAAACATGTTTGGGGGCCCCTGGATGGCTCAGTGGGTCAAGCATCTGACGTCGGCTCAGGCCATGATCTCATGACTTGTGGGTTTGAGCCCCACATCAGGCTCTGTGCCAACATCTAAGAGCCTTGAGCCTGCTTTGGGATCTGTATCTGACTCTCTCTGCCCCTCCCCTGCTTGCACTGTGTTTCTCTCTGTCTCTCAAAAATAAATAAACGCTAAAAAAATTAAAAAAAAAAACACATGTTTGCAGGATTGAGCTAAGATGTGTAATAAGAAGGGATGGTGTAGTTACAACAGATAGAAATATGAGTAAAAGAGCTCACAAAAGTGGGAATGCTTTTTTTTTTTTTCTTAACGGTTGACTCACACAAGAGAGAAACCCCAGAGCCATGTTCACATTATGGACTTTTTAGGCCATTGCTTCCTAAGAGATGGTGGTTTCCATTTAGCTGAATCCACTGGAACATACATTAATCTCCTTTTTATTTTTAGGAGGAAGAGAAACACATGACAGAAAAGATATGAAGTGATTGAAATGTCCTGTGCTGCTCCCCCAAAACACGATTAAACATAAGATTAACCTCATAATATTATCTTATAAATATTTGTGTTTGACATGAATCATAATAATGATGACAGTAGTAAGTTCTCGTTGAGCACTTATTCTGGCCCTTTGACATAATTACTTCATTTAATCTTCTCAGTAATCCCTCCAAAAAAATTGAGGCTCAGGTTTTACATAATTTTTCTAAGACCACATACATAATGCAGAGAGTTGAATTCCATGTCTCTTTGACTCCAAAATCCACACTAATCCACACCTCTTGTCTTTAAAATCGCATTGACCTATAAAAGGCAAGGGAACGGAGGATGAAGGGGCAGAGCCCTTGGCATTCGTTCAGGACCTGCTCTAGATCAGGTATTTTAAATATCTTTTCAAACGTCCAGGTTTACATGATTAATAACTAGGTGAGCTGGGACT